>NC_143520.1:30000236-30318361 GCF_031878675.1 Megascapheus bottae
TAAAAAAAGCTATGGATATTGCTAGCAAAAATAACATTTTAGCCAAAGGCACTCCCTTTTTCTTGTTCTCTCTCTCCCCTTCGTCCCCCTCTGTCCTTCTCCCTCTCTTCCATTTTTCTCCCTCCTCTTTCCCCTGTTCTTTCTCTCCTCTGAATGAAGAGAACTGAATGTCTACCTAGTCAGTAGATTATGTGTTGTTGTGTAGAGAAGCAACATGTGTAACATTTTCCTTAAGGGATGATTATTTAGTCTTATCTATTGAATGGATGGGGAGGGAAAAGTATATGTTTAAAAATAAGGAATCGTAGAATAGTAGACTTAAGGGAAGGAGAGAAGTAGTTGTAAGTACAGTATAAAATGTGTTGAGGTGTCTAGTAAGCCTCTATTTAGGAAGAGGGAACCCATTGGGTATTTCTTTTACATTTTAAAAATTTTGCACATTCCAAAACTTTTATCCATTTTTGAACCTAGAAATCTCAATCTTTTAAAAGCTAGTAATGTTTATATTATTTATCTTAATTTTTTAAGGATTTGGATTTGTTGAAATGAACAGTCGTAAATCAAAGAATAGCAACTTAATACACGCTGAGTGCCTTTCACAGGTTAGTATATTTTTTCATTAATCTCAAAGCCTTACCTTGCAAAAGTGTAGAAGTAGTTATCTTTTGAGCTAGACTTTCTTAAAAAGTCATTGTAGGACTAACTCCTTCCCTTTGAGGAAAAGAACAAGATCATAAGAACAGTCAGATGGAAGCAAAGCTTTTTAGACTATCTGAATTAAATTTGCAATGGGAAATGCTGTTATTTTTATGGTGTTCTCAGACTTTTTTCTGTCCGCTGTTGTTGAAATTGTTTCATATAAATGTGTGATGTGGGCCGGGAGTTTGGCCTAGTGGTTAAAGTGCTTGCCTAGCATGCACAAAGACCCGGGTTCAATTCCTTGGTACCACATACATAGAAAAAAGCCGGAAGTGATGCAGAGGCTCAAGTGGTAGAGCTCTAGCCTTTAGAAAGTCCAAGGACAGTGCTCAAGCCCTGAGCTCAAGCCCAGGACTGGCAAAAAAAAAAAAAAAAAAAAATGTGTGATGTTACTAATTTCAACTTTTTGTCTTTGGATACTTATATCCTGATTTTTTACTTAAGAATTTCTAAACATAATTCTAATTTATTTAAATACTAACCTTAGACTCTGACTTTAGTACATTTTTGTTAAAGTTATTGCTGAATTATTCCTTTTAGTACATTGTATGTGAAATTACTTTCTTAATTTTACTTTAATTCCTAGTTTACAGCAGCACAACTGATTTTTATAAATTGATACTTTATGTTACAACCTTGCTGAACTCATTTTAGTATTTTTTTATTCTTTAAATGTCCTACCTACCACATCATTTCATTTGCAAGTAGAGGTTTTACTTCTTCCTTTCCAATTTCCATAATTTTTATTTGTTTCTCATAGAAGTTCTGGTAAACCATCAATAAAATGTTAGAATAGGAGTGTGAGAATGGACATTCTTATCTCAAGGAGAAAACATTCACCATATGAGTATTAACCTTTAGGTTTGGGTTTTTTTTTTAATAGCTTTCCTCATATAACTAGGTTTTTAAAAATTTTTAATTATATATATTTTTTAAGTTTTACCAGTCCTGGGGCTTATAGTCAAGGCCTGGGTACTCTTCTTGAGCTTTCTCAAGGCTAGCGTTCTTAGACCACTTGAGGCACAGCATCACTTCTGGCTTTTACTGTGTATTATGGTACCAAGGAATCAAACCCAGGGCTTTGTGCATGATAGGCAAGCACTACTTTTATGTTAAATGTTTGTATTTTCTTAAGTGCAGACTTTATTGCAAATACTAAATGTGTAAGTATATTGATTTCTTGAGAAATTGTATTTTAGTAGGAAAAGGGCATATTTCTACCTGAGCATTTCCATTTTTCTGACTTGACCTCAACATTTAATTTTCAAATCAAAGCTAAAGTTGTTAATATCCCTTTGATAAAACCTCACTTTATTACCTAGGAAAAATGTTTCAAAAACCATTTTTACTGAGTACCAGGCTTTGTGGTACATACCTGTAAATCTCTGTGCTTGCAAAGCTGAGACAGGAAGATGATGGTTCCAAGCTAGACAGGGCTACACTACATATCAACAACTTGTCTCAAAAAAACAAAGTATTAGGGAGTTAAGAGATAGGAACATTGTGTTTCCAGACTATATGAGGCCAAAAATAGTATCCTGTGCTAAAAGCCATATTAATCATGAGGGTTATCACCTATAGTCCAAGCTACTTGAAAAGCAGAAGGAAGTTCAAGGTCTGAGTGAGGCCAAGTCATGAGGTAGACCCTATATGAAAAACAACTAAAGCCAAGAGAGCCTGAATAGTATGCTTCCTTAATCAAGAATGTCCTACAAATTGAAATCCCAGTACTGCCTCCAAATAAAAAACATTTCTTAATCAGGTATAATATACATGGATTTCTATGTAAAATTATAGTTTTTGCATTTTCAGATTAATTTCTGTGTGCCAATTTTTTACACATTACATGACTAGGATTTTTCAACCTTCTGAACCCAGATTGATTTCCGCTTCCTAGCTCCCTAGAAGATTTCAGTGAGGATTTTTTTTTTTGTTTTTCAGGAAAGGGCTGAAGTTTGTCTTGTGATTTCTAATGATCATATCTTTCTAGAGAAATAGATTTATTGAATCTGAGTTTTTCTATCTCTTATTTGAGATGGGTTTTTTTTGTTTGGTTTTTTACGTTACGCTGATTTAAATGTTTTACAAATAGCAGCTATTATTTCTTTTCTTCTCTTTTCTTGGCCAGTCCTGGGTCTTGAAGTCAAATCTGAACACTGTCCCTAAGCTTTTTTTACTTAAGACTAGCACTTTACCACTTGAGCCACAGCACCACTTCTGGCTTTTTCTGTTTATGTGGCATTGAAGAATCATACCTAGGGGCTTTAGGCACTCTACTACTAAACCACATTCCCAGCCAGTAACTACTATTTCTATAACTCCCTACACTTATAGATAAAACAATTAAAGATTTAGGAAAGTTGGCTTTTTATAAGTTCATATTATTGGCTTTTTTGTACCAATCTTATTTTTATGTCTGCTTCATTTAAAATGTTAATTACGCATTCTTATCCCTAGTGAATAATTTTCTTGGCTTAGATTGTAGTACTTCTAAAGAGAACTCAAGTTTCACTCTTTGGTACATGAAGACTAAGTAAGTCCTGTGCTATCAGTCTGAGAAATGCAAATAACTGAAGGCTTCTTTTTTTCAGCCCATGACCAAATCTGAGATAACTACCCTACCTAGTAAGGTTTTTGTCCCTTAAGAACTTCCAGCTGGGCGCAGTGGCTCATGCCTGTAATCCTGCTACTTAGGAGGCTGAGATCTCCGGTTCAAAGCCAGCACAGGCACTAAAAAGTCTGTGAGACTTATCTCCATTTAATCACTAGAAAACCAGAAGTAGCACTGTGTCTCAAGGGGTAGGGCAGTAGCCTTGAGCTCAAGAGTTCAGGACAATGACCAGGCCCAGAGTTCAAGTCCTATAACTGGCAAAAAATAAATATAAAGAATTTATCTATTAGCAACAAATCCAGAAAAGAAATGACTTTTGACCATTTTTAAGACTATAGTTGATTATCTCACATAACCCAGTCTAAGGCTCTTAATTCTAAGACACATTCAGAATATAGCTGGGAATACGGGGGTGGGGGTATTTTTCTTAACTCATTTCAGTGATTCTTTTTGAGATTGTTTTTTGTCTGTTTGTTTGCTGGACAAGAGATCTGTTGCTGAGTTTTACCTTCATTCATGAATGTGTTTTTATAGCCTAGATAAATCTCTCGTATATTCGAACAACCCTTTATATTTTGAACTGTTGTTTGTTGGTTTGATTTTTTTTATAGTGTCTTGTTTGATCATTTCTTTCCAATCCATCTAATGTGTCTTTCTGGGCATGGTTCGCGTCTCTTTTTTTATTTATTCCTATGATCTGAATTTAATAGGTCCTCATAACTTCACAAACTTAAGCTTCTATGTTTTCCACAAAATCTTCCCTATTATGATACATACAGATTGATAGTGATTATAGTAATTGAGTTTAGATATGTTTGTTTTTAGCAGTTGGTATGTGGTACATGACCATTATTATATTAACTTAAATTGAGATTTCTTCCTATATTTGTTCCCTGTCTGATATAGTGCCTCATTAACATACTTTAAAGCAGCCCGTTTGTTAATATTGTATCTTATATCTCTGCCTTGTTGAAACTTTTCACAACTAAATTATTATTTCTTTGACTAGATAGGTAAAAAGTCATTAATTTTATACCTCATGAAAATGGAAGTTATAACAAGTTAGAATACTTGAAGGGCAAGTATTAGAGTTGTATTTCTGATGGTTACGATTATTCCTTCTTTACACTTTTGTATTTATATTTGTTTTATTTTTATCAGGTTCAAAGAATATTACGTGAAAGATTTTGTCATCAGAGTCCACATAATAATTTATTTGGAGTCGAAATACAATACAAGTAAGTATAGTTCTGCCCTTATAAAAAAATATTTATAGATGCCTTATGGCTTTTATAAAATTTAATTATACACAAATTTGATCTTAAGTAGGTTAAAATAAACTTTTCTGGTTGTTGTTGTTAGTAGTAATATTGCACTTTGAATTCAGACTTCCATTTACTAAAGGCAAGCATTCTAACTTGAACCATGTCCTAGATGTAAAAATATTTGTCTTGCCTTGATGATTTCAAAATAAACTTTACTTGACATTGTAAAAGTAGGATTGTGGCAATAATTACATATGTTGAATCCTTTAAGTCTTATGTAATAAATAAGTGCTACACAATAAAAATATATTAGCCCTAAAAAAAAATATTTGTCTTGTATTTAGTACCAACAGGTATCATGGAACATAAGCTGCTACAAATATTTCTATAATGACAATCCCTTTAACAATCGTCTGTTTTTTTCCTATTACGGTATCGTGGAGAAAATTCTGATTTTTTTTTTTTTTTTTTACTTTTAATATCAGGCAGCCAGCTCTGGAGTTCAAGACCATATTGAGTATTAGAAAAAGGGATGTTTAAACCTGAAGGTTCTAAGAACTGTCCCTGTTGTCCTTTGTTTACACTCATCATAAAACTCAGTTTATCCAATGTATACTGCACTTAGAACAGTTTCTCTACTATCTTTTTTTCTCTGTTCTGTGTAGGATTACTTAGAGTTTGAATTGGGCAAAGAGGAGAGGAACTTGTTTTATGGGAGGTGGTTTTAGTGCCAGTACTGAGGCTTGAACTCAGGACCTACATGTAGTTCCTGAGTTTTTCTGTTCTGTGCCACTTGAGCCACAATTTCACTTCTGGATTTTTGGTGGTTAATTGGAGAAAAGGGTTTCATGGACTTTCTTGCCTGGACTAGCTTTGAGATAGGATCCCGAGGAGCTTAGGATTACAGGAATGAACCAGCACTCAGCAAGAAAGGAACTTTTGTGAACATTCAAATTTAGCTTTAAAAAGTTTGATTTTGCACATTATTTCTATGTTATAGTTTATTATTTGGCATTTTTCTATCATTTTAGACACTTAATTGAACTACTTAAAAGAACTGCGGTCTATGGAGAAAGTAACTCTGTACTCGTTATTGGACCCCGAGGATCGGGAAAGACTCTGGTAAAAGCCTTTATATCTTAGTGTTCCTTTGGTTTCTACATGGGAGTTCTCATATAAGTAATACTGAAAATATTCATTTCATTATTTTCTATCATTTTACTTTTTTTCCTCTTAAATCATAAAGACAAAAGCCTTATGATGTTAAGATAATAAATTTTAATTGAGCCTGGCTTTTTCTTTAATGAGGATTTTGTCTTTGAACTCAGCCACAAATAGAAAATGTTTCCTTTTCAATTTAATTTTGTCTTTTATATTATATGTAATATATGCAATCATTATTTTTATTTTAATTATATTGTTGTTATTAAAACTTTGAAAAACTTTACAGTTTAAAGTTTAACTAGAACATAATACATCTGAATCTTAAGCTTCCAAACCCATAACTGATACTTTCTCAAAAGTACCAAAAATTTCAATGATAGTTTAGTAACAATTCTGAACTTTTTCTTATTACATAATTGTTATTACATGTGTTTAATATAATATTACCTGTACATTATTTATATTATAGATCATATTAGTATGTAAATGTTATAATTTATTGTATTTTGTATGTATATAAGTAGATGCATAACTACATATGTATATCTTTATCTATATGTAGATGTGTATGCATTTGGGGGCTGGTCTTTGGGCTTTAACTTAGGGCTTGTATTGTTTGAGCCATAACTCCACTTCTTAATTAGAGATAGAGTCTCAAGGACTTTTCTGCTTGAGCCAACTTTGAACTTTGATCCTCAGTTCGTGGTCACATAAGTAGCGGGATTACAGCCATGACTCACTAGTGCCCTGCTCTTTTTCTGTTTTTATTCCATGGTAACATATAATGTGCTTTACAGTAGTCTATAAGAATACAGGGTAATAAAATTTATACAATCATTTAGTGTTGTTCTAACTTCTTTTGGGATAGTTTCCACAGAGTATAATACTTAGTGGAGTAAATATTTTTGTTTTTGTTTTGGTGTCCGTTGTGGAGTTCGTTTGAACTCTGATCCCAGGCACTGTCCCTGATCTCTTTTGCTCAAGGTTAATGCTCTACCACTTTGAGTTCCAAACTCACTTCCAGTTATTTGGTTGTTAATTGGAGATAAAGAGTCCCTGGGACTTTTCTGCTTGGAGTGACTTCAACCATGATCCCATGAGTAGCTGGGAATGTAGCCACAGGGACCCAGCTTAGTGGTTCATAAAATGTACTAATATATTGAATTTGTAATGGACAATAGTTTAGTGCGGGGCGAAAGTTCAGAATTGTTACTAAACTCTCATGAGACCTTTAGGTAGATTTTTGAGAGAGGATCAGTTAAAGTCTTGGAACATTAAGACTCAGATGTATTATGTTGTAGTTATACTTTAAACTGTGAAGTTTTTACTTACAAAGAACAATCTGGTTCTATAACCCATTGTTTAAAAAAAGAACATGAGCTTTTTTAAGTCTTTCCATATTCTTCAATATTTCACTTCTGGTTCATTTTAGCTCGTAAATCATGCTTTGAAAGAACTTATGGAAATAGAAGTGAGTGAAAATGTATTACAAGTTCATCTGAATGGTAAGCACATGATTTTCCCAGTGGAACTGATACAGAATTGCATAGGGTTTTCCTGTTGTGAAATTTACTTGTATGCTTTAAAGCTGTCTGCTTATGTTTCTTCAACTAGATCCATGTTCAGTAACTTATACTGTATCATACTGTACATAGTAGTTTAGAAATCAAAAAAGAAATAAAGGAGGTAAACAAGTGCCTCTAACATTTTTAACTTTTTTGTTGTTTTTAATAATGACATTCCCCAAGAAATAGAGTTTTTGAGTCTATCAGGTACCTTTATTTGTCGTGTTTTTTGAAAGAAAATAATGTGAACAGTCTTATTTTTTTTTAATTTCAAACCATTGGGAAATACATGTTTACTGGAAAACAGTCAGTTCTGTCAAATATTTTATGTTAATTACATACTTAAATGGACTACATTTCAGGACTGCTGCAGGTCAATGATAAAATTGCACTGAAGGAAATCACAAGGCAGTTAAATCTGGAAAATGTAGTTGGAGATAAAGTTTTTGTAAGTATCATTCCAGGTACTTTATTAAATAATCTTCCATTAGTCCCCATATAGTATATATACTTTAATGTTCTTGGTAGGTTAAAAGAGAGACTCAGATTCTACTTTCTGTCATAAAAATATTCAGTGTAAGCCACAAATACCTATTGCCTATAATCTTGGCTATTTGGGAGGCTAAGATTTAAAGGATAACTTTAAGGAGATCATGTTTAGAAGTTAACTTGTGCAAAAAAAATCCTCAGCCAGTAGCTGCCTGCAGTAAGACATGGGAAGGCGAGTTAAAATGGATTGCAATTCTAGGCCATTAGAGCAGAAAAGTTTGCCATACTCCATCTCAACCGAAGAAGCTGAATGTGTCATCCCAGCTATAGTGAGAAGTAATAAACCAAAAAAAAATTCAGTTCAGACATGCGACCAGGCAGAAATTAGGTTATAGAATAAAATGCCAGGGGTTTTTAATATTTAGAAGTAAGAATTTTTTTTCAAAGCTGATAATGAAAAAGTAATTGTAATCATGTACTACTGACCTAACTTTGTTTTTCCTTTGTACCTAGGGCCTCATGATTTCATAGAGCGTGCTATGCAATTAAGTATTTTCTAAGATTCAATGCAATTGTTTTTATTATTCTGTCAAAAAATGTAGAACAACAAATTATATTAGATATTATCAACAATCTAGAGATGGTTTAAAGTATAGTTTATAGAATTGTGTAGTTTATATTGTACCATTTTATGTAGGAGACTTGATCACATAGATGTTTTTGTGTCTGGTAAATTCAAGTCTCAGTCCTCCAAGAGTATGACTGATTAGAAGTTGTTGGCTTAACAGAATATAGTTTGCTTTAAGACTATAGTGCCCACCGGATGCCAGTGGCTCATGCATTTAATCCTAGTTACTTATGAGTCTGAGATCTGAGAACTTTGACACCAGCCCATGAAGTAAAGTCCATGAGGCTGGATTTACTTAGTAAACAACCTACAAAAAGGTGAAAGTGGAGCCTGGCTTCAGTGGTTGAACACTGGCCTTGAGCATAGAGGAGTTTAAGGACATATCCGAGTCCTAGAGTTCAATCCCCAGGACTAGCACCAAAAAAAGAACAAAGGATTATATGCACATGGTATAGCAAAGACTGGTTATTAAAATCTGAAGTCACTTAAGTGACTTAGAGCTTAGAACTTTTCTGTTTCATATACTTCCTATAAACATATTTAATTGCATTAACTATATCTTACATAAGTTTACAAATTCATTTAACATCAGATACAATAGTCTTTTAAATAAGCCAGAAGACCTAAATAACTTGAAACACTGGTTTTCTAGTGGATTATCTTTTTGAGACTTTGTTATATTATAGCAAATTCTATCTCCTGTTCTTCCTTGGAATTGATGTATGAACTTGTCATCTACACTTGTGTAGAAATTCTTTTTAAAACAATGACACTTTTAATGTCAGATTTTTCAGCTGAGGGACAAACAAGTTAACTTTTTCTTTAAAATTTCTTAATAAGATAAAAATTCATAACAAATAATGTTTTAATGGAACCTCCACCTAAAATTTGGAGCACCTTTAGTCCTTTAAATTTCATTTACACTTTGTATCCAGAAATATTTTATGTACAGTGCAAGTTAGCAGCCAAATGTAATGTGATACAGATTTTTTCACTAAACCCTTGAAAAGATATAGTATTCATATTTTCACTTTTTTTCTGATTTTTTTGCCCTTTAAAATTTTACTTAAATTTATAGTATTCTTTGGTGGTACAAACTAATTTGAGACTTGCGGGAACCTTGTGGTGTTTGAAGATAAGAGAACTGGAATGCATTCTAATTTTCCAACTTTATTTAGCCATAGCAGCTCTCAAATCTACATTTAAATAACTTTACTAACTTTGTTTAGAAAATAGGCTTTCAAACATGACTAGGATTGCAATCTTCAGTACTATGATTCAGGGTTATGTGTTGGTGAACGATTCTATATAAAAATCTAAGATAAGTGCTGCTATTTATTGTACTAAACATCTGTCATTGTTTTCTTTTTTGTTATTTAGGGAAGCTTCGCGGAAAACCTTTCATTTCTTCTGGATGCTCTAAGAAAAGGTAGATATTTTGAATATTTTTAAAAATTTGACAGTAGCAATAGATGTTTTTTTAATTAGCTTTCTTATAAGCATGTACTAGTTGTACATGGAGAGTCTCATTATGGCATTTCTATATATACATATATACATATACATATATATATATACAATGTATTTCAATCCAACAGATCCTTTCATCACTTTAATTTTTATCAGCATAATTAGTTTTATGAGATGGTAGTTGGGAGAGTAGTTATTATGACATCTCCATACATGTTTACAATGTATTCTGATCAGTCTCACTCCCTTTTACTTTCCTATTTTACTTATTGTTAACTTTAGTCTCCCCTAAGAAAATAATACACATTTTCACAAGAAATAAATAATATGCAAGAATATAAAAGAGACAAATGATCACTACTCACAATACTTAATAGTAATTTTCCCACTTTGTTTTCTTTATGGTTATTCACCTGTTACATATCATTCACGTAGGTAGATTGGATAGAGGATAGATAGATAAAGATGCATACAGATAGATATATATGTACATACATATGTACATTTATATATTCATAGATGTATACACATACATCTAGATGGATAGATTAGGTAGGTAGGTAGGATGGATGGATAGATAGACAGACATAGATAAAAATTGACTAGAATAAAATGGAACCTAGGAATAGTGTCACAGACCCTTTTATTGGGAAGCAGAAGCAAAGTTTTAAGCTGATCTGGGCTATACATAGCAAGATCATCTCTCAAAAAACAAAAAGAACAAAATAATTCTACCCTATTTCTATATTTACTAATTTTCTATCCACATTCTTTTTATGGTTTATTATATGCTGTATGCTGTTTCATAATGATGCTATAATTTTTTTTTTTTTTTTTTTTTTTTTTTTTTGCCAGTCCTGGGCTTGAGCTCAGGGCCTGAGCACTGTCCTTGGACTTTCTCAAGGCTAAAGCTCTACCACTTGAGCCTCAGCACCACTTCTGGCTTTCTTTTTTCTATGTATGTGGTACCCAGGAATCGAACCCAGGCATGCTAGGCAAGCACTCTACGACTAGGCAAAACTCTCAGCCCGATGGTATAATTTTTAATCACGTTAGAAGCTTTTGTTTAGTTTTTTATGATCAAGAAGAAAAATTTCCTGGGATGAGTTGTCATGGGTAAGATTCTAGTTAAAAGGTATCATATTGGTAAGAATTAATATTAAAAAACTTGGAAACATATGAGAGTGATTTTTGAGACTTCACAATTACTTTCATGTTTGGCTATCTGAAAGTTTAATCTTGTCAGTTTAATTTGCATAATGGTGTTTAATGATCAGTTCTGTGAGTGGTGCTTATTATTTCATACTTTCGTTGAACGTTGATATCTTGTTGTATGTATTTCCTATTATTGAAGACCTAATTTTGAAAATATTTATCTCATTTGATTATGGAAATTCTGTTTTAATTTCCTTTCAGATTTGCTTGGACATTAGGCTCAATAGAAGTTTAAAATGTTTTAACATAGTTAAAATTTATCTAGAATATTTTTTCTCACTCAGATTATGGAGGCCTTCACCAATGTATATATTTCATACATACATTTTTTATTTGGTGATAAGTAATTTGATTTGGTTGGAATTTATTTTGATATGTGTTTTAAAATAGAAAGTTACAGAACTGGGTGTGTAGCCTAAAGGTAGAGTGCTTGCTTAACACGCACAAAGACCCATGTTCAATTCCTCGGTACCACATACATAGAAAAAGCCAAAAATGGTGCTGTGGCTCAAGTAGTAGAACTCTTAACCTTGATGAAGCTCAAGGACAGTGCCTGAACTCAGGGCCTAGGACTGACCAAAAAAAAAAAAAAATAGAGCTGTTACATTGAATAGAATCCTTTCTTACATAGGTCCTTAGGTCTATTGATTTTTCTTTTTTACCTTTTAATTTTTTGTTCGCTTATAAACAAGCCTGCAGTCATTTAAACGATTTGTTTCTTTTCTTTTTAATCAACAAACTTATGGCTAAGTAACTTCACTTTAAAGTACTTGAGGGGGGACCGGGAGTTTGGCCTAGTGGTTAAAGTGCTTGCCTAGCATGCATGAAGACCCGATTTCGATTCCTCGGTACCACATACATAGAAAAAAGTTGGAAGTGGTGCTGAGGCTCAAGTGGTAGAGCTCTAGCCTTGAGAAAGTCCAAGGACAGTGCTCAGGCCCTGAGCTCAAGCCCAGGACTGGCAAAAAAATAAATAAATAAAGTACTTGAGGGAATAGAGACTATTTCTGAACTGTAATTATTTTTCCCTATTGGATCATCAGTAAGTGTCCTAACCGGAAATAAGTTATCAATGTATATTTATTGAATTCTTAAAACTTAAATGTCTTACATACTGTGGGAATAGGAAGAATATGATAATGTATTAATGTAAAGTTCTCAATTTATTATAGGTGACCGGATTAGCAGTTGTCCAGTAATCTTCATATTAGATGAATTTGATCTTTTTGTTCATCATAAAAACCAAACTCTCCTTTATAATCTTTTTGACATTTCTCAGTCAGCACAGACTCCAGTAGCAGTTATTGGTCTTACATGTAGATTGGTAAGTCTTTTGTAAAAATTAATATTGTGTGTAGAAAATTCAAATTTGGTTGCCTACGTATTCTCTTTTTACTTATTTAGCATTTTGAAAATTTTGTTTTACCGGTGCCTGTTGTATTAATGCTACTTTTCACAATTCATAAAAAATAGTCTTTCCAGTGGAATTACTATAGGAAAAAAAGAGAACTGCAAATATTTCTGATTTCTACATTAACCAATAAAAAGGTTAAGTTTCTTCTCATATTTTGAAACTCAGTCCCGACTTACTAAGTATACATACAGCTTCAGAAATAGGTGAGATTGTGTCAAGCAGCAGCAACACTGTGGCTTGATTTTTCTTTGGGGGATTTTAGAATGATTTCATCCATACTCTTAGCCTCATTCTTACATCACTTTCAAAGGCTTTGTACCTGTTGAACCCTGTGCTTTGCCAGACTTCATACTTTTATTCTTACTTTTATAGTGTGAACTTCCTTCCTGAATCACAGAAACCTGATGTTTAATTGTGACTTTGATTCTCACACTCAAGCCGTCATGTTTCTACAGCTTTCTTCTATCTTTCTTTCTATTTCTGGTAGACATGTTAGATTTGTTTATTATTTTTATAATTCTTTTTAGAAAAGTGAAAATTTTTATGAAGTTGTTCTTCAATACTTTCTAGTACAGTTTCGTGTTGAATAAGCCATCTTGACCATGTACTTTTTTTATTTTCACTTGCCAAAAGTAATAGTTTAACACAAGGCTAAATTAGGAAGCTTTCTGCATAAAAATTAAAACAGAAACCAAACAACAAAAATTTTCCTTTGAGTAGAAATGTTAGTGGCTAATATATTGACTCAGTAAAAGACCAAATAATTGATCAGTGGCACTTTCTTCGCAAATGGAACTCCTTCACTTCAAACTCCAATACCACCTAAGGAAAAAAAGGAAAATACTTACTTCTGTGTCATAGTTTCTTAACTTCATTTTAGTATAATTAAGTTTGTATGTTTTCAGATTTCAGTACAGCCTTTCCTTTTGGAGGGGTGGGGGCTAAAAGGGGGTGTCATAGGGCTTGAACTCTGGGCCTGGTTACTGGCCCTGAGCTCAAGTCTGTTTGCCCTACCCCTTTTGCCACAGCCCTACTTCCAGTTAATTGGAGAAAGATTCTCAGTCTTTTGTGCCCAGGCTGGCTTGAACCACAATCCCCAGATCTCAGCCTCCTGCATAGGTAGGATTACAGGTGTGAGCCACCACGCTCAGCTTCAGTACAGCCGTTCTTTCTAAAAAATTATTATAGAAAATCATTATTTAGACCAGAATCTCCTTTTTCATTAAATTCATATGCATTTTTGCTGTTTCTTTCATTTCATAGAGGATTTTTGTGTATCTGCATAGTATGTAACAGTTCTTTCCTTTCATCACTGAATATTACATTATATAGATATACCATAATTTGTTCATTCATCAGTTGGTAGGCATTTGGATTATTTACATGTTAAAGATATGAATATTGCTTGTATTTGCACTTTTCTGTGAATGTCATTTCATTGCTTTAAATTTTTTGAAGAATTTGAGTGTCATATTTGCATATATATGAAAAGTACACATTGATTTAATCTGCCCACTCTTTCCCACCCACTCTGTACACCCACTCTGTACACCTGTCCCAATTTTAGTCTCTAGTTATCACTATTATACTTTCAGCCATATTTGTTTAGTTTTTAATGTGTGAGATAACTTGAAATTTGTCTTTCTGTTTTTGACATATTTAACATGCCCTCTAGTTCTGTCTACTTTGTTCCAGCTGCTTGGATGTTGTCCTTTATGGACAATAATCTATTGGGTGTTGTTTGCGTACCATATTTTATCTATTGATTGGCACATTGGCTGATCTCTCAGCTTTTGTGAATAGTGTTGTAATGATAATGTAGACATGCACATATCTCTTAATATGTGTATTTCATTATCTTTGGATATATTCTCAGAAGCAGATACTAGGTCATATGGCAAATATACTTGATTTTTTTTGAAGAACACATACTGTTTTTCAGTCATTTCCCTTGGTTCTAGTGGAATATTGAATTGACTTCCTATAACATTTGCTGTAACAGCTCAAATTGAGTATTAAAAACAATTTCTAGCTGTAACAACTGTAATCCTAGCAACATTAATGAATATATACATTAGTTTACTTACAGTTCTAACGTTGGCATAATGTTTTATAAACATGCATCTTATAGACATTTTGATTTGCTTTTAAGGATATCCTGGAGCTCTTAGAAAAAAGAGTGAAGTCACGATTTTCTCATCGGCAGATACACTTAATGAATTCATTTGGTTTTCCACAATATGTTCAAATTTTTAAAGAACAGTTATCTCTACCTGTAGAATTTCCAGATAAACTTTTTGCAGAGAAGTGGAATGAGAATATTCAGGTAAGTCAAAGGCAGTAATGTTAATTGAATGTATGTGTCTTGTTATATGATTTAAAGCAGTAAATTACAGATTCAAAAGTGTAAGTTAACATGAAGTTTCTAATGTTGTGTCAACTGCATAAATGCAGATCATATATTTGTTTTCTTGTTTTAAAGTAACTGAAAAACAGGTGCCAGTGGCTCAAACCTGTAATCCTAGCTATTCAGAATGCTGAGATTTGAGTCTCGCTGTGGGAAGCAAGCCCATGCTGGAAGTCTATGAGTCTCATACACATGTTTTTGTAAAGAATTGTAAAGCTACAATTTCAAAGATTATAAATGTATAATTGCTTAGCCTTTCCTTGCCATCATACCTTTCTGATTTATTTCTGACTTCAAATCTCATTCATTTGAAACACTCTTTTTTTTCTGTATTACTGATTTTATGCAAAATCTGTATAACCTAGATGTGAGTCACTAAAAAATAACTTTTCTCATTAGGTTTTTAATTGTTAAATTCCATCTTGGTTCAAGAACCCAACTGAAATTTTTGGGGGTAACTGTGAAGAGAATTAGCTGTAATTCCACTGTGAAATATTTAAATATTTATTTCAGATTTACCTCAAATGAGGCAACAAGTAAGCAGAGTTACCCTATTCCAGTATGACAATATAGGAAAAATCCCTGTGGAATTTATTTTTAATTTTTTTTAGCAGTCCTAAGGCTTGAACTCAGGTCCTGGGCACAGTCCCTGGGCTTCTTTTGCTCATTGCTAGCATTCTACCACTTGCCACATCATCACTTCTGACTTTTTCTTTTGTTTATATGATACAGGAATCCAACCCAAGGCTTCATGCATGCTAGCCAAACAACTCTACCACTAAGCCACTTTTCTCAAAATACTTGAAACTTAAAGGATATCAGACTACTTAGGTTTTTTTTTTTTTTTGCTTTTCTTTGTTTTGTTTTTTGATGGGTCATGGAGCTTGAACTCAGTCTGGCTCTGTCCCTGAGCTCCTGAGCTCAAGGCTACCATCCTACCCTTGAGCCAAGCCCACTTCCCATTTTCTAGGGGTTAATTGGAAATAAGAATCTCGGGTCCTTTTGTGGCCAGGCTGGCTTTGAATCTTGATTCTCAGATATCAGCCTCCTGAGTAGTAGGATTACAGGCGTGAGCCCCAGGACCCAGCCAGACTACTTACTTTTTTGTCAGTATACTATGACCACCTATTTTACTTGTTCTGTTCCCATACTTAGAGCATTTCATCTTTGTCTGTTAGGCGATGTACTGTGTAAATGTTCTCAGTCTACCCACTCTTATATTTTATTCTGCTTATTTTTTTTTTTTTTTTTGCCTGTCCTAGGGCTTGAACTCAGAACCTAAATACTGTCCTTGGGCTTTCCCAAGGCCAGTTCTCAAGGCCAGCGTTGTATCACTTCAGCCTTTTTCCATGTATGTGGTACAAAGGAATCGCACCCAGGGCTTCATGCGTGCTAGGGAAGCAATCTACCACTAGGCTGTGCTCTCAGCCATGTTCCTCAATTTTGCATACCACTGTTAGGACTATCTTTCCTTATTAAATTGGAAATTTAGGGCTAGAGGGAATATTAAAAATATTTAGTTATTGCATCAATATTCAGGGCTTATGTGTTGTCCCTTAGCTTTTTCACTAAGGGCTGACACTCAGCCACTTGAGCCACAGCTCTACTTCTGATCTGTAGTGGTTAGAGATAAGAGTTTCATAGACTTTTGTGTCTGGGCTGGCCCTTAACTATGATCCCCAGATTTCAGCCTCCTGAGTATCTAGGATTACTTTTCTGAACCACCAGTGCCTGGCAACATTGAAATTAACTTAAAAGGATAAGAAAATTGACTATTAATTTGATATTTTTTTATTCTACAACGGACAAAGGCCTCATATCTAAAATATATCAACACCCCAAAAAATTGAATCACTCCAAAACTAATCTCCAAAAAAACAACCATCCCATTAAAAGATGGGCCAAAGACTTAAAGAGAGTCTTCTTTGAAAAAGAAATAAAAATGGCCGATAGACACATGAAGAAAAGCTCGACATCTTGGCCATAAAAGAAATGCAAATCAAAACAACACTAAGATTCCACCTCACTCCAGTTAGAATGGCCAGGATCAGGAAAACTAATAACAGCAGATGCTGGAGGGGATGTGGCCAGGAGGGATCACTACTACACTGTTGGTGGGAGTGCAAACTAGTTCAACCACTATGAAAGCAGTGTGGCAGTCCCTCAAAAGACTAAACATAGAGCTCGCCTATGACCCAGCAATTCTACTACTTGGCATTTACCCAACAGTCCAGAAACAAGGACATACTAAATCCACCAGCACAACAATGTTCATTGCAGCACTATTTACCATAGCAAAGATATGGAACCAACCCAGATGTCCCTCAGTAGATGAGTGGATCAACAAGATGTGGTATTTGTACACAATGGAATTCTATGCTGCTGTCAGAATGACATCGCCCCATTTGTTAGGAAGTGGAAAGACTTAGAAAAAATCATATTAAGTGAAGTAAGCCAGACTCAAAGGAAACATAGGCTCAATGGTTTCCCTCATTTATCATAATCAGTAGAAACCTTGGGCTCTCCCAGCAGAGATTTGCAATAGAGCAAAACCTAGATACATAAGGCCATACAGTATGACGCTAAATGAAAGGACCTCTAGGATATAGAAAAAAAAGCCATATAATGAGTGATTGTTGTCCTTAATGTACTATGTTATTTCTCATCTCTTTTGCTGTCCCTTGGTTATCCCATATTGTTACAGTATCTCACTTTGTTATCTGATATATTGGATATATTTGTATTTGGTTATTTGAAATTGGAGAGGGAAGGGGGGAGAACAAGATGAGGGGTAGAGGTGGGGGGGAGGGAAATGGGGACCAAGATATGAGAAAGGGTATCAATGTATGTGAAGTAATGCACCTTCTATCTGGCGAATATAATGTAACCCTTCTGTTAATTACAATAAAAATATATGAAAGAAAGAGAAAATTAATTGACTATTAATTTGATATTTTTTCTACAAATTTAATTTATTGATTTTATTTAATGTGTAAATACTAGGTAATAAAGTATACCACCAGTGAGGCATAAAATTTTATTTGGATATTGAATTACAGTCTTCCTTAAGTTATTGTTTTCATTCTTTTTGATAATGAATAAATAACTATTCAGTTCATTCATTGTAAGACTTGTCCCAAGTAATATGCTTTTATTTTTCTTAGCAACTCTCAGAAGATAGAAGTGTGCAAGAAGTTCTACAGAAACAATTCAATGTCAGCAAAAACCTGCGGTCATTACACATGCTCTTGGTTTGTATTTTTATCTTTAAATTTTAGCAAGGATCTATTTTAGTATACCAGAGTTAAAGTATGCAGAAAGAAAGAAGAGAAATATAATAAAGTGACTTAAAAGTGCATTTTTTGACTGTTGTTTTTATACCATTTTAAGCTGGATAAATACAATTTTTCTTTCTTTTTTTTTTTTTTTTTTTTTGGTTTAGTGCTTGATCCTCAGGCCCTGGGCTTTCCCTGAGCCTCTATGTGCTCAAGGCTCTACCACTTGAGCCATAGCTCCACCACCAATTTTGCTTGGTTCATTGGAGATAAGAGACTCAAGGAGACTTTTCTGCCCCAGCTGGCTACAACTGAGATCCCCAGATCTCTGCCTCCTAAGTAGACAGAATTAGTGGCATTAGTCTCTGGCAGCAGTTCACTTGATCTTTTTACCTAGCAAGTCCTAATTAGTGGTTTGATGAGTGAGGCCTACCCAAAATATTGGTAATCCCCCGGGCTTCTTTTTTCTGGATGTGTCCTAACCCTTGAATAATTCCTGGATTTTTTTGCTATTTCAAAAGAAAAGGCACTTAGATTAATCTCTTTCTTGTATCTCTAAGGAGTTGGCAGATTTGAAAGTCCCTGCCTTATTGTCTAATTTGTCTTTTTAAACATTGAAAAGAGACTGGCAAGGAAACTTTATTTTTTTCAGTTTACTTTCTGGCTTTAACTTCTTTGGATACATGTAGAGAATAATTTAATTTCCTTGTGTTATTATCTATCTGACTTCATTTCCTCACTAATTGGCTTTGTTTCTTTTTATCATAAAGATGGTAGAGGGGAGAGCAAGCTCTCTTGTTGCTTTGTCTGATTTAGGATCTGATGGGAAATTGAATTGGCAAGAAATTCAGTTAAGATACTACAAAAAGATGACCAGAATCAGAAGAAATCAAGATATTCAACTAAATAAATAAATGATATTAGGGAAATTCATTTAAATGTAACATTGAAAAGACATACCATCTAGAGAAACAGTATATTATATTGAAAGCTAATATGAACATGGCAATCTATTTCTGTCTGTCTTCTACTTTAGATTTTTGTGATATTTTGATAAATACTCTTTTGTAATTTTAAAATCAGGTTATACCTATGTATCTCCTCAAACATCTTCATTCCATTTTCAAATTTTTCCAAAAATTTTTTTTTTCTTTTTGGGGTTGGTCCAGTCCTGGCCTTGAATTCAGAGGCTGGGGTGTCACTGTTCTAGAGTTTTCTTGCTCAAGGCTAGTGCTCCCCAATTAAGCCAGAACTTCACTTCCAGTTTTTTCGTGGTAACTGAAAATAAGAGTGCTTTTCTCTTGATTTCTTAGTGGGACTGGCTTCAAAGTGCAGTCCCCGGATCCCAGCATCTTAAGTAGCTAGGATTACAGACATGAGCCACCAGTGCCTGGCTCTTTTAGCTTTTTGAAATGTGTATGTTATTATCTTTACTTACTCCATATTCTATTTAACTGCAATTCTGTATTCCTTGGTCAGTCCTTCTCCGTCCTTAGTAACCAACAACCTTAGTAACAAACACTTTTGTGAGAACTATTTTAGATTTCATATAAGATCTTGTAGCCAAGCACAGTAGCTCGTGCCTGTAATCCTAGTTACTCTGGAGGCTGAGTTATGAGGATCCTGGTTCAAAGCCAGCCCAGGCACTAAAGACCTTGAGACTCTTATCTCCAATTAACCACTAGAAAACTGGTTAAAGAGGACAGTAGCCTTGAGCTGAAGAGCTCAGGGACAGTGCCAGGCCCAGAGTTCACGCCCCATGACCCACAAAAAAAAGGAAAGAAAGAAAAAAGGATATTTTGTAAGAAAAAGGCAAAAGAAGGGCTGATAAAGCTACTGATAGCCTAAGGTACCCATTAGAAGAATGAAGTACAAGCACTGCCAATCTCTTCTGTTCAACTAACGCACATCTGAAGTTAAAATTTAACTTGATGTTATATGTATTTTATCTGCTAACCCTAAATAAATTTAACTTAAGAGAAAACAAATAAAACAGAAACATGGGTACATTAGTTCAGGTGCTGTGTTCATTTGGGAAAAACAAAAGTGCATGAGCTATATATTCACCTTTCAAATAGTTCTTTCTCTTGCTATAAATTGGCCTGCTTTATTTTTTATTTTTGTCCAATAACAATAACTATGTCACTAGCTTTCACTGGTTGTTTGGATGGTGAGAATTAAGATACAGATCATTGTTGGTGTAGGTCTGAGTTTTAATTTGTATTTTTACTTTCAATTTCCTGTCTTATTTGTGTTGGGGGGAAAATATATTTTCTGAGGCTCGAAATTGAAGCCTGAATACTGTCCCTGAGTTCTTTGCTTCAAGGCTAGCACTCTTATCACTTGAGCTACAGTGCCACTTCTGGTGTTCTGGAAGTTAATTGGATAAGAGTCTCACAGACTTTCCTGTCCTGGCTGACTTCAAACCATGATTCTCAAATCGCAGCCTTCTGAGTAGCTAGGATTACAGGTCTGAGCCACTGGTGCCCAGCTCAGAAATACTATATTTTTTAAATTGTTTTTTATTGTCAGGATAATGTATAGAGGGATTACTGTTAGAGGTAATGGGTACATTACTTCTCGAACCTTGATACCCCTTCTCATGTTTTTGTCCCCCTTTCCCTCCTCCCATCCCCTCCCAGTCATCTTGTTTTCCCCCTTCCCTATTTCAAATAAACATGTATATATAGTATACCAGGTTACAAAGTGAAATACTATATTTTAAGAGAACTAAATTTGAGAGTATTTTTCCCAATGCATTATTATTAATCTCATATAAGAATACACAAATTAAATTTTACTAAGCTTTCCAATTCTTCTAATTTACATTTTTTTAAGATGCTGGCTTTACATCGAATAACAGTATCACACCCACTTATAACTTCAGCCGATCTGATGGAAGCAAACCAGCTGTGTAGCATGGATTCTAAAGCAAATATTGTACATGGTGAGAAATTCTATGGTCAAAATTCTATTCACTATTACGTATGGTTCTTTATATATACAGAATACATCTATGTACATATAGGCTTTAATCAGTACTTTACATATTAGTATTACTGTTACTCTCATTTCAAAGTGAAACTTGACAGTGCTTTCCACTGAACTTGGGATCCAGATAATAATCTGCTGCTGTTCGTTCACACTGTATTAAGTGCTATTGAAAAGCATTCAGTGCGATTAGGAGTTTGGCCTAGTAGTAGATTAATGCTTGCCTAGCATGAATAAAGACCCGAGTTCAATTTCTCAGTACCACATGCATAGAAAAAGCCAGAGAGATACTGTGGCTCAAGCGGTAAAGCTCTAGCCTTGAGAAAGTCAAAGGACAGTGCTCAGGCCCCGAGGTCAAGCCCCAGAACTGGCAAAAAAAAAAGAGAGAGAGAAGCATTCACTGGTTTTCATAGTCATATGTTCCTATTCACTGTCCCTTGAAATTCAGAGAATGATGAATAATTTTGGAATTCAAAAGGTATAATAAATAATTTTTTCATCAGAAAAAAGATAGCTTTTTATGATTTCCAGATGCTTAGGGATTTTGTGAATAAATGCCAGTTAGCCCTGTATGAGTTAAAGTCATACAATATTTGCAGTTTCTATTTGTTTTTCATGGTGGGCCATAAAGTGAGTTCTGAGTTCTTGATAATGTCTCTAATCCTTGTGACATCTAACTTTTTAAAAGATTCTTATTTTATGGATTTGAAAAACTAAAGGTTAAGTGACTAAATGATGACCGAAACAGTTAAATACAGGAATCTTGATCTCAGCTTCTCAAAACCATAATCTTTCACTATATTTGCTTTTTAAAGGCCAGTTATATCAATCTTATATCATGATGTATACTCATAGTCCATCTTCCTGTTCCTCTAGGTTTATCAGTCTTGGAAATCTGCCTTATAATAGCAATGAAACATTTAAATGACATATATGAAGAGGAGCCTTTTAATTTTCAAATGGTGTATAATGGTAAGATCATAAATGCTAATTTCTGACTTTAACTTGCTTCTTGCTTCAGGGTACTAATGTCATTGCTTCTTCTCCAGAATTTCAGAAATTTGTTCAAAGAAAGGCCCATTCTGTTTATAATTTTGAGAAACCTGTTGTAATGAAGGTAAGATTTAGGCTTTTATGTTTTTTTTCTTCAGAAGAGTATATTTTAAAATTAATTGTACAGGTAAGGGTTTCACTTTTGTATGTTTTTAACAAGACATTTAGAATAGGAATTTTTCAAGACAAATATGTCAGTTTGTGGTGTTATACTGCCCTCTGCTGTCTGGTAACATTTGTATCCTGCAAAGGAATTGTTCGTGTAAATTATACACTTACTATCCTTTATCCTTTTCCATCTAAGAATTGTCTTTGTAATCTCACCAGTGGGAGGAGACAAAAATGTAAAGAACTAGTAACAGACTTGTTGACTAAATCTCATTAACCAATTAGGCCTTAGAAAAAATTTTAATTATTCCACTTAAACCTTGGAGTATTGTATAAAACCAGTGCTGGGATCTTGAGTTAGACTATATGAGTTTAGCCTGTGAAGTTTTGGCTAGATTGTGCAACTTCTTTGAGACTGAATTTCTAAGAAGTGAACATAATGCTCTTTTACCTAAGGGAAATGAACTACTGTAAAAGTAAATATTATAGAACTTCAAAGGACCAAGCAAATATGAACCTTTTTTTTGAACTGTGGAAGACACAAAATATTAATTTCTGTAATACATGAAAGGCCCAGAATTTAGTCTTTTAAAAAAAGAAAGAAAAAATTTTAATTATAGGAGGCATGCATTTCAAGCACAAGAGCTTTCATTTAGGTAAACATAGTCTATTGGAAAATGTGAACTATATTGCAGTTTTAGATTTTATAATAATCAGGAAATTTTGAAAGAAAATAACTGAAAATATCTTTAACTGCATATATCAAAAAATCTAGTCAAGTAGAAAATTGTTGGAAGTATTTTCATATTTTCTTTGTATTATATCTTTTAACTTTGGCATTACCATAAGTAACATTAGACGGTATGCAAATAGTTATAAATGATTAACTTAAGTATAATAGACTATGGAAAACTCAAATAGTATAATTTTTTAGAAAGACTAGGTCAGAGCTCAGCAAAATCACCACCAGGAAATAAGTACATGCAAGGAATCATGGGATTAGGGATAGGCGATTGAAGAGGGAAACAAGAGGGAGCATGGAGTCAAGAGGTCATTGTCCATATCACAAAATTAAGGAAAGAGGATGGGAATGTTGGAGTGACCCTGGCAAGTATGCATTGGATTCATAAACTGTTTAAGTGGCACCTCCTTTGTACAGCTATTAAACATAGTAAATTAAAAATAATTTTGGTACATGTTGACAAATATAACTAATTCTACTTTACTAAACTTTTAGAAGTAGTTCTTTACAGTCATTAAACTTAACGGCTCAAAGGATAAATACCACATTTTGAAATTATTGCTAACATATTTAGTTCAACTAGAAAATTAGGTATCTAAACATTGAATTTAAATTCAGTGAAAATTAGTTAAAATTAAAAATTGCATCACACATTTGGAATATTTGTTTGCCTACTATTGACAGTACCCTTCTCAAGTTTATTTTCCTTTTTTGGCAGTACTGGGTAGGGTTTGAATTCCCAAGTCCTGTATTTGCCAGTTAGGTGCTCTACAACTGAGCTATATCACTATCCCTTGAAATAGTCTAACTTCACAACAAACCAGGCTTGCCCACTGATGCTTCCCACAAAGCTAGAATGACAGGCATGCACCACTGCAGATAGCCCTGAGGAGAGAGGGCTTTCCATTGGCCAACTTGCCTTACACCCTCCCTAGTTCAGCCTCCCAAAATAGGTAAGGTTAGATACATATGTAGTCACTCCCTCCCTACTGGCTTATGTTTTGTTTTAATCAGAAGACTTAAAAATATTTTGGTGTTCCTTATATAAGGTCCTACCAGCTATAGTTTCTTGAACTATTTTTAAAGTAGATACAGAACATTGCTGTTTCTTCAGAGCAGCATGGAAAGCCTTTAGCCTACTGGAGGTTGTTATTTTTCCCATCTGGAACTGTCATGAATTGTGCAAGTCATGGAAGTGTATAGGATACCTAGCATTTCAATTCTTGTGACTAATTTCCAACTATTCACTTGTATATTTTTAAATAATGGTGTATTTTGTTACCTAGAAAGACCTCACTAGGTACCTGTAGCCTCCAGTATTTTCTCATTTACATAAGTGAATGGTGGCTTTTCCTGTTTTCATCAGAATTTTATTGAATATATTCCTGTGGATTTTCATAATCTCCTGTAAGAATACAGTGTCCAGGAATCTAATTTAGTAATATACTTAGTGGTTAATGCATTGTAATTTAATGGGGATTTTTTTGTTATTCCTTAATAACACAGCTACCAGCAGTATTAAAAGATGATATCCTTAAGAGTAAAAGTAGGAAGAAGCAAAACAGTAAAGGTCTGTGATACAAGTGTGTAAGATATACACAGAAAAACTTACCCACTTACCCACTCTCATAGCCCTTATTACTCTGCTATTATGTAGATTATTGCAGAGGGCTTTTCTGCTTCACTTTTTGTTACGATTGTGTTAAACTTTACACAGCAAAACGTTAAAGTAGAAACAATTCATATGTATATTTCAGTAGCCTAGCTAATCACAAAGTCTCATCAGATTCAGTGATGGCATGTGAACTGGGCTAAGGTGCTGTCCCTGAGTTCTTTTGCTCAAATCTAGCATTTGAGCCACAGCACTCGTTTCCAGATTCAAGGAGAGAGCTGTGTTAATAAAAATGCGGTGTTAGCCTGGTTTCTGCTACAATCCTAGTAGCTCAAGTTGAGATCTGAGGTTCAAGAAAGGATAGAAGCCAGCCCAAACAGACAAATCCAATTAAAAAAGTTAGAAGTGGTGCTGTGGCTCAAGTGGAAGAGCAGCACTAGCCTTCAGTGAAAAAGCAAGAGAGCAGGAGTCACCGAGTTCAAGTCCCACTGCTGATAAACACCCACACAACCTTTGCTCTAGAAAGGTTTTAGAGTAGATTAGATGCTTAGTATACACAGGGCCAGTTTAGTCTTCAGATTGAAAAGCAAAAATGCAGTAGAAACCATGATACAGAATGAGTTTAGAAATTAACCTATATGATGGACTCAGTATCCGCCTTCTTTCTATTCAGTGTTACAGGGGCAGGGAACTGCTTTGACACTTTGCTGATAATGATTTTTTTTATGCAATTCATGAGAGTGTGAGAGTAAAACTGGAGGGGGATTAGTTACTTAGTTGGTGTGGGGGTTTGGGGTTTTGATTTTGTTTAGTTCTTTCTGTGGTCCCAAGGAACCCCCTCTTTGTGATTTCAATCACAAAAAAACCATAACTTTTTTAGGTCTTTTCTGGCAGTCTGTTGTACACTGACCAAGACCCTGTTTTCTGGTTAACTTTTGTTAACTTTTTTTCTCCTATTCAATCTTGTAGGCTTTTGAACACTTACAGCAATTAGAATTAATAAAGCCCATGGAAAGAACTTCAGTAAATTCACAGAGAGAGTACCAGCTGATGAAGCTACTTTTGGATAATACTCAAATTATGAATGCCCTACAGAAATACCCCAATTGTCCTACAGATGTCAGGCAGTGGGCAACATCTTCACTAAGCTGGCTATAAACAAAACCAGTGATTTCAGTTTTGCCATTTCAGGCAAAGTTCTCTAAAGAACTGTAAGTTATTATCCTTTAACAAAATATGTTAATACATTCTTTTATATTTATGAACAATTTGTATTTATGGAAACTTGTTGTACATGTTGGCTGTTCCTTGAATCATGAACAGTTACGTGATTTGTAAAATTTCAGTGATTGGTTTTGATTGTGCTGTAGTAGCAGTTCAAATGAATAAAGTGTGACTGGTTTTGGAACTGGATCATATGTTTTATTTGACAGTTAATTTTAACCGAATACCTATTTTTTTTTCAAATCTTTAACATAAGCAGTATATAAATGGTGAAATTTGAAGTGCAGTAAGTTATTTTATCTTTTGGATTCGGTAGGGGTACTGTTTGTTGTTTCTGCATGTTTTCCAGTAGGAAATTGGAAATTTTGGATTCTATCTAGATCTTCAAAGTTTGATCGATTTAGCTATAGTATAATCGTATAGAAAAGCACGACTAGATCTCTTCTAGATTTCTCAAAATGTGGTAGTCTACCTTAGAATTCCCTCTAGGATCTTTTTAAAACAAGATTCTAGGAACTACTCTAGAATCTGAATTTGCCTTTTTAACATTTTTAACTTCTATTATTGGAAAACAAGTCACACAAATAATGTGAGTTGGTTGGAAGTGTTAGCTGAGGGAAGTAGGAAGCAATGAACTAAGGCAGGTATCAATTCAAAGGAAATTTAATAAGCACTCAGTGTCAGTGACTTCATTAGTTCAAGTATTTGATTATAAACTACAAATGGATAGGGACAACATATATAATCAATTTAACTGTCATTAGTCGGATGGATCTCAGGTGCTGTTAGAGATTAGGACACTACCACAATAATGGTCATGTCCAGAACTGTGTAAGTTAGGAGTGACCAACAGATGCTGAGATTCAACTCAGGTTTGACTAATAGTAAAGTCCCTGCTATTATAAATTAAAGTTCAGCAATAGGCTTCTTACTAAGTTTAAAGTAACACATTACTTAATGAGAAAAACATCGGTGTATTGAAGTAAAAGTAAAGTGCAAATATACTCCACAACATGGAAGCAGGCCTAAGCAAGAGACAAGGTCCCAGGTATTGTAAGTGCTCTAAGGAGCAATTTTACTTTCAAAAAACTTCGATATACACTAGAATATAAAATATATGTACCTAAAAGTAGTGCTTCTGTAATTACCTAATTCTTTGCGTAGTCCTTCACAAAAAAATGCCAAGCCCTCTAAGTCTCACTCTGTGGATCAACAATGTGTTTAAATGTTAGAGCTTATGTGATGGCTACAGGCCATAATCTTCACATTTTAGCACCTATTAAGCCACTTAATATGGTGGTGTTACTACCACATCTAAAGTCAATAACTACACTTGAGGTGTAATTTTGCCTTAAAAACTTAATAGGGAAGTGCCATCTGTATTAAAGGGAAGAACCTAAAAACGATTTGAGTATTGCCAATTATTACTAAGTTAAGATACAAGGTGAAAGGAACATCACCAACCAAGTACACAGAAAAACTAAGAGGCAAGGTGAGTATTCATTTTCAGTCACTGTGGTAAACATCAAACAGTGATAAAGCAAATATGAAAAATTAGCAAAGGTCATACGGGTAAAATGTTATTCTTGCATCTCATTGCTAATGATTTCAGTGTTTCTTTATGTAGCACACCAAAAACAAACGTTTGCTTAAAAGGTCTCTTGTTCATATGCATATACATGACACCAGAAATTAAATTCTGCCTTTCTTTCACCTTTATTCTGAAAAAGAATCCACTGGCATACACTGTAACAATGCCAATGACCCTCTAGATTCCTAACATAAATACATATATACATCTGTGTATGTGTGGGAACACCATCTGCTAGACAAGGATGGAAATGCTGTAATTAGTGAACAACCCAGGCTCTCCCCAATATCCCCAATTCTTGTAAATCTCAAAGCAAAAGCCTCACTGTAAATTATAAAACGTATTCTCTTTAAGAACATTATAGCTTAAAACAAGTGCATATGCAAATGGTGTTTCATTTTTTTTTATTTAACTTGGGGATAGATTGGGAATAGCATACATTTTATTTGTACAATATTTAACAATTTTCCAAGGTGGGGTCTGGGGAAAAATTCTTATTTTTTTTTAATTTTTTTTAAGCTTTCTGTTAAATACTTGCAGAAAAAAAAATAGCAAGTACAATTTGACAGTAGTACAACAATCTGTGCCCAAACACTGACAAGAAATACAGAGTAAAGCTAAAATAATTGCTTACCTATATTTTGAGAGGTAACAAATAGGAAATGGGTTGAGACTGCATAAAAAACGTACTGCTGGTTGAATATCTGAGGTAAATAATGGTCAATCAAGACGCTACTTATATCATTTTGCCCATAAATTTTTAAATGATTTTATGCACTTTATACCAAATGTTCCCAAAATGTAATTTTCTTTTAAAGTAAAAAAGAGAACTGGAAAAGACCTGTGATAAAAGCTTAAAAAAAAAAAAACACCTTTTCCACTAAATTACCATTTGGCCAGTGGTTTTTCTCCAACCACCTGTATTTTATCTAATCGGGATGTTACTTAGGGGTGAGAAGATACATTTTTTTCGTGGCATATGATTCCATCTTTAAATTCCAAATGTGTTGGATTTGTTTTACTGATTATGCTTTCAAAACATCACCATGAAAGAGTAGAAATTCATGGGACCAATTATTGTGAGGCACAGTCTCTGTTCTGGGATTCACAAGGTACCTGTAATAAACATTCAAACAAGAATCACATCACATGCTAAAAAACTTCCTGGCATATAATACATAGAAGATCTGTGCAGGGCATAGACTTTAAATAAAGTCAAACACTGTATAACCATCTTATGGCAGCTGATCATAAAACATTTCTTACAAGGGAGATCGGGCAAAGTAAAGACTATGAGAGTTAGAGCAGCAGTATCAGAAAGGCAAAGTATAAGACAAGTCATGAGGAGCACCATACACATGAGGAAAAGTTATTGGGGTGTTTCGTTTTGCCCCAAAAGAAAGAACTGTTTTTTTCTCATTCTTTTTCTTTTTTCTAATATCCTTAGCATGAATTTTTTGTTGTTGTTGTTATCTTGCCCACTGTGCACTGACTGTAAACCAAACACTAAAATGCCCTGCAAAAGAAAGTTTTAACAAGATTAAGGATAAGGACAGGTAGTCACTGGAACATTCTTATTTTACTGCTTATAAAAGTTTTTCTACTAATGTGGTTCTCAAAAAGATACAAGTTTTAAAATTAGAATTAAGTACAATACCCAAATTTTCTAAAAACTTCTCTAACACGAAGACAAAACATTGTATATTGTAAATAAAATTTATCTGTAGTATTCTCCTAAGCCAAACATTATGATATCCCTTATTTTGTTTTTAACTTTTAAAAAGATGATTACAATTGATAGAAATTTTGTCTTTAGACTCTTACTAATTTTCTCATACGCACATATCTTTTCCCTTGATTAGTTTCTAAATGGAAGCAAACCGTTATCAAGAAATTGAGAGGCCAAGTGCTTTTTGAACTGAAAGTAGTAAACATTATAATGGAAAATTTTAATACAATGAGACCTTGAGTACATACATGAAGAACACAATTTTGAAGAGTGTGTGGCACACAGATAAAAATGATATTCTCCTTTCCCTTCCTGCTTAGAGTCTGCTGATTTAAATGGTTTTTTTTTTAATAAATAATGTCACTTTTCTTCCCAGAGATTTAAGTGCATATTATATGTAAAATGTAGTGTACTGGTGTTTAAATAACCATTTGGAGACAACACATTCACAGTGAGCTCATTATAGTGACATGTAAAAAAATTTATGAAAACGTATGGATTTTATATTGACATGAGAAAAACACATAGGGTAATACTGACTGTACTGATTATTCTACATAAAAAGGGAATTAATGTTTTTTTTCTATGACCTGTGTAAATCTGAGGAAGAACCCAATCATAGTGTTTTAAAAATAGGTTTTGGCACCAGCCTACCATCAATTCCATTTCTTAGCAAGGGTAAGGCATGAGCTATCCTAACTTAATGTCAGAATTAGTCGTGAAAGCAATTTTGGGGAGTATGCTAGGCTATGTTACCTACATCATCATTGATTACCTCTAAATGTCATTGCATATTTTAAGTCATAAGTTCAACTTGTTATCCCTGATTTATTTTAAAGCAGTAACATCTGAAATCTGTGCTTAAAGGTTAATATCTTTATCATAATTCTTTATGGATCACAGATATCAAATATTACTCTGACAAGATGGCACCAAGCAGAAGTATAGTGATAAAATTACAAATCTCAAAGCAGTGAGGGATTCAGAGTAATGACACTTCCTGAGGTGTTCCTAAAACAGTGATAATGTCCCACACACTGTTTAATGAAAATAAAAACATTACAATTTCACATATATAAATAAGAAAAAAAGTATCTTAAAAAGTAAAATGAAGAGCTTTCCAGTGTCACAGCTCACTTAAAAAAATTTTTAACATGCTTTAAATTTTCAAATATTCCCCAAACACAGCACACCTTTAAAAAACAATTTTAAAACCTAAGTAAGTATGCAATATTTTGGGACCTGAATATAAGATGAAGCTTTGACGTATGGGAAGAGGAAGAAATTTCAATTTTTTTCCATTTCAAAAAACAGCACATTTTTCCCCCTAAAAGCCAGCACAAGAAAAGCTAAAACACTGCTTTACAAATGGCCACTTATTCTTGGCACGAAGCATAGCTTACCTTTTTTTGTCTTAAATAACACAGTGGATTTGTAAATAGCTTGTTATAAAACATGGATTAATTTATTCAAATTTTGTAGTGTTTTCAATTTTATAATTTAGCGACCGTGGAACTGAGGTATACCTTGTTGAGAGGGAGGTTAAAAGTAATGCTTGGAAGCCTCTTTATGTACCCCACTTTGATAACTGTTTATGTACACAGAACAGCAGCACACTAGACATTCACAAGCTGTGTCATATTGGCATTACAATAGTCATTTATAGAAACAACAACAGCAAATGCAATAAAAACAAGTTTACCCTTTTTTAAAATCTGAAATGAAAAGTTTCTGATTTAAAAAAAAATAACAGTAGTTCATTTAAGGAATTAGTGTCTTCTTCTGACAGACATTAAGAAATCTGATGTCAGTTTTCAAACACTTGATTAGCCAGGTCCAAAAGATCCTTGATTTGGAGAGGGCACATTCTTCATGTACATTATTTCAAAAGTTTCTTTATAGAGTTTGCAACTTTTAGTCTCATGTCCTTCACATCTGTGCTGCAAGCAATGCAATGAGTCTCCCAGAGCCTTTTTCAACAAAGGGCTGCTTGGCTTCAGTTTCCAGGAGGCATCCTACTTGTTTCACACAGAAAATAAAACTGTAAGCAGTCCTGTCAGCTTAGCAGCTCCAGTTCGCAGTCCCACTTCTCAGTGTATATGGATGGTGCAACCATCATAGACTAGATTCTTTGGGAGGAAAGTCAACATTTGTCACCATTGTGACCACTGTTACAATGTCCTCTGTGGTAATAATATTTGTTAGTCTTTGCATCTGGGTAATTCTTTCACCTACGCATCCAGCTGATAACCTGGCTTCTGCATCGTGATCCCAACATTCTTCTATTGTTTCACAAAGCATTGCCATTCCCTAGGAAGACAGAAACAGTAAACTGTCAATACCACAGTAATATTTTCCTGAGGAAAGAGGAAAAAAATCATAAAGAAAAAGCTACTTTTGCTATTTTTTGGTCCAGGAAATTTCAAGGTTATCAAAATTTGACATTATTTTGCAACACTGACTTTTCATAGTACAACTAAGATTTAATTGTGACTTTCCATCTATGCATATAAATGTGTCCTGATCAAACTCTCCCCTTTCTATTGTGCTCCCTTTAATCCTAAAGCAATTCACCAGGTTCACTGGTATTTTTTCATATATGTGTATGTATATATACATACATATATAAATTACTTTGACCATATTCACCCTCACCCTCCCCTACAACAGAACCTATTTTCACTTTCTTCACAGTAGGAATTTCTTTCCAAAAAATGTCTGTCCACATTATTATTTGTGCTGGACTCAAAACCAAAGCAAGTGAGGGTGATATAAAAATAGTTATCATTTTCTTAGTTAATATTAGGAATTTTATCTTACAGTTAAATATAAGATTGAAAGAGCCATCCTTGCATTCTCTACCTAGCTTCATCCATTTTCTAGTTACATTTAGACCAAAACAATGTAATACTACACAATGCCATTTTCTGCCTAAACTATTCTTAAGAACTTATGTTCTAAGCTAAATCAAAATATTAAAGCAAACTCAAGGAGAGTAGACAACATGATGTTTAATAAAATGGTATCATCCTAGAAGGTGGTCATAATAAGCCTGCCTATTTGTCTATAGATTCCAGAGCCAGGCACTCATTTTTCTAGGAAGTTTTGAGGCAAAATTAAGAGCTTTATAAGGCTCTATAACTTCCTAGTGAGTATACAGACAAAGCCTGAAGGCTGCTGCTCCCTTTAGAACTGTGTGAAGATTACCTTCCTCTCAGAACCAAAATGTGCAGAGAATAAATCATTCTCAAAAAGATATTTTATTGGAATTTCAAATGAAAAGTTAACTACATGACTTACAGCATGTTTCTGCCAATAATCTCTTAAAACAGGCCTCTTTTTTTTATGCACAACAACTTCCTGCATGTCTTCAAGTGATGGATGCTGGCCAATTTCCTCCTCAAATGGCAACATGTACTCATCTACTGGTCCTGAAATGTAAAGCATGAAAACATTCATTTTTAATTAAATCTTCCAACTGGTACAAGCTTTCTAAAATATATTCTGTATCACTTTTTTCCAACTCTATATGCTATAAAGATAAGAAAAAAGACTTATACCACTGTGTCCAAGCTCTTAATTTACAACAAAAAGCCTATGATTTGGCATGTAGCTTTATTAAGGTTGCTTAAGAGTGTTTGTTTGCTTGTTCAGACCGGGTCTTGCTGTATAAACCTAGCTGGCCTTTGAACTCTCAACCTTCCTCCTGAATGTTGAAATTACAGATGTGCAACATCACACCTGGGTAAATTTTTTACCTATTATGTCAAGAAAGTCTATATTCATCTGTACACAAGGAATATCTGCAAATCAAGAATGTCTTTGCAATCCATGCCAGAATGTGAACATCTGGAAGGTTTGGGGTTAAACCTGCTATACTTACCTTTATTCTATAGCACATTCAAAACCCCAATCATGATCCCTACAAAGAATTAGTATACCTAATTAGTCAGAACTCTTTTCCATCCTAATAGTGCTAAAAGTAATTTTTTCATCATGTATACACCATCCAAACTTCCCATCAAATCAGAATGTGACCTCACAATATTTATTTAATAATAAAAATAATTCCCTTTTCATTACACCTCATTAGATAATATGGGAAAATACATTTAAGGAATTAACTAGCATTTCATGAGCACTTAAGCCTCAGAAACTTTACATATTTACTATCCTTTTATCTTCATAAAGGTGGCATTGCCTCTTTTGAAAAAAAGCTCAGGAAGTTACAAGATTGTGCACAAAGGTACACAGCTGTTATATAGTAGAGATGAAATCTGAATCCTTATCTCTCTCTGAAGTCTGTTTTTAGTCACTGTATTCTCTGACTTTTGACAGAGAGAGGTCAGTGCGGAGCAGTTTCACTGAGCTCTATGTATAGACTTGGACCTAGTGCAAGACTTTGAATTGCACCAAACACTTTTGGATAGAACAGAATAAATTGTGAGGGACTCATTAACTCCACTCTATACAGATAAACGTGGAAATCCTTGATAGCTATGCAATCTTCTCAGAGTACTGACGTTCTAATGCATCTACTCAAACTCTGTGGTTCACAAGTCAATGGCATTGACATCAACTGGTAGTCTGTAAATGTACAGACTGGCCTCAAACCCAGATGACTGAGTCAGTGTTGGAGTTGAAACTGGGCTTTCCAAATTTAATCATCAGCTAGACATTTAACTAGACATTAACAAATTTCCAGAGTTCTCAGTGTATTGTCTACACTGGCATTCTAGCCCCAATTTCTGCATGGCATATGCCAGGTATTTAGGGAAAGTCTACATCTATCCTTTTTTCCATTTTCCCTAGTAACTCTTTTCCCAACAAAGCAATTTCTTGAGACTCCATTTATTTATCCAGAAACAGTTATTAATACCTATGTTCCAGGAATTGAGCCAGATAATTCATATTCACCATCTGACCCTATATCAATAAATGCACAAAACAATAAACACTTCTCTAACTTTAAAATCAATATGAACTGAACATCTTCCTTCAGACGTCAAAAATTCCCAGACTGTTTCAACATTTCTTAGGGTTCCAACCTGGAAGAATGAATGACTGACTATTTCTGAACATTTAGTAAGTTCCATTTTAACTGAGTTTTAAATTAAATTGAATATTGCATAGGTAATCTATCCTATGGAGAATCTTTTACAATACTCAGAACAGTAAGATTCTTGGCAACATAATTTAAACTGCTGTACCTTTTTAAATATTCAATATATTCTCTTGCAGTCTATAAGTGGAGAGAGCTATTTACAAATTGGAATCGAAAACATGTAAATATCATTTATATTTGTGTAAGAATTGGTAGTCAGAATTTATCCAAAAAAGTACCACAACATTTGAAGAAAACATTTTAAAGAAGTTCTAAAGACAGAGTACCTAGACCACTATGGTTTTGTCACACTGGAAATATAGTATATAGTTTTTATAATCATTCAGTTATTTACAAGACTTTGAACAAGACCTTTAATAATAAGGATATAGTTTAAACAACTTTATCATAATATGGTCAGATTTAACCTGTGATATATCCAAAAGCATGAAAGTTTAATCTGGTTAGAATACATGTGCTGGCAAGTGCCAAAGTGTTTTGAGAAGTCAAAATCCTTCCTGTTCTACATACATCTCTCACCCAGAGTTGAATTAAGAATCTAGGATGCAGGAAAGTCCTATGAAGTAGCAGCCCCCTCTACATATAGATCAGTTACAAATTGTAGGCTTGACCATTTACTAGGCTGAGACAAGCTACTTAATTTCTATGAGTTTCAGTCTCTTCATCTATAAAATAAGTTATCTCCAAAGTTGTTTTAGAAAATGAGCTGAATGTATATATAATGTCCAAAACCATTCATTAATGGTAAATTGCCAACAGATATATATCTTCATCTATCTATCATTCCTTTCTTTCTGTTCCTCTACCTCGTAAATTCTCTAAAATCTCATAATAGTTCATCAAAAAGTAATTACACTTTATTGCTTTCTAAGTAATCATTCTATTTCATAAATGTGATATATGTACTTTAAAAAAAAATACTTTTCCCTTACCATCTGCAGCAGTACAGCGAGAAGCCAGTTCCCACAGGACTAATCCCATGGCGTACATATCTATCCTCAAAAATGCATCCCTTTGGAAGTTTATAGCACCCTCTAATACTTCTGGAGCCATATATCTCCGGGTACCAACCTGGAAAAAAGATTTTGAAAGCAAACAGTACTCACTTATTAATTTTATGAATGAAATCTTTTATTTCATAAAAAATAAAACTGTCATCAGATCATGTAACTAAACTGTGAGCCCCAGATTATAGAGTGTGTGTGTGTACATACATATTTCTGAAAAATTTATATATTGCTGGTGGTTAGTGGTTCATGCCTGTAATCCTCGCCACCTAGGGAGGATGAAATCTAAAGATCACAGTTTGAAGTCAATCTGGGCAGGAAGGTCCATGAGACAACGCTTAAAAAAAAAAAAAAAAAAGCCAGAACTGGAGCTGTGGCTCAAGTGGTAGAGTGCTAGACTTGAGCAAAAGAAGCTCAGATCTTGAGTTGTGCTATCTCTCTTATGAGGTGTTTTGATTTGTTTTGTTTTGTTTTGTTTGTCAGACCTGGGCTTAGGCTCAGGGCCTGGGCACTGTCCTCAGGTTTTTCTCAAGGCTAGAGATCTACCACTTGAGCCACAGTACTACTTCTGGCTTTTTTTCTATGTATGTAGTACCAAGGAATAGAACTCAGGGTTCGTGCATGCTAAGCAAGCACTGTACCACTAGGACAAACTCCCAGCCCTCTCTTTTGTGTTTAAGGAGAGCACTCTATCATTGTGCCACAGCTCCATTTCCAGCATTATTTTCTATTTTTATTTTTCTTTGGTGAGTATTTAGAGATGTGTCTTACAGACTTTCCTACCTGGTCTGGCCTCAAACTGTGATCCTCAGATCTCAGCCTGCTGACACCTAGGATTCTGAGCTAGAATTTCAGTTGTGAGCCACCAGCACCTGGCCAGTTTTTCACCTCTTTCTGGATATAATTACAAGAAACTTGTTTTCAAGGAAGAAGCAATAGAGAAAGCAACATACTATTTGTTTACTGCCAATATTGGGGCTTCAACTAAAGGGTAAGGCTATCCCTTAACATTTTTCTTCAAGGCCAGTACTCTACCACTTGAGCCACAGCCTCTACTTCTGACTTTTTGGCAATTAAATGGAGAAATTATTTTCAGACTTTCCTGCTCAGGCTGGTTTTGAATCACAATCCTCAGATCTCAGCCTTCTGAGTAGCTAGAATTGTAGATAAGTCTACTTGGCTGAAATATATATTTCATAAATCTTCTAATGATAATGTAAAATAATTAGCAAAGAATGGATAAATCTATATATATATATAATTTTATGAATTTATTTATTCAGGAATTACTCCGACTTGAAGTCATTTATATCTATCCTCACAACTTGGTATTTCTTAGTACTGCAACTAAGGTATTAAGCTAGTACAACTTAGTTTTGTTTGGAGCTTGACAACATTCTTATATGAATACTTAAAAAATAGTAAGATACCTTGATAGATTACAATATATTTGAATAGCTAAGATTACAGGCATGAGCCAACAGTACCCAGCAGCCTACTTTTCTCTTAAAGACAGTTATTTCATTCAAAGTATCTCTTTCATCATATTATGGCTTATCTATTTTCAATCTAAAATGTTCTCTATGCAGTTTTTACTTAATAATGTAACCCAACTGAAAAGAAGGAATAAAATGTGGTATAAATGAATCTGAAATGTTTTTATAAAAAAAAAATTCAGCCAGTGTCAATAGTTCATGCCTGTATTTCTAGCTACTCAGAGAGGCTGAAATCTGAATACCCTGGTTTGAAGCCAGCCTAGCAAGAAAATCATGAAACTCTTGTCTCTAATTAATCACCAAAGAAAAATAAAAAGAAAACAAATGCTTGAAGCAGAGCACTGAGGGGCAGCACTCAGGCCATGAGTTCAAGCCCCAGGACTGCTGCACGCACACGTGTGCACGCATGCACACACACACACACACACACACACACACACGCACACACACACATAGATGGGAGGGACATTAATTTTTTTAAGTGATTTTTGTAGGAGTGAAAACACTTTTCCTAGCCTCACAAGTCTGTTCAGTTTTTTGTTGTTGTTGTTTGTTTTATTGGTCATGGGACCTGAACTCTGGGCCTGGGCCCTGTCCATGAGCTCTTCAGCTCAAGGTTAGCACTCTACCATTTGCGCCACAGCACCACTTTCTAGCCTCACAGGATTTAAAAATAAAATATAAAGATGACCTTTTTCCTTTTGGCTTCATTAGAGGTTTTATCATTGCTGAGATCTACTTGTTTACAGTATAGTTAACCACAGTTAAGACACCTCACACAGGCATTTGGAAGGGCTCTGAATTCTAGAGACAATCCAGAAAAAAGTCATCAAGTTTAGTATAGAGTTATTAAAACAATAAAGAGCCAAAACCAAGAAAGTGTATGGAATAAAAGAGATCTTAATATGTTATACAGATTATAATGATTGACTATTCTTTCACTCCTGCTAAGATTGTGAAATTTAAAACTGTGGTCAATTTCTGGGGGGGGTTTGGTTGTATAAATAAGCCTACAGCACCCAAGATTTCATGACAAGCTTATTTTTTTCTTATATTTTAATCACAATCCTTTCTTACCTGTCCATGTGTATCACCTGCAGATTTGCCAGCCTCAAACTTTAATGCCAACCCAAAGTCAGCAATGCAAGCTGTCAGATTGTTTTTCAACAGTACATTTTTACTTTTGATGTCCCTTCAAATAGAAAGATATATAATATTGAAATTAAACTTAAACAAGTTACATTTTTAATTTTTTTATTGGAATGGGAAGGAAGGAGACTATGCTATGACAGACTTTCTTTAAAAATGTAACATTCAAAGAAAGTGTTTAAAAAGAGTGCCCATTTGCCTCAGCACAAGAATACTGTGAAGAATTCTTATTGGTAGCATTAACAATGAAAAAAACACATAAAACAGTTCAGTTTCCAGATCTGCCATTTCACCTCTAGAATTGCTTTTTTAAGATAACATTTCAGTGTTTGTAGTTATCAATTCTCATAAAAAAAGTTTTAAAAAATGAGTGGCTCACAACTGTAATTCTAGCTACCCAGGAGGCTAATTATCTGAGCTTGAAGTTAACCTGGGCAGGAAAGTCCATGAGACTTCAATAAACTACTCAGAAAAAGCTGGAAGTGGCACTATGGCTCAAATGACAAGAGTGCTAACCTTGAGCACAGACAGGCTTGAGGACAGAGCCTAGGCCCTGAGTTCAAGACCCAGGACTAGCTGAATCAAAGCCCCTTTGTTGGTAATGACTTGTTTCATAGATTTTTTCACTTGCTCTTAGAAAAGTAAACAAACTTTGTACCATAAACCTATTTTTGTATTCTAAAAAGTATCACAGTATTAAGTTCTAAGATACACTCCTCTATGCACTGGTTCATTCTAGATTACTATATGCTAGCTAAATATATCTCTACCGTGATCAATGGTTACACTATGTATTCAGTCATATTAACCAAGAGTAGGACAGAGAAGGACCACATAGATACAAACACTCCAAAAAAAAAAAATTCAGCCTTTTAAGATTTTTTTTCAGGACCCCTATTCCTAATTAAGAGGGGGCAGTGCAAAATGTGGTTAGGTGGGTAGGTAGGGAGCTTCAAAGGAATAATCTCCTATATGGAAGGCAGACTGTATGTAGGAAGATGAAAAGAAAGGGAAGCAATTCCAAGTACAAGTCATTTACGGTTTACAAAACCAGAATTGATCAATTTGAGGTGGATTTAAGTAATACTTTCCAAAAACCTAAGTAACTACCTGGTGTCATACAACTAAATATTTTTTAAGTGATCAGTTAATGCCTACTTAGATGGAATTCAAGATGAAAGATTAGGTATGTTCAAAGAAGGTAAATACAAGGCAAACGGACTTCCTGTTGAAGGAAAACAACCTTTTTTCCTTCCCAGTGTATGACAATTGTTGAACCTTGGTACTATTTCTTTGCTAGAAAATTGTTTAAATGATGCATAGTCATTTAAAAATAAGATATTCAGTCTTTTTTTTAAATGATTAAGAAATTATAAGAGTAGATGTGCTGTACCTTTTCATAATCACCTTTAAATTAAATCATGCTATGAGTTAAAACAGATTTTTCCTTTAAGAAAGAGAGAATTCACTTTCATTCTTGAACATGTTTCTCAAAGTAAGACAAATTATGTGCAAGACAATTAACTTTACTAATGATTTTAATTCTTGGTCAATTTCAAAAGTAACTTTTAAAAATCATTTGCCTTCTTGAACACATACATATAGTTAGGGGGAAAATAAATTTGAAACAGGGAATTAAAATATTAAATTATGAACATATACTGAACTATCTCAGAAAACAATGGAAGTTTTGCTCTACCTGTGAGAGATTGCAGGTTTGTGACCATCTTTTAGACCAGGAATATCCTCGTGTAAATATGCCAATCCTCTAGCCATTGTTTCTGCAATATGACACAGTTCATTCCAAGAGACAACATTAGCCTTAAGAAAGTCTGACAGTGAACCCTAAAGAGAAAGGACAAGGACAAAACAAAATAAAAAGCCTTAAGCTCTTGAAAAACACACATATATGGAAAGTTTTTGCTTAAGAAGTTACAGAAGGCAGTATATCTTTACTGGTTTTGTTCTCTGTGTAAATACACACACACACACACACACACACACACACACATATGCACACACACGTTTGTCCTGGTGCTGGTGCTGTCACTTGAATTCAGGGTCTAGGTACTGTCCCTTCGCAATTTTGCTCAAGGCTAGCCCACGGCTACCACTTGAGCCACAGTTCCATTTCCAGCTGTTTCTTTTACTTGAGTAGTTTAATAGATACATGGACTTTCCTGTACAGGCTGGTTCTGAACCAAGATGCTTAGCCTTCTGAGTAGCTAGGATTTCAGGTGTGAGCCACTAGCACCTGGTTTTACTTTTGATGAATAATACTGCAAAAACATCTCTGGGAGGCCCATATTTTCTCCAAGTTACATTAATGTAGGAAGGAATATCCTGATCTTTAAACAGCTATTAAAATAGCCAAATTTCCTCTATTTAGAAAGGAAAAGTCTTAAAAAACATAGATGAAAATCTAGAATTCTATTATTTGTTTATTTACTTTGGCCAGTTCCGGGACTTAAACTCAGAGCCTGTTTAGTGTCCGTGGGCTTTCTCAAGGCAAGCACTCTATCCTTGAACCATAACACCAACTTCTGGCTTCTTCTGTGTATATGGGAATCAAACCCAGGGCTTTGAGAATGTTAGCCAAGCACTCTATAACTAGGCCATGCTATAAGCCCCACAGAATTCCATTTTAAAAATGAAAGTATGTTTGACTATAAAGACAAAATTTCAACATACAAATAACTACTCATTAAAGGAATCTTCCTCTAAAAACTAAGTATCATCCTTGTGGTCAAGAATCAAGAAAAACTTAGTAGCCATTTACATTGACAATTAGGAAATGTATCAAAAATATAATTTCTGGGGGCCGGGAGTTTGGCCTAGTGGTAGAGTGCTTGCCTAGCATGCACAAAGACTTCTTGGTACCACATACATAGAAAAAAGCCGGAAGTGATGCTGTGGCTCAAGTGCTAGAGCTCTAGCCTTGAGAAAGCCCAAGTACCATGCTCAGACCATGCTCAGGCCCTAAGTTCAAGCCCCAGGACTGGCAAAGATATGTGGCCAGGAGGGATCATTACTACACTGTTGGTGGGAATGCAAACTCGTTCAACCACTATGGAAAGCAGTATGGCAGTTCCTCAAAAGACTAAACATAAAGCTCCCCTATGACCCAGCAATTCCACTACTTGGCATTTACCCAATCATCCAGAAACAAAGACATACTAAATCCACCAGCACAACAATGTTCATTGCAGCACTATTTACCATAGCAAAGATATGGAACCAACCTAGATGTCCCTCAGTTGATGAGTGGATCAACAAGATGTGGTATTTGTACACAATGGAATTCTATGCTGCTGTCAGAAAGAATGACATTGACCCATTTGTTAGGAAATGGAAAGGCTTAGAAAAAATCCTATTAAGTGAAGTAAGCCAGACTCAAAGGAACTTAGGCTCAATGGTTTCCCTCATTTGTCATAATCAGTAGAAACCTTGGGCTCTACTAGCAGAGATTTGCAATAGAGCAAAACCTTGACACAAAAGGCCATATAGTAGGACGCTGAATGAAAGGATCTCTAGGATATAGAAACATAAGCCATATAACGAATGATTGTTGTTCTTAAGGTACTATGTTATCTCTCATCTCTTTTTCTGTCCCTTGGTTATCTCATATTGTTACAGTATCTCACTTTGTTACCTGATATATCGGATATATTTGTATTTGGTTATTTGGATAGGGAAAGGGGGAAAACAAGATGAGGGGTGGGAGTGGGGGGAGGGAAATGGGGACCAAGACATGTGAAAGGGTATCAACGTATGGGAATTAATGCACCATCTATCTGGCAAATATCATGTAACCCTTCTATTAATTACAATAAAAAATATATGAAAAAAAGAAATAATAATTTTAAAAAGTATATATATACATACACACACACACACACACACACAAACTTTTTGGAGCTTAGAGATGTGGCTCAAATAGATTATCTGCCCATACTGTAAAAACAAAGAATGATCCTACTTCATTAATAATACTGTCAAACAACTAAAAGTTGAAAAAAGTACCATGTTTTACTGACAATTATGAGTTAATTTTAGAACACATAAATTTCCTAACTCTGGGATTGTCACTAACCTAACTTATGAAAGCATTTCAAAGCAGGATGGCTCATGCTTGTAATCTTAGCTGGGATCTGAAGATCACAGTTCAAAGCCAGACTAGGCAGCAAAGTCCCTGAAAGTCTTCTCCCTACTTAACTAAAAAAGGCTGGAAATAGAGCTGTGGCTTAAGTGGTAAAACACTAAATAGACCTGAACAAAAAAGCATAGGGACAGCACTAGGGTCTGAGCTCAAGTCCCAGAACTGAAAAATAGGAAAAGAAAAAAGGCATTTTAAAGCACAAAGTTCCCAATTAAAACAACTGCACAACTATTTATGAAATTAAAATGGATTACAAATAATTCTAAACAATGTAAATATCAGAGACAAAAAAAACTAAATGATTAGGAGGTTAGGTAAAAAGCTCATTAAAATGGATTAAAACATTTTTATTTAAGCAATTTGCATTTTAAGGTAACTATTATAATAACCTCTTGAAAAAATATACACATGAGAGATTAGGTAAGTAAGTCTATTTTACTAAATGTAAGTGTTAAGAAATTTCACCTTCTCATGAAATGCTGTGATTAGCCAAAGGTCCACATCAACACTGGTACCTCGTTTTTCTGCACCAATGAACTGCAATATGTTCTCATGCTTCATTCCAGGCAAACTATAGACTTCATATTCATTCTGCCATGACTGTTTGTCCTAGATTTAAAAAGAAAGGACTATAGGTAAACAAACCAATTACTCAAATAAGTTCTAAGTAAAATAAAACAAAAACAAACCTAAGTATAAAAGATTTTGTTATGTCTTGTTAAGTTCTATACTTTTCCTGTGTTTCTAACTTATGATCATTGAAAGTTTAAAAAACATGTTGATGTGGAAACATGTTTTGCTTACAAGTTACTGCAAATATCACACTATTTTATGACAGGCATGAAATTACTTAGGTTAATGTTTATAAAAATCTCCCTGAAAAATAAAATTCAGATAAAATAACTGAAAAAGGAAAAAAATATTTTTCAAAGACTAATATAGTATCTAATCTTTTTTAAAAAACCACCACATATTCACTTGTGTTTACCTACTGTATGTGAACTTGCCAATCAGTTTCTTTCAACTGAAAGGACAGTGAATGTGGGATGTATAATGGTTAATAAACTCTGAACATAAAGTTCAAATACTGGCTTTCCTTCTTATCTTGGGAAAGTCACTAATCATTCAGTTTCCTAGTTAAGTAAACCAGAAATTGTACAATCTATTTTACAATATTACTGTGTTACTTCTGTACCTTATCAATAAAAGCATTCTCGTCAAAATGTTTGTGACTGCTAACTTGCACTTAGTATGCAAATTTATTTCCCTAAGTGTTAAGATTCCTCTCGCAATTAATATTTTTAAATTGTTATTATGAAAGTGATGTACAGAGGGGCTACCATTTCATAAGTCAAGTCTTATATTTCTTTTTGACAAGGTCACCCCTTTCATTCTCTGCCAGTTTTTCCCTCCCATCACCACCCATAAGTTGTATGCTTTATTTTTAACAGTTTCTATTGAGTACCACTGACCCTATGTCCTTTTTTTTTTTTTTTTTTTGGCCAATCCTGGGGTTTGAACTCAGGGCTTAGCACTGTCCCTGAGCTTTTTACTCCAGGATAGCACTGTACCACTTGAGCTAAGCGCCACTTCTAGCTTACTCTATTTAAGTGGTACTGAGGAATCAAACCCAGAACTTCATGCATGCTAAGCAAGCAAGCGCTCTACCACTAAGCAACATTCCCAGCCCTGTCCCTCAATTCTTATGCCATTATTTACCACTCCAAAGACAGAAAAATGAACTAACAAGATAAAACAGAAAAGGAGGGGGGAAAAAAACCTCTGTTGCCATTTCCTGGAGTCCATTCACTACCACACTGAAACTATCAGAAAACTCCAATAAATTTACCTGTATTGGAAATATTTTGACAGCCACATATTCATTGAGTAACTGAGCTTTCCAGACACAACCAAACCTTCCCCTTGCTTTCACTTCTAATAACTGCAGTGGCTTCAAACCTAATAATGGAGAAGGCGGAGGTGGTCCTGGGTCCTATAAATAAACAATAATAATACCACAGGTAAAGAGAACATGAAACATATCAATTCTAAAAATGAGGCGAGGGGGGAGTAAGTATACTAAAGATTCAACTGACAGGAATGGTAAACATATATTCATGACACTACTTTCAATCTTGCAGAACTACATTTCCTAAGCATTACTAAATACCTGTGCCAACCACAGGTAAGCAACATTATTTAGAAGAGTTTTCACACTAATCTTCACTACTGCCACTTATGCTTAGCAAGTACAAAGATTTAGCAGCTTTTTGAGGCAATCTATTAATCTTCCTAAGATTTTCAGTGAATTTTAGAATATTCCTAACAGAATATGTCATTTACCAGTTTATACACTTAGAATATGAGGATTCACATGCCAATCAAACAATAACTCTGCCTCAGAAATTTTCAAAGTCCACTTCTTTCTCCAATAATCATTCAGTTTTAAGTTTTTGTACATTAATCTCAGAAATAACCTATACCATAAGATACAACAACATTGTAATTATTATTTTCTATAGTTAAGCTTTCATTCACTTTTATTATTCAAAGGATTAACAGTTCATTTCTTCATTTTAATTATTGTCCAAAACTGACTGGAGTATAAAAGTTGTGTTCTGAGGTTCACTGCCAAAGGAAATACAAATGAAAACCGAGAAAAGTGATTATTATAGTAAATAAACAGATAGGATCATAAAAGAGAAGTATATAGTTTTAGTTCACTTGAAAAATGGAACAATGTAAAATATAAATAGAAAAAAAGTAAAAGTATTCTCCCTGTACAAACAGGATAACAACCTTTCATTGAAAGCAAGGTGTCAGATATTTTCTGGAAAGCTCCCAGAAAAAAGCAACAGAAATCTTTCTAGGCCATACAAGAAATATTTTGAGGAATTAACATTTCTGTGGCAAAAGGAACATATTATGATGGCACTAGTTGGCACCTCAAACACTTTCTCATTAGGTGCCATTCAAGAGTTTATAAAGTTTACAGTAAACATCAGGAATGTTTTCATTAATACAACTACTGCTAGATATCTCATAGGAAAACATGAAATTTCTTCTAAAATATATAATCTTTATAAAATGTCTAGAGAATTCCTATATCAAATTGTAGGACAAAACAAAAGTCTCATGACAAATTTCAAACTCATTTTTATTTAAAAACATCTGCAAAAGCTATTTTCCTTCACATATTTAAAACAAAAATGTTAGTAAGGCTGGAGAGTTTTTCCAGTTTGCACAGAGACAGGTTAAGGAGGTAAGGTAACTCTTATTGGAAGGCTATGCTCTCAACTATGCTTCAGAGGAAAAGGACAAAAGAACATCTGGTGAGGAGGTGGAGCTGTGGCTCAAGTGCTAGAGGGACAGCCTTGAAGAAAAAGGCCAAACAAGCATTAGAGGACTGGAGTGGAATCCCAAATAACAGTACCCCTCCCCTCCCCCAAAAAAGGAAAAAGAAAGCATCTTTGGTAAATTCCTATGAAAATTATACCTTTTGTTTAAATATTCAACTAAATACTTCCACCTGTAATAGGAGTTCTACTGAAAAGAGGAGCTTCTTATATAAACATGGAAAAGGGGAGGGAGTGACTAAATACTACTCTTCTAGGGCAAGAAAACCACCCCACCCAGACCTCAAGATTCGAAAATTACTATGCAAATGCATAAAAGATTGACCTAAATAGAGAACAATTAGAAAGGTAGTTTTCAATGTAAGGGTGCCAAAAACAAAAGTATGCAAAGGGCTGAAAACTGAAGAGAGAAAATAACCATGTAGAGAGTAATATGGTTTTAAGCTGAAAAACTAAGTTTTAATAACTCAGTTATTAAATATAGTCAGTTACACTATTTTTTCTGAGATAATATATGCATTTATCTATTATCAGATCAAAAGAATGCTAACACATAGGGGCTGGGAGTTACCTAGTGGTACAGTGAGTGCTTGCCTAGCATGCACAAAGACCGGGGGTGGGGGAGGGAGAGTTGATTCCTCGGTACCACATACATAGAAAAAGCCAGTAGTCTTGCCGGGAGTTTGGCCTAGTGGTTAAAGTGCTTGCCTAGAATGCATGGAGACCAGGGTTCGATTCCTCGGTACCACATATAGAAAAAAGCTGGAAGTGGTGCTGAGGCTCAAGTGGTAGAGCTCTAGCCTTGAGAAAGTCCAAGGGCAGTGCTCAGGCCCTGAGCTCAAGCCCAGGACTGGCAAAAAAAAAAAAAAAAGAAAAGAAAAGAAAAAGCCAGTAGTGGGGCTGTGGCTCAAGTGGTAGAGGTCTAGCCTTGAGGAAAATCCAAGGACAGTGCTCAGACCCTGAGCTCAAGCCCCAGGACTGACCAAAAAAAAAAAAAAAATATTTACACATAGGTAAGACTCCATCTATCATCTATTGAAGTAGAATTGAATGATTTAATCCACATCACCACCTCAAAATACAAATTACTTTGAAGTGCATTATACTTCCCTATAATATAACTTTAAATTTAGGAAATAGGTAATTTTCAATTGTCCTTTAAAAAGTAAAATGATTTAACTGTTTTCCAAAAGCACACATAAACTTCAAAGTTTCTGTAAGTATGATTCTGTATTTCTGAAGATACTATTACTTCAGAAGGAAATCTTAGATCACTTTCCTAATACTATAATTATATACAATATTGCCTCATAACAGGTAGAAAAAACACTATAGTAAATATTACTTGTAGACCTTTTCAAAGGTCTACAAAGGCACATTCTTATTTTAATGTCAAAACTTTTAGAAATGTGCTTCTAAATGCTGTCTAATACGCTTTAATACTTAAAAATGCGCTTAAAATGAATAACTATAAAAAATTATTACTATATAAAATCTATAGTCTTGATAAGTAACTACTTTTAATTGATTAAGAGAAGGAAGTTTTAAATATATCTCCACATCTAGTTTTTACTTGACCTATAAATTCAAGAATGTTAGAAATTATTTCAATCTTTTAGTATCAACAAAAACTCAGTATGTTATAACCAGAATGAAGACTTAAACCTTTAGAATTAATGAAGTTCTAGAGAGATAAATGGAAACTTAAAAATTCATAAATGTCAGTAATATTCTGATATTACCAGTAAGATATGGCTTTGGTCTACTTCATAGTAAACCTTTACCTAGGAAGCAAATTGCAGGGCCTTCAGAATCTCTGAAAACTTCCCTAAGTCTCCAGCTAGCAATATGGTGCTATTTCTTCAGATCAAATGATAAGCACCAGAAAATAGCTCTGGTTACATTTCTTCTAAGGACATTAGAAGATAACATGAGAAGATATGTTAAGATTACTAGCATTAGTAAAATAACCAATAGTGATCATTTTACTTATTTCTGAAGTTCCCACATGAAGAATGACTTCTATTCTTTAATAGCATTAAACCTCTAGAAAGCACAAGAACAAACTATACTTATGCAGGTAGTTCATCTGCCAGATAGTTCAAAGATGAACTATAAGGATATACTTATCATTCAAAGATAATGGGCTATATCAGAAAATGAGGTAAAATGAGCAGGTTAACAAACATAAAATGCTATAAAATTAGCAATATTAAGTTATTAAGGCAAACTGAATCATTAGGTGTTACCTTCTAGTATGCCTCTACCTTAAGTAAGCATAAAGATCAATAATTACTTAAAACCAAAAGCTCACTAGATTAAATAAATCTTACATTTATACTAAAAGTGGAGGTCTTTACAATAAATGTATATAAACTATGAAGGATGCAGAGTAAAACAATAACAACAAAAATGTAAGGACAAAATGTTTAGTATGTATCCACAAAAAAGTTTCACAACCATAAAACAAACATCAATGCATCTTACCTCTATCATTATATGAAAGGCGTGCTTGTGAAGAAAAAACACAGGCAAAAGAAATTACGATTCATATTAAGAATGAAATGAAAAATGAACACATCAGTTACAAAAGAGAAAGAAAGAGAATAATGATTTATTTTTTAAAAGGTTGGCAGGGATCCAATGTACTGTGTTGTTGTTTTTTTTTTTAATTAAGGATTAGGAACGCTTTCCTTATAAACAGAGGAAAGTGTTATCACACACACATAGACCTGAGATTCGATTACCTATCAGAAAAGAAATAAATCAGTTTCTGATGCTAAGAGAACTCCAAGTTTACCTGATACAATGGGCTTCAAGCCAGAAAGTAAACTAAATCAACTAATCATTTATTTTTCAAAAAAGGATGTAAAATCTAAAAAGTAAGTGATTTAACTGGCAAAGTTAACTGGCAAAAATACGAGCTGAATTAGTTATTGAACACCAGAGGGCAGTATTGCCATTAATGAACACTAGCTAGTAGCTGAAGACATTTATATAAAGCTAGAACAAGTCTTTCCAGACAATTCTTTAACAGTTGTCTTAAAATTCCTGGTTCTAGTAAGTGAAGTACCTCAGTAACCTTTCATGAAAAATAAAAGTAGTGAAACAAAAAAAAAACAGCAACAACAAAAATATTTGTTAATGGCTATGTGGCTGTATGTGGTATGAATAATAAACAGGAAAGAAAATAAAGATGACCATTATGATTAAATAATACACAGTGACAGGTCTATTGTTAACCTATTTGCCCAACCACATCAAAGTGAATAAAGTCAAATTCTAATCAATAAAACAGGATTTCAATCATTTAATCTAAACCTCAAATTAAGAATTCTAGCAGTTCAAAATATGATTTTAGTGTAACTAGCTACAAATTTAGGAATTAGACAACTGCTGGATAAGCACTAGTACCCTGAGAATAAGTACCCTTTTTCATATTTTCCGAATCTGAGGAAAGTCAAATTCTAACAGAGAAGACTTTCATTTTCCAATAATCTTAAGTAGATAAGAATTTTAATTTTATATTAAGAAAAATATTATTACAAGTATTAAGGAAGCCTGAGAATTCCTCTAAACAGATAAATTCTAGTTTCCACTGTTTCTAAAATATTTCTATAAAGAAGAGTATGACAAAAAAAATAAACAATCATCTATACCAATTGAACTAGTTTTTCTTCCGTCTTCATTTTCTCCTTACGATAATGACAAGATTATTTATAATCCATCCAAAGACTTTCTTAATTCTACTATTAAAATATTAGTATTCCAGAGTAAGATTCATCCCTGGAAAATATGCATACTAACTCATAAATTAGACTATTGCCTTCCCAAGGTTCAGTAACCATTTGATCTTGTTTACACACGTGTACTTTGAGAGAAAAAGAGGCTGCCATACGAACACATGCTAGTGTTGATACTTTCGGCCACAAAAAAAAAAAAAAAAAAAAAATGTACATTTGGGCCGGGAGTCTAGCCTAGTGGTAGAGTGCTTGCCTAGCATGCACGAAGACCCAGGTTCGAGTCCTCGGTACCACATACATAGAAAAAAGCTGGAAGTGGTGCCGAAGCTCAAGTAGTAGAGCTCTATCCTTGAAAAAGTCCAAGGACAGTGCTCCAGCCCTGAGCTCAAGCCCAGGAATGGCAAAAAAAAAAAAAAAAAATGTAGCTTGATGAATATACTTCTTGATTAATGAACATTAGAATAAGCAAAATGACCCAAACTAAACAATAGCCACTTATAACAGGTCTCAATGTATAATTAACTATGTGACAATTCAAGAGACATGGCAATATCCCCCAAAAGTAATTTCACTTAAAATATACAAATGAAAACAAAACAGATCATTTTGAATTCACAAAATGAAAACTGTAATTTTGAATATCATGTACCACAACTGTAGGTAACAATGGAAATCAAGTAAGTACAATAATGGCAAGTAATTAGTTTCTGGATTGGAGATTTGCTAAGTGGGGAGACAAAAACACTGCCAAACATCAGAACGAAGAGTATTTCTCCATTAATTCAGTTGTTCATTTAAAAAAAAATGTTAAAGGAGTGTCTTGCATCAGGCATTTACTAACAAGACTCTCCTGACGCTCAAAGTTGAAAAATTAATCAATGACTTATTAATCCATACATTAATTATAAACCAAGAGCAATAAAAAGAAATTCAGTATCTTTGGCATCTATAGATACCTGACTTACATTGGTAGATAATGCCATGTAAAAATAAGGTACAAGAGGGAGAGTAGTGAGGTGAAAAATAGTGTTGGAACACATTCTAGATTTAGAATTTATTCAACCAAATGGATGGTTGTGTCTCCCAAAACTAGATTTGGGAGACACAATCTTTACCTTTTTAAGTACTGAGTACTTGGTAGACAGATGTGCAGATTTGAAACACATAAGAATTTGTCTAGAAATAATAGATTTTTGGGGGTGGGGTGGGGAATGTAGGGCTGGAATTCTGGCCTGAGTCCTGTCCCTGGGCTATTCAGTTCAAGGCTAGAGCTTTACCACTTTGAACCACAGCACCACTTCTGGTTTGGGGTTTTATTTTTTTTTCCTCCTGATGGTTAATTGGAGATAAGTCTCATAGAGTTTTGTGACCAGGCTAGCTTTGAACTACAATTCTTAGATCTCAGCCTCCTCCTCAGAACTCAGCCTCTAGAGTAACTACGCTTACAGGCATGAGCCACCAGCATCAGGCTAGCTTTTTGTTTGCAAATATATATATTTGCTATTCAAAGATACACTTGTATCTTTTAAAAATAAGACATTTAGATGGATGGATGGATGGATGGATGGACGGACGGACAGATGGACGGACAGACAGACAGTCAGACAGACAGTCTCCCTACCCAACAACTGCTCAGGACTACCAGGAAGGGTTAAAACCTATTATCCGAAGTATGTGCAAACTGAAAATTCAGAAACTATTTCCTCTTATTCATCTAATTACCTTACATTCTAAATAAAATATGTATTCCTTTTTAAATGATTGTAAAGAAGAAAATAAAATCTTGGAAGAAATAATACCATGTGTCAAGACAAACATTAATGTTCACAATGTAGTTCATTCTGAACTAATTAATATTTCAACAATATTGACAGTGTCAAACGTACAGTCATGATTCTAATTAGATTGCAAGATTCCTTTTGATGTGCCTTTATTCCTACTGTTTCTCTAATCTTACTCCTGTTAAGAACAATAGAAGATCACCATAGAGCCAGGCACGGTGACTAATACCTGTAACCCTAGCTACTCAGAAGGCTGAGATCTGAGCATTGTGGTTCAAAGCCAGCCAGCTGGGCACTAAAGAACATAAGGCTCTTATCTCTAATTAATTACTAGAAAACAGGAAGTGGGAAGAGCTCAGAGACAGTGCCCATGCCCACACTTCAAATCCCATGACCAGCCAAAAAAAAAAAAAAGTCACATAGAAAAACGAAAGTACCACACAGAAGAAATGAAGATTTTGGATAGGTTCCTTAAGAAATAGCACCTCAAAGTAGCCATTACTGGGGTGGAAAATCTGAAGAGATGTAAAGATGCCCATTATCATTTTGACTGGTATTCAATAGCATCAGATTTATGAGTAGCTACAGAAGAAACTTTTTTGGCGTTCATATGTTGTAGGTAAAGATGAAAAAACAGTAATTATCATGTTATACATAAATAAATTGATGTGATAAACTATTTCCCATTAGGCCACATATACTCAACTAAAAACAATTTCAAATGTAAGATACATACTGATTCTTTTGTCCCACTTTAGCATTTTATGGACTCAATATAATTATTTATTGAACTAAACCTTTCAATCATAGAAGAATAATCCTTATTATTGAATGCCCTGACTTTGCCACTCACTAGAAGGACTCTTGTAAAGTCCCTTTGCCGAGGAGTGTGCCTATGTCATCGTCTATAAAACGGACTTGATAAAACAGCCTACTTTATGGGATATTAAGTTAACATGTGTAAACTACTCTGAATAGTGTTTTATGCAGCACTTAAAATGAAATACCTTATTATAGTCACTTTAAAGTATTTTATCAACAAGTTCTAATAAAAACTACTCCTGAGTTCAATTCCGAACATGTTACTCTGTTGCCAATCACAGCTAACACTTCACTGTGTATTTAACATTAACCAAACACCCACGGATAAAGTTCTCTCATATAGAGCAGCAATTAGGTACTTCTTCCTTCCTTCTACTCTTACCTAAAATCATTGAAACAACTCCAAAATACTCTTTACTCTTTGTCTCTGAGTGAAAAAATAAAATCAACTTATTTTTAGTTTACCTACATATTAAGTGTGGACTCTAAAAGGGCAAGCAAGGATTGCTCATGTGTCACTTTTGCTATATATCCAACTACAATGCTTAGCATAAAACAGGCATTCATATTAGGTGAGATTAAACAAAAACAGAAAAATAATCAGCAACAATTCCAAAGCACTTGTTTCACCTAATGAATGGACTTTTCCCACTGGCATTATTTCAAATTAACATGAACAAAGACAGTAATAAAATAGCTAGAAGTCATGGGAAAAGTCTAGGAGGAGACACAGGAAATCAAGACGATAGAGAGGAAGCAAATGCACTTCCCTCCTGACTACCATTTCCTCACCAGGTGAGAAAAGATGAATAATCTGGTTTATATACATCAATTCTATCTATAAATCGGCAGAGGAGTCGTGGCACAGGCCAAACAAAAACTAAACCCAACATTCAAAATTTAAATTTAGATCACTTTTATAAATAAGGGGTTCTGATTAATTGTAGTACAAAAATGGTTTAAAGCAGGGTGTAGTGGTTCATGCCTGTAATCCTAGCTACTCAGGAGGTTGAGATCTGAGGATCAAGGTTCAAAGGCAGCCAGGGCACAAAAGGACCTGAGACTCTTATCTCCAATTCACCACAAGGAAAGGAAATGTGGCTTACCTCAAGGATAGGGTGGTGCATAGAGCTGAAGAGCTCAGGGCAACACCCAGGCCCAGAGTTCAAGCCGTATGACACACCAAAAAAAAAAAAAAAATTAAATGTTGATCAAACTACTTTTTTTGTTTTTGGACATGAAATTTTAGCTCATCTCCAACTATAGCCGTGTCTGAGCATTTCCAAGTGGAATAATTATATGGCTGATGAAAACAATTTTTTGTCAAGCTGCATGCATACATATTTATCGAATTTCTTTCCATCATTAGAAATACATTCAAAAGGAAGTTATAACTTGGGTTATCAATACAAAACAATCACATACCATAGTGGGACACACAGGAGTAACATCTATAGCAGCTCTGTATTATTTCCTAGACACATACACACACTCAGCAAAAAATAAAAGTAAACATACATGATCAAAAAAAAAAATTCTTAGCTGGGAGCTTATAGTTCTTAGCTACTTGGGCGGTGGACATCTGAAGATCACAGTTCAAAGCCATTCCACGCAGGAAAGTCTGTGAAACTCTAATCTTCAATTAACCAGCAAAAAGCTGAAAGAAGTGTGGCTAAAATGGTGGCATGCTATCCTTGAGGGAAAAAAAAAAAAAAAAAAAAAAAAAAAAAAAAAAAAAAAAAAAAACAACACACAAGAACAGCACCCAAGCCACCATAAGTTCAAACTTCAGGACTAGCCAAAAAAAAAAAAAAAAAAAAAACCCAGTCCTGAGTGTTGAACTCGGGGCCTGAGAACTATCCTTGGGCTTTCTCAAGGCTAGAGCTCTACAGCTGAGATACAGCACCACTCCTGGCTTTTTCTGTTTATGTGATACCAAGGAATTGAACCCAGGTCTTTGTGCATGCTAGACAAGCACTCTCCCAGACTCCCCCCAAAATATTTTTAAAAGCCCAAGAAAAGCATGCTAAAAATAATACAGTTAATTATTTGAAAAATGTAGGTTCTCTTCCTAGCAAAAACCTGTACAAACTTGAAATTGATAAAACTGCTTTCTGTACACCTTAAAAGTACATAATTTCTACAAAAACAATTATTTTTAATATTTCCTGAGTGAAACAATTATCAGTCAACCAAATATCACTTTCAACTCACTTTTTCTTTTTTTTTTTGCCAGTCCTGGGCTTGAGCTCAGGGTGAGAGCACTGTCCTTGGACTTTCTCAAGGCTAGAGTTCTACACTTGAGCCTCAGCACCACTTCTGGCTTTTTTTCCTATATATGTGGTACTGAGGAATCGAACCTGTGTCTTCGTGCAAGCTAGGCAAGCACTCTACCACTAGGCCCCCCAAATTTCACTTTCAATGAAAGGAGATAAACATATCAACATACAGATATCCTCTATTGTGGAACATTTTATAGTATATAAATGTGGGGAAAAAAGTAGCTATTTGAGCAAATGAAATAAAAGTATCTAAGGGTATACAACAAGCTGCTAAAATTTACTATTTCCGAAAAGAAAAGGAAATCATTTTTCTCTTATTTTTGACAAACTTCTTAAAGCAACAGACATTTATTTATAACTAACGTTTTAAATAGAGGAGTTACCCAAAACAAGGTGGGGAGGAGGAGGAGGAGCATGGGTAAATGAATACTATAGGTGGTTCACGTCTGTAATCCTAGCTACCACAAGGATCCAGAAGAGATCACAGTTCAAATTCACCCAGGCAGAAAAGTGTGAGAATGTTCCCAAAACAATACATAAGTTGAGCAGTAGCTGGGTGCCATAGCTAATACCTGTAATCCTAGTTACTCAGGAGGCTGAGAGCTGAGGATGAGGGTTCAAATCCAGCCCAGGCACTAAGGTCCATCTCCAAGTAACCACTAGAAAACTGGAAGTGGCACTGTGGTTCAAGGGATAGGATGGTAGCCTTCAGCTGAAGAGCTCAGGGACAGCACCCAGGCCTAAGTCCTAGCCCCACAACCAACAACAACAACAAATGTTGAGCAGAAGACATGACCCAAGTTGTAGGGCATTAGCAGTGAGCAAGAAAGCTGCCAGAGACCTCTACATTCTGAGTGCTAATACCAGCAAAAAGGAAATAAAGGGGGGGGGATAGGGGCTATAGTAGCAGAAGAGAGTGAGATGTGTGTTAATAAACCCCAACCACTTGCATTCAACCTATTTCAAGATGTGCTTCTATGAAAATTGCATATTTATTTTCTAAATGTAATTTTGCATTCACATATTAAACACGTCAATAAAATTTAGTGTATTTCCCATGTATTATCCCCAAGTAAGAAGCATACTTTCTTAAACTGAATTGAATGTTATCTTGATCTTTCAGTGCCTTATTAACTTTAAATGGATGTATGTGCAGATTCATGTTCAAGCAGAAAATCCTGTAAAGTATTTTCACGGATGACTTGGTTTCTCAGTGGGTAATCATTTGATGTGTCATGGAATGACAACATATATCACTTTCTTAATATTAATGTCAGCCATATTATTGTGTATGTCCAACTCTGCCGAAACTTTTGGAAGCCCTTAGTCCCTATCAAACCTTTACTTTCCTAAACAAAATGTCATGATGGAAGAACTGAAGAGGCTGATATCATTTTAAAAACATTAGTGCTGCAATACTAAGGTGCCATTTACACAGCCTTTAAAATGGGAAAGAAACTATACTTTGTTGAAGGTAGGTCATTTGTAGCATCTAAAATTCAATTTTTATTAAGTGGTATTTTTATCAGCACAAATATAGATCTTATAAGCAGGAAATGTAAGCTCAAATACAGGTACGAAAGCAATGTAAACACTTACTGAAACCACATTAACTCTAACCACAGTTAAGACTTTTAATAATACAGTCCATCAATTCCTTCATGTTCATGACTCACTGTCACTAGAAAAACCAGTTTGCATTTAGTTTACTTACTGTATATTATATGAGAAACAACCTAAATGTGGAAAGATAGTTTCAGCATAGGCAAAAGAAAAGTTACCTAGATATTGTCAACAGACAGGATGCTTCTTAGGTCTGGGATTACAAAAGGAATTTAACAATATCAAAACTTCAAATATTCAATTGATTGTATATGCTAAAAAAAAATCAAACTCAAGATTTATCTCAAAGCAAAGCTCTGAAGTACCTGAATGTTTATTAAAGGAATCCCTGAGAATACTGTTATCTCTAAGTCCACATGCAACCAACTCAGCTTTGTAATTCAACACTTACAGGATGGTTATTATAAAAACATTATATAAGATACAGCACTAATTATATGCCTTATACTTTTTCTTCCAGGGCCTTATAATCTAGTGGGTGAATAATATACATATACAAATTACTATGAACCTTTTCGAGTTATCCATTCAAAAATCACTGAAAACAGAGAATACTGCACTATGGATGATTGGGATCCATATATTTTTAAGGAGAAGAAACAACAAAATCACAAATATATATGATATAAAATGTTTTTCTAGCAATAATACAGATAAAGGAAGAGACATGAAAGCAAGAAAACCAACTGTGAAATTATAGGAATCATCATCCTCATATATAATAATGTTCTTAACTACAACAGGATCAGCAAAGATAAACAGATAAATGAACAAGCCATGATAAATAATAGGGCTAAGAACAGAATTAGTTTCGTGTGTGTGTGTGTGTTACTAAGGTTTGAATTCAGATGTTTGCTCAGCTTCCTTAGCTAGCATTCTACCACTTGAGCCATACCTCCAGCCTTGTCTCTACTGCTTTTACCCTGAATGAATATAAAGGAAGTGACAACATGAAACAAAACAGTAGTTAAATGAGTTAGAAAGAAATATCAATGGCTTCAATTAAAAAAATAATAATAACTGGCTTTGTCTACCCTTAATTGTGCTAGATTCTACAATAAATATTCTGTTTAGAACAAAAAATAATTAAAAGGCCAGATTTTAAGTTTTTAATATCTGACATTAATTTTTCAAGGCAGAAACACTAATAGAATCAGACAATATTCTAAATAACTGTCTGGTAATAAGAAACAAAACAAAACAAAAAAAAGAAACACCATTTAATTTCCAGCTTATTGATCATGATGTCTCTTACAATAGACCAAATATTTACAAGTCAGTTTTTAACAGATGATCTGAAGTTTCCTTATGGGGAATATAGTATGTTAATATCCTAAAGCATTTAAGGAATGTAAAGAAAGATTTTCAGAAATTCAAGAAGAATGCAAGATCTTTACCTAGCTAGTCATGAAATTAAACTTAGAATATGGAGGCACAAATATAAGGTACACATTATATCACCCATATCCAATACTCCTAACTCCTGCTCTTCAAAGAAGTTTAAACCAACTAGTAGGCAGTGACAGAATCAAACCAGAAACCCAGACGTTTCAATTTATGATACAATCACATATTTATAAATTTATTTGTGAAATGTGATAAATCAACTTTTAAAAGTAAAACACACAAAGAAAATGTTCTATTTGTCCTAGATTTACTTTCCATTGTTCTTTGTAATGTTAATTGAGATGATGTTACCGCTCATTCTAGTAGTTACACAAACTATTCAATATCTAAAAGTAGAAAAGTAAATTAAGACTGTATACAATGTTCTAGAGATGGCAGTAAGGTTACTGAATTATCTGAAATACCAGAGGCATCAGTTTTTTGAGATAACAGAATAAGGACAGAATACGTACTTCAGGGAAAGCTTCAGTGTCAGAGAGATCTTGGTTTAGATTCCCACTGTAACATTTGTGAGCTTTGCTAAGTCTCAATTTACAAATACAATTGGACTTGTACTACATACACAGTCCTGTGGACTCCTGTGGAATCCTGTGATGTTTCCCACGCCTGATGGGCCATCTGAATCAACTGGGAAGCTTATTAAGAATGTGTCATATGCACCATTTTGTAATTTCACGGGTATTATCCAGGAATTTTTGTATTTATTTTAAGCAAATCTCACAGAATCCCTTATATAACAGTTTTATAATATAGAAGCACTGTCCTTGGACTTTTCCTCAAGGCTAGAGCTCTACCACTTGAGCCTCAGCACCACTTCCAGCTTTTTTCTATGTATGTGGTACCGAGGAATTGAACCCGGGCTTTCGTGCATGCTAGCCAAGCAGTCTACCACTAGGCAAAACTGCCGGCCCTGAAATTATTCTTTATAAGCAAAGGATAAAACTAAGCATTTGTAATATAATGGCTACTGATTAATCTTGAAGAACTCAGTTTCTCACCATGAATGGGGACTTAGAGTCTAAAAACACATTATTTCATAAAGTGAAGCAAAAGTGAAGTTCCACATTGATGGCAATGCCTCTTCTTCCACATAGCTGTTTATGATAGAAGAAAAGCATAAAGTCATCTTTGCCTTGTATTTTTTACAACAAAGTTCGACTGTGGAAACTTACTCCATCAAAAAATTTAAATGTATTCTTTATTTTCAGTGGTTCATATAATTTATGCCAATTCATGACAGAAATGCAAGTACTAAATATCATATGCAATGCTATTAGCAATAGCAACAAACATGCAAAACACATAGATTGACATTCATCAAAGACCCTAGCATATTTACTAACTGTAATGGTTTCTTTCTTTTCAAAATGTGTTAAGGCCTTGAATTTGATAGCATTTATAATACAATGGTCTGAAATATAAGCTATTAAGAGTCCTTTAAAAATGTCTTACCCACACTTTTGTATCAATATGAAACACAAATTAATGTTAGAACTGTAAGACTGGTTTTACTGTCTAAAATATTTCCTGTTATAGCTAGACATGTGGCCTAGTGTAGAGTGCTTCCCTAGCAAGCATGAAGGAAGCCCTGTGTTCAATTCCTTGGTACCAAAAACACAGAAAACCCTAGAAGTGGTGCTATGGCTCAAGTAGTAGAGCACTAGCCTTGAGAATATTAATAATTAATATTAATAAATATGCCTTTCATGAAAACTTTAACAAATTTACTGAAATGTATATTCCTGCTTGTTTCTATCATGTCACAAACCTAAGGTAAGTTGAGGAAACTCTTATAATATTGAGTATTTTCTCTTTAGATTCTGAAACAAAAATTTTAAAGTTAATACAGAAAGTAAGGTATATCATAGCCATTTGTAATAAAACACAATTAGGTACTAAAATATTTTAAAACACTTTTTATAAATTATTTCAGTAATATTTCAGCTCAAATGCTTAGGCTATATAAAATGCATTTATCTAATTTACTAAACAAGGTATTTCAACACTGAATTCATTTCTCCATATATACTGTATAATCTTCCAAAGACTACAGAGGTAAACAATCTAATTACAACAGATTGCTGCAAATACTGAGAAAGAAATGTGTTATGTAAATAAAGTTTAGAGTTGTCTTAATCATTAGGATTTTACCATTTTCTTTACCAAGTTTCAATCATTAATCCTACTAGTATTAGAAAGTTAATCTAAGAGATTCAGAAGGCAAGTTATCCTGATTTTAAGAACTAAAATAAACACAACAAAACTTAAGATTTAGAAATGTTTCAAGTAAGTATTAGCAAAACTTATTAGCATTCCTTGACCTATGGAATATTAACTACCTCCATGAAAATCATTGCAAAGAACTAGCCCAGTGCCAAGTGTCCACATGACAGAGACTAAGGAAAATGTAGTGAATTTAATTAGCTACCACGCCTCTGTTTTCAGAAATATTCAAGGTAGGGTACATGAAAAGCTCAAGAACATTAAAAAAAATACATAATTCATATGCTGCAAACAAAAAATGCACACTCAAACTAAGAACAGCACATGGTAAGACATGTTGCTCTATTTCATTTTTATGGATAGAAATTCCTGAAACCTAGACTTAACATTTTTCCTACTGTCTTGGTTACCTTCCTAGGCCCATCCTTATGATTAAGAAGATATTTTGGAAAGAAGTCTTGACAAAGGCATAAAATCTGAAGAATTTAAAAAGTGAGGAAAAGAAAATATGATATTACTTTTTCTTTATAATTGTTTCTCAAATAGCAAAGCAGGTACATTTCATACTTAGACGTATTAAAAGAAAAGTAAAACTCTCCAGAGAAGAATAGGAATAGGAATATCCTTCATTCTACTCTACCTCAACTTTGAAAAAGATTCAAGACATAGCAAAATAATACTTGCAAAATTATCTACAGCTCTCAGAACAAAATAATCACTCCAAAAAGTAACTCCAAAGGAAAATAATTTGTTACCAACTTACAAAGTTCCGCCTCTTTTAAAATGCAAAATGTAAAACAGTACAAACTATTAGACAATAACTTACTTGAGTTGGAACAAGCACAGGAGGGTAGGCCATCTTGTGATGCCTATACACCCAAAATGCACAAATGACAATTCCCGCAATTAACATAAGTGGCACCAGAGAATAGAGTAGGATGTTGTAATAGGGTGGCTTAGGTGTAACTGGATTTGAAGTGGCTGTGGATAAAACAAAACAACTCAGATTTGGTATACAAAAATACTACTATCAGCACTTATTACAGTGTCAAAGTTTTAAATAAATATTAGTAAATTATCCCAGCAATGAAATTATAATTTCGTTCAATCTACTATTATAACCAACAGATATCTTCCTTGTTAACTTACGCTGTGTGATCTCCATCTCCGGAAAGTAAGAAAACTTTTCATTACACATATTGCCCTCACAGCAACAAAAATATACTTCAGGGCTGTCTTTTTTCTCTATACAATCAGTCCTATAAACAAACAAAGCAGAAATAATTAAAAGTCTGCATTATTATACTGACCCTACAATAGGTGATTTTCTTCTGAGACAAAATACTAAGTCATTTGCATTTATTTTTAAGATTTTTACTAGTTTAAAATAATCACTTCTTAAAAGCCAAAATGATCCTAGATTCTTATTACCATGTCTCATCAGAAAACTAAAATAAGCAACTGAATTTATAATAATCACTCCTTGAGACTGTTTTAATGTGGTTTCTAATAGGCAATCTAAGGCCACATTTATTATGTTTGTTTATTAGAAAATCTTGAAGAGGAATATAAAGTCAATGAGGCAATTTGGTTTAGGTGTGCTTTTGCTCACAGGAAATATAGCCTTTTCATTTCATGAAAACTGAAAACTAAGGACTTGAGGCATGGCCCAGAGGCATGGCCCAGTCGTCTGAAACCCTGGGTTCCATTTCTAGTACTGCAAAACAAACAAATGAACTGAATATAAATAAGCATGCGCATTTAAGCACACACACACAGTAAGTGTTGCTGTATTATAAACATGTTTCAATATTGGAAACCAAAATCAGCCTGGGAAATTCAGAAAGTAATAGCTTCTTGAACATAATGAACAAAGATGACAAAAGTCTAAAGAACAATGGAAAGAGGGTGAGAAGAGAGAAAAGGGGACAAAAACATGAGAAGGGGTATCAAGCTTTGAGAAGTAATACACCCATTACCTGACAACTGCAACTGTAACCCCTCTATACATTATCCCGAAAATTAAAAAAAAAAAAAAAAAAAAAAAAGAGGCCAGGAGTTTGGCCTAGTGGTAGAGTGCTTGCCTAACATCCAAAAAGGCCCAGGTTCGATTCCTCAGTACCATGTACATAGAAAAAAGCTGGAAGTAGTGCTAAGGCTCAAGTAGTAGAGCTCTCGCCTTGAGAAAGTCCAAGGACAGTACTCAGGCCCTGAGTTCAAGCCCAGGACTGGGGGAGAAAAAAAAAAAAGAAAAGAAAGAAAGATGGGCAAGATACATATAGAATCTAGCAATTCTAACTTATTAGAATAAGGATGAATTTCTTAAATCCTTAAAAAAAAAGCAGACCTCTATATATGACCAGACTTGAATTTAATACTGTATTTCATGCCTATAATCCTAGCTAGTCAGGAAGCTGAGACCGAGGAAGAGTAAGATTCAAGGCCAGTCCGGGCAAAAAGTTTATAAGAACCTATTTCAATCAATGCAAGAAAAAAAGTCTGCAAGACAAGACCTCAATCATGAAAAGCTGCATGTGGATGCAAGCAACTGTCATCCCAGCAAAAAACAGGAAGACTGCAGTCCAGACCTGGCCAAAGTACAAAAATAAGACCCTCTTTGGAAAAAAATAAAGTAAAAAGGAATAGAGATAATAAGCCCTGAGTGGTAAAGTGTCTGCCTTCAGGCCCTGAATACAAATCCTAGTTGCTCCACTTGTCACAATGAAACACAGATTTAACTTCCAGAAGAAAACCTAATCAGCTACTAAGAAAGTTGTACCTATATTTTAAGATCAATCTTTTAGACAGTGCTTGTAAATATTAAGAAAACTGAAATTACTGAACTTTAGTGATACTCGGGAGGCTGAGATAAGAGGATCAAGATGTGAAGCCAGCCCTGGTAGGAAAGTTCATAGCTGAGTAGTAGTAAAGTGCTAGTCTTGAATACGAAAGTAGGGACAGTGTCTAGGGCCTGAGTTCAAGTCCCAGGACTGGCACAAGAAGAAATAATTATTAAAATAATAATATGACCCAGGATAATTCTGAAGTAAAAAGATCAAGAAATTTTACAGAAATGCATTTTAGCAAAATCAAACTTTCAAATAGGATCTACACTAATATAGGAAAATGCAAACAGAAAGAAACCCAACTTATAATAATGTTTTCTTCCACACATTTATTCATCTTTTCTTTCTCCCACTACCTTTAGTATTTGGTTTTCAGCCAAATTTAGAGCATTAAAATAAAATTCACATACTTTTCTATTAAGAGAAACAAGGCTGGTATATAGTAAAACTTCACCCTGAAATTGAGCATTTACAGCAAACAGTATACTCTATAGACCTCCAATGAATGATTTACTACTGTTTCAAGGAATACCTGAGTCTCACAGAACTAAAATTCTGGCTAGGTTAGAAGCATCGTAGCTTTTACTAATAAAAGTGGGAAGAAAAAGTCCCAGGCTCCAGTGCCTAACCTGTGATCCCTACTAAGCAGGCTAAGATCCAGACTCTCAGTTTAAAGACAACCCAGTTTTAAAAAAAAAAAAAAAAAAAAAAAAAAAGATCTGACAGAATTTATCTCCATCAAAATAAAATTAAAAGCTGAGCATCTGTAACCCTAGCTACTCAAGAGTCTGAGACCTGAGGAAGCCAACCCAGGCAAGAAAGTATATGAGACTCATACCCAATTAACCAGCAAAAGGCTAGAAGTGGAACGTAGCTGAAGTGGTAGAGCACTAGCCTTGAGCAAAGGAAAAAAAAAAAAAAAAGCTCATGGTAAGTCCAGGCTCTGATTTCAAGACCAGGACTAGCAAAAAAAAAAAAAAAAAAAAAAAAGGTATTTCAACAGACTGATAAAGGGAAGTTTTCAACAAAGATGATTCCCAACTCTTAATTATTCACTACACCACACACACACACACACACACACACACACACACACACACACAATTTGTTTACATATAAATGGCTATGTTTAATATCTTATAAAAAAAAAAGTATAATAGCTAGCACTATTCACAATAGCCAAGTTGTGGAAACAGCCCAGATGCTCTACAATAGACGAGTAGATCCAAAAAATGTGCCAGTATACAACGGAATTTTACACTGCCATTACAAAGAATAATATGTCATTGGAGGAGGAATGGATGGACCTAGAACAAATCATGTTAAGCGAGGAAGTGGTGCTGTGGCTCAAGGAGTAGAGACTAGCCTTGAGCTGAAGAGCCTAGGCCCAGAGCCAGAGTTCAAGGCCCACAACTGACCAAAAACAAAAAAATTTATGTAAGCCAAGCTCAGAGTGACAAACAGCATATGTTTTCTCTCATTTGCTGAGACATAATAAATTATACAGGTCTCTTGGCATTCACACACAGTGAGACCAAATGAAGATATTCTTCAAGGAGTAACAGAAAGGCACAATGCCTATATACATCTGATCATAAAAAATCATTACTGAAATAAACTCCTGGAAATAAAAACAAGACTTTTTTTCTTTTTTGCTTCTTCTGTTAATTCTTTCCTTTTTGTTCTTTCTGTTCCTTTATATGTCTTTGGTAATACAAGGGGAGGCACAAAAATGGAAGGACAAAGGGTAAGCAAATGCAGCAGTGGTACTCACTGCACACTATGTTGAAAAAAACTACACAACTTATAGGTGGGGATAGGAGGGAAAAACTGAGAGAGAGCAAGGGAAGATGAAGTATGACACTGTCCAAAAGAAATGCACTCTTCACCTGACTTATGCAACTGCAACCCCTCTGTATTTCACCTCTATCACAATAAAAAAAATTCTATAGAGATTCCCTTCTTTAATACTTGTTTGTTAAATACATCATTTGAAATATGATATAATAATCAATGTTAATAAATTCTTTAATAAAAAGTTTTTAAAAATTCAAGAAAGAAGTAGTACCTAAAAACAGTGTACATAATTCTATTTATAGCACTTTATTGAATTCATGTTTCTATCAATCACCTATTGCTAAGAAGTAACAGATTCCAAGTAATCAACAAAGGCTCTGATCTAGTATTTGGTAGATATCACTTTGTGGCTACAAAATGCCTGGTTATGTGGGCTATTGCAGGACTTTGCCAATCTTCAGCACCAACCTTAGTGTAAATTCTATGGCCCAACAAAATAAGTGATGAAGTTCAACATTTATGGAAATTCTTTTTTCCATATATTTTTAGTATAATTAATAGAAGTGTTACATTATATTCACCAGATAGAAGATACATTTCTTCACATACATTGATACCCTTTCTCATGTCTTGGTCCTCATTTCCCTTGCCCCACCCCCACCCCTCATCTTGTTTTCCCCCCTTCCCTATCCTATTTCAAATAACCAAATAAACATATATACAATAGATCAGATAACAAGGTGAAATACTGTAACAATATGAGATAACCAATGGACAGCAAAAGAGATGAGAGATAACATAGTACATTAAGTACAACAACCACTCATTATATGGCTTTTGTTTCTATATCATTTATGGAAATTCTTACAGAAAGATCCCAAGTAGTCAAAGTAACATTACTACTGCAATTTACTCTGCAAAATAAACAAGATCTTTTCAATAAATTGTAGCTTCTATATGGCTGCTATTTCTGAAGTAGTCCTTAATGTCAAATTTAAATGTCTCACTTGGAGCTACTCAGGATGCTGAGCGTTATGGTGCAAAGCCAGCCTGGGTGGAAAAGCCCATGCATGAGACTTTTATTTCTAATAAACTAACTTCCCTCACCACCACCACCACCCCTTCCCCCGCAAAAAAAAAAAAAAAGCCAGAAGCGGAGCTGTGGTCCAAATGGCTGAGTGTTCACCTTGAGGAAAGAAGATCAAGGCCATGGTTCAAGTCTCAGCACCAGCATGCACACATAAAACCACAAAAAAAGCAGTTCAGGTGGGGTCAGAAGCATGGCCTAGTGGTAGAGTGCTTGCCTAGAATACATGAAGCTCTGGGTTCAATTCCTCAAGTACAACATACACAGAAAAAAACCAGAAGTGCTGTTGTAGCTCAAGTGGATAGCATTGAGCATCCTCAAGACTAGTGCTCAGGCCCTAAGTTCAAGTCCCAGAACTGGCAAAAAATAATAATAATAACAATAATAATAATCAGTTCAGATAAAGAATAAAAGGACTGCTTCAAAGAGGAAAAAAAAGGGAGAAGGGGAAAATGTAACAAAATCGATTTTTCCCTAGATGTATAAAGAACCTGAAAAGAAATTATATGCTACAATTAAGTTTTACTCTCTTTGATGAAGTATATTTATACAATAAATATACTTTCTTTGAAAGCATTTTTTAATTGGATAAAAATGTATAACCCCAATAACATGGGAAAAGAAGTCATTTATTTAGTAGTGTCCCACTACTTAGTACATTAGAAATACATCAAGAATACATAAACCTGCTATGTTTATTATTTTAATATATCTTGACACATTATGATTTTCATAATTCCATTTTTAAAAAACATGAAACATTTATGTAAAATTCCATATTCTGAAAAGTAAAAGTGAATACTGTCATATAAAATAATGTATGTCCTTACCTGTCGTAACAGTTGATATCATCTAGCCAACAGCCTTGTTTCACTATTTCAATGGAACCAGAAATATTCTTCCAGGTAGCAAAACAATGTCGCCGTTTATCTTTGTCACCATAACAAGGTTCAACACCAGTCTGATTGGTTCTGTCTCTTTCCCAATTAGCATTAAAGAAAAGACACTCCTGAGTTTCTGATCTACCAAGTATAGCACCTACAAGATAATAAAACAGCAACTTAATATAACTATCAATAAGGTCTTAAAGCAATTACCTCCCAAGATAACAATTTCAGGTAGTCCTAAAATGTTAATAATTTATTGTTTCTGGGTGTTATAACCCTGGGTTTATATTTCAGGTTAATATCTGTACTTTAAGTATAAAGGCCATTATAATAATCAGGCAACCACATCTTTATCACAAGGTTTCCCTGGACAGTGTCAGTTACATTTCACTTAAGAAAATTCTTGATTTGGGGTCGGGAGTTTGGCCTAGTGGTAGAAGTGCTTGCCTAGCATGCACAAAGACCCAGGTTCGATTCCTCGGGACCACATCGGGGAAAAAAAAAAAAGTTGGAAGTGGTGCTGAGGCTCAAGTGGTAGAGCTCTAGCCTTGAGAAAGTCCAAGGACAGTGCTCAGGCCCTGAGTTCATGGCCCATGAGTGGCAAAAAAAAAAAAGGGATAAAAAAACAGCAAAAATTGTTAATTTTATTAAGTAATAATTCTTTAATGAACTCTAAAATTTTATGCAACAAAATAGAAATGAAGCAAACACAATTCTTCACTATTCTACACACTGAAGTAGAACAGTTACCTCAAGAGAAAGCCCTTGTATGACTGAACTGTAGACTAAACAAACTCTTGCTACTCAGACTTGGAAATCTGGCAGACATGTTCTCAAATGTTTACATCAAGAAAAACTACTGACAGTATACAGTGACAATAATGAAAATTCAGTCTTCAAAGCCAGGCCCTTGTGGCTCACACCTATAACCTTAGTTACTCAAGAGGCTGAGATCTGAGGCTCAAGACTCCAACAAACCAAGGAAGACAGGCCTCTAAAACTTATCTCCAATTAAGTACTAAAAACCAAAGTGGAGCTGTAGATTATATAGTAGGGCTCCAGCCTTGGGTGAAAAACTAAGGGATAGAGCACAGAGACCCTGAGTTTAAATACCTAAACAGCAAAAACAACAAAAAAAAAATCAAATAAAATTTTTCTGTGAGCATTTTTATTAAAGAATTTATTAACATTGATGAAAAAACTAAGGGAGAAAGCACTCAGACCCTTAGTTCAAGCCCCAATACCAGTACAATAACAAAAAGTCAGATTAAAAAAATTTTTTAATTGGAAGGCCAGTAAAAGGAGAGAGTAATCTGGAAGTATGATCAAAGTGATATATGTATATACATATGTGTGTGTGTGTATATGAAAATAAAATAATGAACCCCTTTAAAATTATAAATGAAAGAGAAAATTATAAAGAATAATGGGAGGGTAGAAGAAAATGGAATCAAACCCTACTATATTATCATATCATAAACTTTTATACAATGCATGTTAGTAAAAATACTAAAACAATGAAAATTTTGGAAAACCTTAATGACCAGTTTCCCCATACATAAAGAATTTTCTGATGAAATCAGTGGTAACACTAACAAATAGAATCTTTAAATATTAAATAAATGAAATTAGCCAATATTAATGTCAATATAATTCAGTAAACCAATATTATCTGAATGAATTATTATGTGTGATGTTACAAAAGCATTTATGGACCAAGAAAATTTATCCAATGTGCAAGAAAGATCAACAGATTTTAGTGTTACAAAAGACAAAAAGTTCATTAACAGTAGCAGATTCTATAATGCAACCAAATTTAAAGGTATTACTTAAACTATCCAAAATAATTGTAAAAAGAAGTACAATTAAGAACTCATACTTTCTGGTTTTAAGGTTTCCTATAAAACCTTTGGCAACAAAGACAGAGAGGTTTTAGTGAAAAGGCAGACACGTGCATCGATTGGACAGAACAAGAACATCTAAAATTAGACTTACACATACATGATCAATTGATGCACCAAAAAGTTGCCAGGCAATTCAATACAATTAATAATTGAGGCTGATATAAGTGACCATTCATATGCCAAAAAAAAAAAAGTAACTTCAACTCCTAACTCAGGCAACATAATTAAAATTAAATATATTGTAAGTCTAAAAATAAAGCCTGAAAATACTGAATTCCCAACAGAAAATGAAAATCATTTAACCTTGGCTTATGAAAAAATTCTTACAATGCAAAATTCATAAACTACAAATGAAAACACTGATAAATTCAGCCTCATTCAAATAAAAACTTCTACTCGTCTCTGGGGCAAAGATTTTTTTTAAGCCACTAAGAAAGTATACTTGGAAAATAAATTTCTAAAATGGGACTGAAAGCCAAGCATGACGGAACATATTTTTAACAATAACAAATTTGAATTTACAAAGACAATCACTGGTGGCTCGTGCCTGTAATTCTAGCTACTCCAGAGGTTGAAATTTTTTATTGTAATTAAAGAAGGGTTACATGATATTTGCCAGATAGATGGTACATTAATTCCCATACATTGATACCCTTTCACATGTCTTGGTCCCCATTTCCCTCCCCCCACTCCCACCCCTCATCTTGTTTTCCCCCCTTCCCTATCCAATTTCAAATAACCAAATAAAAATATATCCAATATATCAGGTAACAAAGTGAGATACTGCAACAATATGAGATAACCAAGAGATGAGAGATAACATAGTACCTTAAGAACAACAATCATTCATTATATGGCTTACGTTTCTATATCCTGGAGATCCTTTCATTTAGCATCATACTATATGGCCTTTTGTATCAAGGTTTTGCTCTATTGCAAATCTCTGCTAGGATAGCTCAAGGTTTCTACTGATTATGACAAATGAGGGAAATCATTGAGCCTAAGTTCCTTTGAGTCTGGCTTACTTCACTTTGATTTTAAAATTTGAAGGGTAGAGTTCAAAGCCAGCCTAGGCCAAAGTCTAGTGCCACCCTTCAGCAAAAAAGCTAAGGGATAATGCCCAGACCATAAATTCAACCTCCAGTATCACTATGTGGACACATGCACGTGCACACACCCCCCTCAGCATAATGGTTTGGATTATAATATTTCCTAAAAGGCTTATGGGTGACATGTTAAAGATTTGTTGCTCATCTGATGACACTAATGAGAGGTGACTGGATCCTGAGGGCTCTGATCTAATCAATGGATAAATCCTTTTGATGAGTTCAAGTAGCTTGGCATTAGTAAGAAGTAATGTTTCTCCAAAGGAAGTAGGCTACCAGGCACATCCCTGGAAAGATATACCTTGTCACTTCCTGGCTACAAAGAGGTGGTTGGTTTTGTGCTACCATATGCTCCCCATGTGGTGCTCAGTCTTGCCTCAGACACACAGCAATGGAATCAGCCAACTGATTCAACTGAAACCTCTAGAATCTTGAGCAAATAAAAAAATCTGTCATAATTGGTTCATGCTATGTATTTTGTCATAGCAAGAAAAACTAACTAGGGAATTTTCTTATTTTTTTAAGAGCCAAGTTAATCTTGAGACTCAAAATGTTTCAACAATGTACTTAGCAAAGAATATAATTGTAAGCTCATAGCATCAGTTGGCAATAATGGTGCCATGAAGTCACACTTCACTAAAGAATAACAGTATAATGTAACACAAACTATGCTGATAATTTTGTCAATTCAGCTATTTATCTGTACGAAAACAGTAGCAATTTTTGAAATTATCCCTTTTTAGAAACTTCTTCAAAACATGAGCAAACTAACTTTTCTTTACCCCCCCCTCAAAAAAAATCTAAAAGCATTTACGGCCCACACTGTTATCTTAAAACAGAGATGGCAAACTTTTTCTGTAAAGGTCCAGACAGTAAGTATTTTAGGCTTTGCAGGCCATATGGTCTGTCGCAACTACTCAACTCTGCTCAAGCACAAAAGCACCCATACACAGAAAATGAATGAACATGGTTATGTTCCAATAAAACTTTATTTATGGACACTAAAAATTAAATTCCATGTAATTTTTATCTCACAAAATATATTTTTTTTTAGTTTTTCAACCTTAAATGTAAAATCCATTCATAGTTCTATGACATATTTGTCCCACAGGTGTTTGGTCTGCTACTCCATCTTTCAAAAATGTTATTACTAATTCCAACAGTCTAGCTAACCTGTCTTTTTTTGTTCATTTTGAGGCAGGGAGATTCTTATAAATTATCAGTTATTTAATTTATGTAAAAAATCTCTCTCTGTATATGTATATAATTTGCAAGTTCTAAAACAATAGTCCTTGAAGCATAAAACAACCCCTTAAACTAAAACAGATTGAAGGAAGAAAAGAAGGGAGTGAGGGAGGAGGGAAAGAAAGAGACAAAGAATACTGACAAATGCAGAAATATCAAACACATTGTACCTTTTGTTTCAATTCTAATCAATGAATAATGGCTATAGCACTATACTGAGAACGATTCTGAGAATTTTTCTCAGAAGATTTTATAGTACATAAAAGAAAGGGAACAACATCAGTGTCTACATTTGCCTCTTCTAGTCTTTATGAAAGATGAATTAATGGGCATTTTATTACCTTTAAAGAGTTGGACAAAGGGATTTCAATTCTCTTCCATCATTCTGATCCCCATCTATCTCCACTAACCCAAACCCTCAGCCAGTTCCGTTTTCAATATGTACATTGAATATTGACTGTATTGCACACCTTTTCTCACTTCATTCATTTGCTCTCTCCCCTTAAACCTCTTCTTCTCTCAGAAAATACATGTTTCAGCTTCTTTGTATTCATTTTGTTAAACTGTTAAGTAAATACATGGGAATATACTCCTGTGCATCATACTTCAGAAAATGTGACTGTGTATAGAGATACACACACACACACACACACACACACACACACTATCACCCTGAATAGGAGAGTCTGTGAAACTCTTATCTCCAATAAAACTACTAAGAAAAATCTGGAAGTAGTGCTCTGGCTCATATGGTAAAGTGTTAACCTTGAGCAAAAAGTAGCACAGGGACAGAGCCCAGACCAAGAGTTGAAGCCCCAAAAGTGGAAAAACAAAAAAAAATCCATAAAATGAATATTACGTATACACATTTACTGTATATATATGTGTATATATATATGCACATGTACATGTGTGTTATTTGTATATGCACTTTTTTCTTTTGGTCAAATGTTCTTTCCTAATTAAGAATCATGGGCTTATAGGCTAAGTTGAACCAGGAAAATAGTTTATAAACTATGTCCTTAACCAAGCATGAGCTACAGCGGCTTAGATTCCTAACTTAACTTTAAAGTCTTCCAGAGCCAATGTTTCAAGCCTATAATACTATCTACTTAGGACACTGAGACCAGAGGATCAAAGTTCAAAGAAAAATCCTGGGAAGAAAAGCTCTCCAGATTCCATCTTCAAAATAATCAGAGAAAACAAACAAACAGGGAGGACATGGTGCTGGTGGCTGATGCTTGTAATCCCAGATGCTCAGGAGGCTGAGATCTGAGGATTGAGGTTCAAAGCCAGCTTAGACAGGAAAGTCCATGAGACTCTTACCTCCAATACATCACCAGAAAACCAAAAGTTGCACTGTGACTTAAACTGGTAGACTGTTAAAACATTTTCAAATCAAAACAATTCCATGCAAGGACAGTATAGTTTTGTTTTGGTAAAAAAGGTAGTAGTTAAAGCTACTCCTCCATCAATAGCTCATATCTGTAATCCTAGCTACTTAGGAGGCAGAAAATTTGGGTCTTAAGGTTCAAGGCCAAAATAGACAGTAAAGATGGAGATATTTTCACAATAAAGAGCTGGATGTGGGAGCCTATGCCTCTTATCTTAGCTACCAGGAGGCCAACATAAATGAGTTTTACTTTTACCTAGATGTGCTTGTGGATAGGACCTTATTTAGCAGAAAGAAGTCTAGTGGCATGGCTCAACAGTGAGAGCACTTTCTTCCAGATACAATTACTATCTAACTCATTTTATGGAGTCAATATTACAGTGATACACACAAATACAAAACAAAAGGAAAGAAAAACCTTAGGTGCAAAAATTCTCAATATTAGCAAGCATAATCCAATTTTGTGTGTGTGTGTGTGTGTGTGTATATATATATATATATATATATATATATATATATATATATTGCCAGTCCTGGGTTTGAACTCAGGGCCTGAGCACTATCCTTGGACTTTCTCAAGGCTAGAGCTCTACCACTTGAGCCTCAGCACCACTTCCAGCTTTTTTCTATGCATGTGGTACCGAGGAATCGAACCCAGGTCTTCGTGCATGCCAGGCAAGCACTCTACCACTAGGCCAAACTCCCGGCCCCCAATGATGTATTTTTAAGAAGTCTGTTTTAGGGAAGGGGTACAGAAATTATGGGACAAAGGGTGAAAAAAATGCAGCAGTGATACTCACTAGAAAATATGTTGAAAATGAATTACACAACTTGTGGAGGAGGAGGCTAGGAGGAGAAAAACTAGAAGAAACCTAGGGAGGTGACACTATTCAAAAAGAAATATACTCATTACATGATTTATGTAACTGTAACCCCTCTCCTCGGTATATCACCTTTACAATAACAGTATTTTCAAAAGGAGAAAAGGAGGATGAGAGCTGTGGCTCATGCCTGTAATCCTAGCTACTCAGGAGGCTGAGATCTGAGGATCAAGGTTCAAAGCCAGCCCGGAGACAGAAGGACCTGAGACTCTCATCTCCAATTAACCTCTAGAAAATGGGAAGTGGAGCTTGAGCTGAAGAGCTCAGGGATAGTGCCCAGGCCAAGTTCAAGCCCCATGACTCACCAAAAAAAAAGGAGAAAAGGCTACAGAACAACAGGAAGTTTGCTTCAACTCTGCAAGAACACAACAACATTAAAAAATTAATCTTAGTGGGACGCCGGTGGCACACACCTATAATCCTAGCTACTCAGGAGGCTGAAATCTGAGGATCCTGGTTCAAAGCCGGACCCAGAACTAAAGTCCATGATACTCATCTCCAATTAATCACCAGAAAACCAGAAGTGTGCTGTGGCTCATGTGGTAGAGGGCTAGCCTTGAGCTGAAGAACTCAGGGACAATGCCCGGGCCCAAAGTCAAAGCCCCAGGATCAACAACAACAAAAAAATTTAATGCAGTCTATCAAAATGAAATGAAAATCATATGGTCACTATTAACAGATACAAAAGAACCTAAATTTAACACTCATTTATGAAAAATTATCAATATAATAGGATTGGAAGGGGAGGCTTCCTCAACATCATAAAGAAAATCTGACTATCATTGACATCATACCTAATGGGGAGAGGCGTATTATCAGAAAAAAGGCACTGACATCAATCCTTACCACTCTTATTTAAACAAAGTAGTAAGAGTTCTGGTTACTGCAATAAGGCAAGAAAAGGGAGGGTACAGTAGCTGGGAAAGAAATAATGAAACCATAGCACAGATATGGAACCAACCTAGATGTCCCTCAGTTGATGAGTGGGTCAACAAGATGTGGTATTTGTACACAATGGAATTCTATGCTGCTGTCAGAAAGAATGACATCGCCCCATTTGTTAGGAAATGGAAAGACTTAGAAAAAATCATATTAAGTGAAGTAAGCCACACTCAAAGAAACATAGGCTCAATGGTTTCCTTCATTTGTCATAATCAGTAGAAACCTTGGGCTCTCCTAGCAGAGATTTATGATAGAGCAAAACCTACATACATAAGGCCATATAGGATGACTCTAAATGAAAGGACCTCTAGGATATAGAAACAAAAGCCATATAATGAGTGACTATTGTCCTTAATGTACTATGTTATCTCTCATCTCTTTTGGTGTCCCTTGGTTATCTCATATTGTTACAGTATCTCACTTTGTTATCTGATATATTGGATATATTTGTATTTGGTTATTTGAAATTGGATAGGGAAGGGGGAAAACAAGATGGGGGGAGGGAAATGGGGATCATGTCATGAGAAAGGGTATCAATGTATGTGAATTAATGCACCTTCTATCTGGCAAATATCATGTAACCCTTCTACTGATTACAATAAAAAATATATGAAAAAAAGAAATAATGAAACTGTATCTGCAATGAAACCGTATCCACAGCTGACATTCTCTATAATGAAACCATAACTGCAATGAAACTGTATCTACAGCTGACATTATTATCTAGAAAAATTCCAAGATCTACCAAAATAATAAAAACTGACAGAGCTAATAAGTAAATTTGGCAAGATCACAGGATACATTATAAGCAAAAATCAATTGCATTTCCATATAATGACAACAAACAGGCCTAAAGTATAAAAATACAACACTAGTTACAATTACTCTGAACAATATAAAAATATTTAGACATAACCTAAAAGTCTTTAATTCTAGATGATTAGAATTAGAAAATGCTATTAAAAAGTATATGATGCTATATGATTAGAATTAGGAAATGCTAATAAAACAAACTTTAAAAGACCTACATACTGTAGACACACTATGTTCATCTCATGTATTAGAAGGTTTAAATGTAAGCTTTCCCTACAGAGACATAGTTTTCATGAAATTCATATCCAAACTTCAGCAAATTTTTGTGCATATAAACAAGCTTAATATAAAAATTCTTGAAAAGTATATGAAGAAATCACTCCCCATTTTTCCAATGCTAAGGTTTACAATGTACATACAATAAATCAAGCTTTTTTGACAATGTAGAGAGATTTCACATCTGTGGGGCAAATAGACAACTGGAAACATATCCATACAAATATGGCAAAGTAATTCAATGAAAGAGTAACTTTTTCAATATATAGCTCTGGAACAACTGGACATGTTTCAAGCAAATACATTTTGAATATCCTCCTCCTCACTATTATTCTAGTACTTGCTAAAAGTCCAGTTTATTTTTTTAGATCACTATTTCTAACTTATTCTAATCCTAATTATTTAGTCCAGAAAACAAAACAACAAAGTGCAAAATGTGAACTGAATCGTTTTAACATAAATTTAGCACATGCATTCCAAGGTTCCATTGTGAGGAATTTTGTTAAAATCTGTTTAATCATGACTCTATGTAATTGAGCATAAGGAGCTCAAGCCATTAAATGTGATCCTTCCATTGATACCCTCAGGTTCTATCAGAGTAAAACAGACAATTTCTATGTGGCTTGATCTTGCAAAAGTCCAGTTTATTAAAAAAAAATAATCTACCAGGCTAAGGCTTACATATGTGCCAATCTTCAAGTTATCTCTAAGTACCAATTCCTAAACCCTGGAAGTGTTATAATCAGCACTCCTCCTTCTTTGTAAGTGCTCATTAATGTATACTGTTCATTTTATTTATTTTTTGTGGGTCATGACTCTTGAACTCCAGGCTGGGTGCTGTCCCTGAGCTCTTCAGCTCAAGGCTATTACTGCCCTACCCCTGGGCGTGGGCATTGTCCTTGAGCTCTACAGCTCAAGGCTACAGCCCTACCCCTGAGTCACAGCCTCACTTCCCATTTTCTAGTGATAAACTGGAGATAAGAGTTTCATGTTCTTTAGTGCTTGGGTTAGCTTTGAACTGTGATCCTTAGATCTCAGCCTCCTGACTACCTAGTGGTATGAACCACTGTACCCAGCTTTTATATTTATTTTTTTTAATTCTGTTTACTTCTTCAATGTTAGACCAAATCAAGAATCTAGAATGTACTAAAACAATTGCTCAACACCTTCCAGCCCCTATTTATTGCTTTTAAACCTTTGTTTAAAAGGTTTGTTTACATGCCAAAGTAATATTGAAGGCTAGATTTTAAGTGTCACTGATACCTGTTGTCCTACATATTCAAGAAGCTGAAATCTGGATCAAGGTTCATAGCCATCCTAGACAAGAAAGACCATGTGACTCTTATTCCCAACCACCGCCCCCCCCCCAAAAAAGCTCTAATTGGAGCTGTGGTTCCAATTAGCCTTGGTTCAAGGCTAGAGCACTAGCTTTGAGCAAGAGCAGCTTAAAAACAGCACCTCAGCCCCGAGTGCAAGATCCATGACACAAACACACACAAAAGTGTCAAGCGGTGCACATATTAAATGTATATAATTTTTGAATGAAAAGTAAATTCTAAATAAGAATGGACGTTTAGTTTAATGATAAAAGTGAGCATGGGCAAAACTGATATGTCTTCATTTAGACTGACGATTAAAAAAAAAAAGTGATTACAGACTGACAGACTGACAAGTCCTCGTCTAGATTACCAGTTGTTTAATTAGCAATTATCACTCGTCCAGGAATGATCACTCAAATCTAGCCCAATACAGGAAAGTCACTCAATTAATATTTGGTGAATAAATTAAGAAATAAGTCAGACACTAGTGGCTCATACAGGTAATCCTAGTTAACTCAGTAGGTAGAAATCTGAAGGATCACAGTTTAAGGAAAGCCCATGATGAAAAGTTTGCTTGAATGTACTCCCAACAAACAGCAAAAAGCCAAGCCAGAAGCATGGATCAGGAGTAGAGTACATTCCTAGGCAAGTGTGAAGAAGCTAAGTTCAAATCCCAATTCTAGATGGGGGAAATGCTATAAAACAAATAGAAATAGTAAAACACAGCAGATGTAGCTAAAATGAAACAACATTTTTCATTTTTCATATATTTTTATTGTAATTAATAGAAGGGCTACATTATATTCACCAGATAGAAGGTGCATTACTTCTCATGTCTTGGTACCCATTTCCCTCCCCCGATCCTGCCCATCATCTTGTTTTCCCCCTTCCTATCCAATTTCAAATAACAAAATACAAATATATACAATATATCAGATAACAAGGTGAAATGTTGTAACAATATGAGATAACCAAGGGACACCAAAAGAGATGAGAGATAACATAGTACATTAAGGACAACAGTCACTCATTATATGGCTTTTGTTTCTATATCCTAGAGGTCCTTTCATTTAGTGTCATCCTATATGGCCTTATGTATGTAGGTTTTGCTCTATCATAAATCTCTGCTAGGAGAGCCCAAGATTTCTACTGATTATGACAAATGAGGGAAATCATTGAGCCTCTGTTCCTTTGAGTGTGGCTTATTTAACTTAATATGATTTTTTCTAAGTCTTTCCATTTCCTAACAAATGGGGCGATGTCATAGAATTCCATTGTGTATAGATACCACATCTTGTTGATCCACTCATCAACTAAGGGGCATCTGGGTTGGTTCCATATCTTTGCTATGGTAAATAGTGCTGCAATGAACATTTTTTCATTTTTTTTAAACTTGTCCATCTGTTACATTCTTTTTATTTTAATTATTACTTCTAGGTAGTAATGGGAATTTGAACTCTATTATTGTGGTTGCTTGGCAAGCACTTCACTACTGAGCCTCAAGCCCTTTTTGGACTGGATATTTTTTAGATAAAATCTCTCTTTTTGATTGGGCCTCTAACTGGAATGAGTGCTTCCAATCTATGTTTCCTGCCTGAGTCCCTCCTATATTTTTGTCCTGAAGTAGCTGGGATGACAGGAATGTGTTAGTTACCATGCATGTTCTGATTTCCCTACAGTGGTACCACACAAATGTTTTGCCTGGGCTGTCCTGGAAAGAATATTTCATCCTCCCAAATAGCTACGATTATAATTGTGAGCCACATGGCCTGATTTGTTACACTCACATTTCCAACAGTCTCCTTTAAGCTTTTGTCCTTTTGTCCAGTTAGCTGAAGTCAGTTACAATGTGACGTTCTCAATAGAACAAATATCTAGTCATTGGCATTACAGTTCATATGGTCTGTACTCTTAAATCAATAAATAAAATACATTTTTCTAAATGCTTGGTCTAAGACTATCAATCTGATTTGACCTCCAAACAGTATTTAGCCACAAAACTACAATATAGTTGAATAAAAATCCCCAACTACTAAGCAGATAAGTCACAGATACTCCTGTGTCTAGCCCCAGCTAATCACAATTTGCCTACATACGCAATCAACATTAAATAGGGAAAAAGGAAAAAGGGGGGGCAGGTAGGGAGGGAGTAGGAAAGGACTGGTTAAAGAATCATAAATCCTTTTGGTAATTTATAAATCTAAGGCTTACTTATGGAAAACTCATACAGCCATCTGAAACTACAACATGTCACTGAAAATACAGAATAAGCAGGTACATAACTGAATACCTTTCATAAACCTCTGCCTGCCTACCACAGAAAACTCAGCTCTCCAGGAAAGATTAATAAAGTTCCAAAAATAAAAGTTGTTTCCTTTCACATGTTATTGTTCCTACCACTCCAGGGAAAGAGTACAAATCCAGAATCAGATGTGGAAAACTTATCAAAGTGAATTATGTTTTTCATATAAAACACCTTTTAGTATAAATTAAAAAATAAGCAATTAGCAAAAAATACTATGTACACAAATGATTTTATTCATAGGCAAATTTTAGTATTATATTTTCCTTCATTACATTAAGAAAACCTATTATCAGATAATTCAATATGCACAAAATTTTATTACTTCAAACAGTATTTAACAGTCCTTCATTATATTCATGCCAAATACCCAAAACTTGAAAGATATTATAAATAAATGAATGCTAGACAACTCCAAATACAAAGTATCTCTAATTGCTACCAATGAAATTTTAAATTTTGACCATCTTGAAATATCTTTCATATTTATATGATATACTTCAATGCATACTTAATCTGTTCATTTGTTTTAAAAAAAATACCAAACACACAAATTTTAAAAGTAATTTTATTCAAACTTTATATATTTCTCCAAGTACTATCATGTGGCCTTTTTAAGTCATACAAAAAGTATTCTTGGACCGGGAGTTTGGCCTAGTGGTTAAACTGCTTGCCTAGCATGCATGAAGACCCAGGTTCAATTCCTTGGTACCACATACATAGAAAAAAAAATGCCGGAAGTGGTGCTGAGGCTCAAGTGGTAGAGCTCTAGCCTTGAGAAAGTCCAAGGACAGGGCTCAGGCCCTGAGCTCAAGCCCAGGACTGGCAAAAAAAAAAAAAAAAAAAAAATTCTAAAGGGAATAATATTTATTTCCATTTGCTTGATAAAAAATACATTTTAAAAGTCATATATAAAATTAGAAATGTTTTTCCAATTAAAAGAGTCTATTCACATTAGGCTAAAAGTTGTCTTTATAATTATTCTATAGGTATATATTATGATTTATAAAAGTTACTACAGGTTGAACATGCCTAATCTGGAAAACTAAAATAAAAAAATGCTCTAAAACTTTCTAGGGAATATGACATTTGACACCTCTTGTGACATGTAACAATGGAAACACAGGTATAGAACCAGGTGGCCCAGATGCCAGGTTAAATCACTATAATCTTAGAAATCACTATAATCAGGAGATTACAAGTTCAAAGCCAATCAGTGATAGATAATGAGATTCTGTCCGAAAAAGGAGATTGCTTTTTGGATATTTATATAAGGCATGTAGGAAACAAATAAACTATGTCTAGACTTGGGTCTTTCTCTTAAGATACCACATACATACATGCAAATACTATATAAATTAACAATCCAGGGTCCTACATAATATTTTGGATAAGGGACTTGTAGCCTGTACCTATACCTATGCAAAATAAAATAAAGTCAGGTCTATAAAGAGTAAAGTATAAGATAGTTATTTTTGAGGACTAATATTTAGAGGAAACTGCTTTAAACACACAGGTAAAAAATCTGATCATATGCTTATACAGTAAACTAAAACATCAAGATAGAAGACATAGATGAATGCAGCAGGAATTTGGAGATAGTAAGTAGGACTTTCCTTAGAACATGAGCTTTTGTGGAAGCTCACTCACCAGCATTGTATAAACACCTGGCACAATGTAGACAATAAATGTGCACTAAATTAATGATCCACAAAGACCTACAAGAGTTAGAAGAGTTTGTGAATTGCTGAGGAGAGTCAGAGAGAGCTAAGGAAAGAAAGGTGAGAATAAAACAAACAAATCGGGTTCTGAGTAATCTAAGAGTGTTTGATAAGACTGCCCTAATGGACTGAAGCTGGACTCCACATACTTCCAAACTGACTAAAAAAAGGCCAAGCAGATATGGAAGGCATTAAAAACACATACATAAACATGCTACTTTAAACATTAACCTAAACACTGTAAGTAAACTACACTGGACTGGGAAGGAAAAAGAAAACTCATGAAACCACACTAACCAACTAACAACCACTTTCTTTTTCACAATGCCTCAACACAAAGTTTTAAGCTCCAAAGAAAATAATAACTTTAAATGGTAGAATTTCATTTCATAAAACAGGAAGGCACTCATCTTCATCTTACAATTGCTTGTTTCTTAATTTACTTAAATGTAGCTGTAGCTCAGCAAAAAAGACACATTTCTGTATTAACAAAAATTTTAGACAAACTTATTTTTTTATACCCTTTCCCCAAATACAGAAGATACTTTACACAGGATTGCTAAATAAGAGAGGCCAATGGGGGAGTTTAAATACATTAAAGTATTATATGTATATGTATAAAAATGCCACAATGAAACTATTTTGTATAATATATATATTTTTTATTTATTTATTTATTTATTTGCCAGTCCTGGGCTTGAGCTCAGGGCCTGAGCACTGTCCTTGGACTTTCTCAAGGCTAGAACTCTACCACTTGAGCCTCAGCACCACTTCCGGCTTTTTCTATATATGTGGTACCAAGGAATCGAACCCCAGCCTTCGTGCATGCTAGGCATGCACTTTAACCACTAGGCCAAATTCCCGGCCCTATATATTTATTTTTAAAAAGACAAGAAAGGCCAGGAGTTTGGCCTAGTGGTAGAGTGCTTGCCTAGCATGCACGAAGACCCAGGTTCAATTCCTCGGTACCACATGCATAGAAAAAAAGCTGGAAGTGGTGCTGAGGCTCAAGTGGTAGAGCTCTAGCCTTGAGAAAGTCCAAGGACTGGGCTCAGACCCTGAGCTCAAGCCCAGAACTGGAAAAAAAAAAAAAAAGAAGAAGAAGAAGACAAGAAAAAGAGATGCTAACATGCATTCAATTACTAAGCTACTAAGTAACAAACATCCATTATGTTTGTCAAAAAAAAATTTTTAAAGTCTTCAAAAATCAGACATATATACATAGGCAAAGAAAATGCAATTTGATTCATCTTTAAAGGTAACTATTCTCAATGCTTAAGGAATGACTTGAAATATACTAAAATATACTTCAAATTGGTATTATTAGTCAGTACAGAGCACAAATTTTATCAAAGAACTTAATTTTCATGAATACAGGAAAAAGAAAGGAGAGGGTGGTCCTGGACGTAGTGGTTCATGCCTGTAATCCTAGCTACTCAGAGGCTGAGATCTGAGGATCAAGGTTCAAAGCCACCCCACTACCCCAGGCCCAAAGGACCTGAGACTCTCATCTCCAATTAACCTCTAGAAAATGGGAAGTAGGGCTTGGCTCAAGGGTAGGGCAGTAGCCTTAAGCCAAAGAGCTCAGGGATAGTGCCCAGGCCGAGTTCAAGCCCCCTGACCCACAAGACAGACAGACAGACAGACAGACAGACAGACAGACAGACAGACAGACAGACAGACGAAGGAAGGAAGGAAGGAAGGAAGGAAGGAAGGAAGGAAGGAAGGAAGGAAGGAGAGAGAGAAAGAAGAAAGAGAGGGGGGAAGGAAGGAAGGAAGGAAGGAAGGAAGGAAGGAAGGAAGGAAGGAAGGAAGGAAGGAAGGAAGGAAGGGAGGGAAGGAAGGAGAGAGAGAAAGTGAGAGAGAGAGAGAGAGAGAGAGAGAGAGAAAGAAAGAAAGAAAGAAAGAAAGAAAGAAAGAAAGAAAGAAAGAAAGAAAAGAGAAGAGAGGGTGGTAAGGGGAGAGGGAGGGGAGGGGTAAGAAGACAAGAGGAAAAGTAGTGAAAAGGAAAATGGGAAGACGGAAGGGGAAAGGAGGAACACGAAAGGAGGAAAAGGGATGAAGAGGGAAGGAGAGATGGAGAGGGAAAAGAAGTAGGAAAGAGGGAGGGAAGGAGGGAAAAGAGAAGAGGGAAGAGGGAACAGGGCAGGGGGGAGGGAGGGAAATAAAGGGAAGGGGAAAAAACAAGGGCTAGGAAGAAAAATCACAAAACTCCATATTTATTAACAACTGTGTCCTTTCTAAGACAAACCAAGGAAAGTCTGGCAAATATCCATACCTCAACTTCTCCATTCCTTTTAATAATTAAAAAGGGGAAAGGTAAAACTCTTGTATACTGTTCGCAGGAATGTAAATTAATGTTCCCACTATGGAAATCAGTATGGAGGTTTTCTCAATATAAAACTAAGTACAGATCTATTATAGATCTGAAGAAATGTTAAGTCAGCATATAAATCAAATGGTTGTACATCTCTAACCTATGGAATCAGCCTATGTGTGCATCAATCAATTACTGGATAAAGAAAATACAACAGCTGGGATGAGGGTGTGGTCTGGTGGCAGAGTGTATGCACAATACCCTGGGTTGGATTGCCTGGTACCACATACACAGAAAAGGCCAGAAGTGGTGCTGTGGCTTGAGTGATACATTGCTAGCATACCTGAGTTTAAACCCCAGGACTGGCAAAAAGTAAAAAGAAAGAAAATACAACATTCATACACAGCAGAGTATTTTTCAGACATTAAGAAGAATAAAAAGGATTTTATTCTTCTTATATGCAAGAAAATAAATGGAGCTGGAGATCAGCTAGTTAAGTGAAATAAGCCGGACTGAGAAAGACAAAAATCACATGATTTGTCTCATATGGAGATTCTAGAACAAAAAGAAACCCGATAGGTCAGGGCCTTGTGCCTGTCATCCTAGCTGCTATAAAGGCTGAAATCTGAGGATCCCAATTTGAGGTAGTCTGAAGCGAACACAACAGGAAAAGTCCCTGAGACTCTTATCACTAATTAACTAACTAAAAACACAGAACTGGAGCTATGGCTCAAATGGGAGAGAGCACTAGCCACGAACAAAAAAAGCTACAGGAAGTGCCTAAATCTTGAGTTTAAGTTAGAAAACTGGCACAAAAAAAAAAAAAGCAAGAATGGAGAGAGTTGGGAGCAAGTGGTTCAAGGCTATAATCTAAGTTGCTCAGAAAAAAGGCTGAGATCAGAGAATCATGGTTCAAAGCCAGCCCAGGAAGAAAAGTTCAAGAGACTCCAGCTCCAAAATAACCTGCAAAAAGTTGTGCTGGAGACATGCTTAGGTGGTAAAGTGCCACCGGTGAACAAGCCATCCAGAAAGGGTACAAAGACACTTTCAGAATGCAGAACAAGAAAAGACAAAATGGCAAGAGGATAAATGAGTACTGTTCGAGGAAAGGAACCAATTTGAGGAAAGGTATTTTGATCAAAGTGTTTTACAGACATTTATGAAAACAAAACAATAAAATCCATTTGAATTATTTAAAAGGTGGGAGGAGAACTGGGGCTATGGATTAAATGGTAGTTTAGGGACAACACCCACACCAAGAGTTCAAGCCCCATGACCAACCAAAAAACAATAACAACAACAACAAAAAGTTTAGACCTCAAAATCAGACCTGAAGCCACTACATGCTAGAGCAGGAGAGACACTGCAACTCAGGCACAGACAAAAACTTCCTGACAGACTGGGGGCCGGGAGTTTGGCCTAGTGGTAGAGTGCTTGCCTGGCATGCACAAAGTCCCAGGTTCAATTCCTCAGTACCACATACATAGAAAAAGCCAGAAATGGTGCTGCAGCTCAAGTGGTAGAGCTCTAACCTTGAGAAAATCCAAGGACAGTGCTCAGACCCTGAGCTGAAAGCCATGTCTGGCAAAAAACAAACAACAACAACAAAAAAAAGAACTTCCTGACAGAGTCCCAGGGCCACAACAGATTGGAGAGAGACTGGACAAATGGGACTACCTAAAATAAAAAGGTTCTGCACAGAAAAACGCATAGCTACTAGAGTATAAAGTCAGCCAACCAACTGGGAAAGATATTTACCAATAATACATCAGGGAACTCAAGAAACTAATCCCCTACAAATCCAACAAACCAATCACTAAATGGGCAAGAGAATGAAAGTGGTACTTGTCAAAAGAAGAGGTTAAAATGGCAACAACAACAACAAAAAAATCCCATATGAGAAATGCAAATCAAAACAACTCTAAGATTCCACCTCACTCCAGTTAGAATGGCCAGGATCAAGAAAACTAATAACAGATGCTGGAGGGGATGTGGCCAGGAGGGATCACTACTACACTGTTGGTGGGAGTGCAAACTCGTTCAACCACTATGGAAAGCAATATGGCAGTTCCTCAAAAGACTAAACATAGAGCTCCCCTATGACCCAGCAATTCCACTACTTGGCATTTACCCAATCGTCCAGAAACAAGGGCATACTAAATCCACTAGCACAATGATGTTCACTGCAGCACTATTTACCATAGCAAAGATATGGAACCAACCCAGATGTCCCTCAGTTGATGAGTGGATCAACAAGATGTGGTATTTATACACAATGGAATTCTATGCTGCTGTCAGAAAGAATGACATCGCCCCATTTGTTAGGAAATGGAAAGGCTTAGAAAAAATCATATTAAGTGAAGTAAGCCAGACTCAAAGGAACATAGGCTCAATGGTTTCCTTCATTTGTCATAATCAGTAGAAACCTTGGACTCTCCTAGAGACATTTGGCCAAATAGTATGACACTAAATGTGAGGACCTCCAGGATAAGGAAACAAAAGCCATATAATGAGTGACTGTTGTCCTTAATGTACTGTTATCTCTCATCTCTTTTGCCATCCCTTGGTTATCTCATATTGTTACAATATTTCACCTTGTTATCTGATGTATTTTATATGTGCTTAATTGGTTATTTGAAATTGGATAGGGAATGGGGGGTAGCGAGGGGGAGGGTGGGAGGGAAATGGGGACCATGTCATGAGAAAGGGTATCAATGTATGTGAAGTAATGTACCTTCTATCTGGTAAATATAATGTAACCCTTCTATTAATCACAATAAAAAATTATTTAAAAAGTTATAGAAATTAAAAGTCATAAAGTTTAAAGGAATTTTATCATAAAATGTATAGATACATATATAAATATATAGTATGGTACATAATAATGTAATAATAAACACTAATTATATTTAAAAACCATATGAGAAAATGCTCAGCATCCATGGTCATAAAGAAAATGCAAATAAAAACAACCCTAATTAGAATGGCCAATATTCTGAACTCAGACAACAACAAATGCTGTAGAGAAAGAGGAACCCTACGGCACTGCTGGTGGGAATGTAAACTAGTACAGCCACTCAGGCAGTTTAGAGGTTTCTTAAAAATAACTAAAAATAGACCTTCCCTACGATCCTGCCATTCCAGTCCTGAGCATCCACTCTGAACATCATAGCCCAGGATATGATAAGGATACCTGCTCAGCCATATTCATCTCTGCACTATTCACAATAGCCAAGTGATGAAAACAACCCAGATGCCCTACTACAGATGAGTGGATACAAAAAAAATATATGGTACATATATACAATGGAATTCTACATAGTAAACAGACAAGATAAAATAATGGCATTCGCTGGGAAGTGGGTGAAACTAGAGCAAATCATGTTGAATGAGATAAGTCAAGAGCAAAGGAACAAAAGGTGTAGGGTCTCCTTGATATGTGGATATTAGATCCAGACAATACAAGAGCGATGACTCAATATTCGGGTACCCAAGGTTAAGGACATGGTCCTGAAGATATAAACATAACTACATAGACATAAAAATATACGATGGGATATATACTATATAGACATAATGTTTTATTATATAGATTGATATGTATCTGTGACATACAAACCTTCAGCTTAATTTTAATTATGTTCTAAAATCTATGTGCCAGTGATTACATATACAAATTTCCCTCTTGAATACTTGTTAAACATGACATTTGAAATATGATGTAAAAATCAGTGTTAATAAAATCTTTCAAAGAAGTTGGAAGGAAATAAAAGATGGGAGCAAAGGAGTGAATTTCATCAAAGCACTATATGCTTATATGAGAATATCATAATGAATTTTTCTTTAAAATTAATATATCCATTAATAAAAAAATAAATTGTAAAAGGAGAGAGAGGGTAATAGTTAAGATCTGTTTGTCTTTGTATAAAGTTGGGAGAAAGGTTTCCATTAAACACAAAACAACAACAACAACAACAACAACAAAATGCAAGAAGCTTCCCCTCCAATACAAGTCTACCCTTACAGATACTCTGCTTATAGCAAAAAGCTATTTTGTGATTTGCCATGTTAAATCTTAAGAGAACATTCTATCTTTCATATACTTAGAGCATCTTCTGCCATTGAAATATGTAGAGTTGGCTTATTATTTGCTAATTTCTTTGACACCTGGGTCCCAAACAGAAATACTGAAAAAAGAAAATAATTTCAAATTTTAGAACCTTCAACTTCATTCTGGAGGGAAAAAATGGGATGTTTAACTTTTAAAACAAGACACATAAGATAGATAGTAAGAAACACAGTCACAAAACCTCAGAAACTTACAAAACTCCTCTGAAGCCTAGGTAAGAAAGGAAAATGATTGGGGTAGCTATTTCTTAGAGGAAAGAATTCAGGGAATGTGATGGGGGGATTGTTTGAAATACAGTATAAATGTGTGCAAATGTAACAATGAAAACCCCTATGTATAAGCCAAAAAGAAATTATGAAAACAGGCAGGTATGGTAGCTTATACCTGTAATCCTAGCTACTCTGGAGGCTGAGATCTGAGGATCTAGGTTCAAAGCCAGCCCGGGCACTAAAGTCTCTAAGACTCTTATCTCCAATTAACCACTACAAAACAGGAAGTAGGGCTGTGGCTCAAGGGGTAGGGAGTAGCCTTGAGCTGAAAAGCTAATGGACAGTGACCAGGCCCAGAGCTCAAGCCCCATGATCAACAACAACAACAAAAAAAATTAGGAAAACAGACACCCAGATATAGGTTAAAAGGCAGGAATGATTGAAAAAAAGAAGAAAATAAAATGTACATTCAAAGACACCAACAAATTTCCAGGTACGCTTCTAATGTAATCTAACAGAAGCTTGTTAATAACTCTCTACAGGAAGACTTTTTTTTTCTTAGAATACAACTAAGGAAATTAAAAGTAATCAGAAATACTACCCTGTACCAGTAGTTCACACCTGTATCCCAGCTAGTAAAGTGCCTGAGATATGATGATCACATTTCAAAGCTAGCACAAGCAGACAAATCAGTGACTCTTTTCTCTAACCTATACATCTAGGATTTTCCTAACAGAGGATCACAATAGCTCAAAAGGAATGTGCATATGGCAATATAGGATGAGGTTAAGTCAAATAAACTCCAGGATCTATAAATAAGAAATTTACCTTTGTTGTTGCTTTTAATGTACTATGTGAAGTTCTTTCTTTTCTATTTTTCCCCCTTATAGTTTATCCCCTGTTGTTACTTTATCTGACTTTGGTACCTGGTGTATTGTATGTATATGTATGTGTATATATATATATATATATATATATATATATATATATATATATTTGAAATCACGGAGGAAAAGGGAAAAATAAAAACAAAAAGGGGGGAGTGGATGAAAAGCATGGGAAGGGGTATCAATGTTCAAGAAGTAATGTATCTACTACCTGTTGCATTTAACTGTGTCCCCTGACAATTTTTTAAAAAGCTCAAATTTGAAATATGATTTAAAAATCAATGTTAATAAATTCTTTAATAAAAAAAAAAAAGCTCAAAATGGGTTCAAAGCATAGCCTAGTGATAGAGTGTTTGCTGAGCATGCACTAAGCCCTGGGTTCTATTCCTCAGTACCAAATACACAGAAAAATCCAAAAGTGATGCCTTGGCTCAAGTGGCAGAGCACTAACATTAAGCAAAAGTGTGCAAGGACAGTGCCCAGACCCTGAGTTCAACCCCCAAGACGGACAAAAGAAAAAAAAAAAAAGAAAAGAAAAGCTCAAAAATAAAAGTCTGAAGCTTTACCTAACCTGTTAAGTAAGAATATACAATTAAAGCCAAAAAAAACAATCACTATCAAAGATTTACATCATAAGTAATAAAAATAGAAATACATAAAGCTTTTTTATTTTTCCTTTTAAAGATAGTAGAGTAAGAAGTAATGTTATTGCAAGTCACACAGTCTCCATCCTTGGACTATTGATACACAATACATAACATTCTTAACTGATTTCCATTTTATCCCATACAACCAATTTATCATCCAGAAGTTAAATAAACCAAACAAAATTAAGCCACTTCCTCAATTCAAAGGCACTCAGTGGCGTCCCACTGCCTTTGGCTTTAAAATCAAAATCTGCCTGCCTCAACAGTAATTGAATTACAGGTTTTTTTCAACCATGGCCAGAAAAACAAAATCTTTTAACAAAGCTCATAAAACTTTTCACCATTTGGCTCTTCAGGATCAATTTACACTAGACAAATCAACTTCTTCAGGTATGAGATTCCCTCAGACTAGGATACATTCTTCCACTCTCTCTACCCTTAATGATATTTAACATACACAAAAGGAAAAGGAATAAAATGTTAATAAAATGCTTGAAAAAAGCCTGCTGTGTTTACAATGCTTTGTTCATCTAAAGCTTCTGTTGGAATTTAATTGGCAATGATCTTAATGGATGAACTAATGCTATCTTTTTTTTAAGGGCTTTCAGTAGTGGGCTCTTTCTCTTGACAGACAGTACACTGAAGATTCTGGCTGGCTGACTTTGGACTTTCCAGGTTCCAAAATATGAAAAAATAAAGTTATTTCCTTTTATCAATTACTTATTCCCATATAGTATTATAGCAGCACAAAATGGGCCAAGACAAAATTGAAGAAAGCCACCAGTTTATAAAATTAAACAAGGCCGGGAGTTTGGCCTAGTGGTAGAGTGCCTGCCTCGCATGCACAAAGACCCAGGTTCGATTCCTCGGTACCACATACATAGAAAAAGCCAGAAGTGGTGCGGTGGCTCAGGATAGAACACTAGCCTCGAGGAAAGTCCAAGGACAGTGCTCAGACCCTAAGCTCAAGCCCAGGACTGGCAAAAAAAAAAAAAAAAAAAATTAAACAACAAAAATATCGCCTTGAAATTCAGTTTTTAACCACTTAAACCTGACTTCTTAATATTAAGTTCAATACACACACAAACACACACAATTTTCTCTACCACCACAAAAACTATAATCACCCTCTCACAGAATCATCACCCATTCCTTCTAGTACAACCCAGCAAAAGAGGATATATTTTATATTCCTGTCCTTCCATTTTTGAGGTCTAAATTCCACATATGTGAGAAAATATAAAATAGTTCTCTTCTTTTTCAGTCTACTTCATTTAACATGCTGATCTCCAGTGTCTTCTGTTTTCCTGAAATGAAACAATTGCTTTTTCTTTTGCTTGCAGGTCCTGAGCCCCTTTGTGCTCAAGGCTAGCAATCTATCACTTGAGCCATGGCTTTTTCTGAACCATCTGTTAGAGATAAGAGTCTCCTGGACTTTTCTGCCTAGGTTGGCTTCCTACTGTGACACTGTGATCCTCAGATTTCAGCCTCCTGGTTAGCTAGGATTAGAGGCATGAGCCACCAATCTGTAGCTACAATTGCTTTTCTTAAAGGATATAATACCCTTTTGTGTATATATACCACTTTTCTTTATCCATTCAGCAACTGATGAACACCTAGTTGATCCCACCTTTGGGCTATCATAAATAGTGCTGCTATAAACACGGATGTGCAACTGTCTATGTCCTTTATGCTAACTTACATTTAAGATATATGCTAAGAAGTACAACAGAATCATATGGTAGGTCTATCTTTCATTTTTTTAATTTAATTTTGTTGTAAAGGTGATGTACAAAGGGGTTAGTTACATAAGTAAGGTAACATTGCTATCCTCCCCCGCATTTTTTTCCCACTATTCCCCCCTACCAACTTCCCCCCACCCCACCCCAAAGCAACACTCATAAGACACTAGGTTGGCAATGAATTCTTTAGTTTTTAAAGGAACTTCTATACTGATTTATAAGGGATTCATATAAATCTAATAATCTCTCTGTAAATTTCTCTAAATCATAGCAACACAAACATGCATCCTTTCCCCAAATCACAAAAAAAAAGGTTAGTCAAAAATCTCTGAGTATCTGAATCTTGAACAGTTTCTAATCTCTTGCTTGTGAAGACAGTTAAGACTGACTTTGGAAAATATTACGACATCTTTCAACAATTACCAAAACTAGCTTAGATATTGGCTCATCCAAATACAATAAACAAGAAGTAGCAAGAAAAGAAATCAGATGAATATATGACTTTTACTTGTTATTTATTTAAGGTATGTTTATTAGAAATCCTTCATGTTGTAATTTTAATACATTTCCTCCAAATCCAGCTTTTTTATTTGCCTTCTAAGCCAAAAGAAAATGTCTAATACTCGGTGTTACTACATTAATACAGACCAAAAAACAGGCAATTTTCTTTTATGTTAATTACCACAAAATTACTTTAATAGCATTTCAAAAGATTTTTCTTTCCAGGGGAAGGAAATGGGGACAAAATATGAGAAGGGGTATCAATGTGTGAGAAATAATACATCTTCTATCTGGCAAATGTAACTGTAACCCCTCTACACATTAAAATAAAATAAAAATTTTTTAAAAAGATTTTTCTTGATTGTAAATAGAGATTCCCTCCTTGAACACTTGTTTGTTAAACTTGTCATTTAAAATATGATGTAAAAATCAACATTAATAAATTCTTTAATTAAAAAAAAGATTTTTCTTTCTACAATTTGAACAAAATGTATTATTATTTGTCTGTATAATCAATAAATAATTATTTTTAAAACAGCATGACAAAATAATGCTTGGGACTAACCTTTTTTATTCTGCCAACAAAGGTTTGGATATTTATAACACCATTCCTAGGCCATACAAAATTTTCAATATAGTCAGATGGGCAATGGGTAGCTGATGAGAAGCACAGGACAAACATACAGACTATGGTTGAACAATCCCTACTCCTGGTTTAATTATAATCAATGACTGATAAGTTTTACTGTCTAGGTCAACAAATAAACTATTTTCTAACATGCTACCAGCTATAAAATATTAGAGCCAGAGGTGCCTCATTAGCACAGTAGGTAGCACATCAGACTCATAAAATATTAGAGCCAGTAAAACTCTTATTTACTGAGAGTAAAGGAGATGGTTATATTCAAGAATAAGAGAAAACACAGAAAAGTAGAAATGAAGAACAATCAATAGAGTTATTCATTCTTTTTTTTTTTCTTTCTTTTTTTGGCTAGTTCTAGGGCTTGAACTAAGGGCCTAGACACTGTCCCTGAGACTCCTCTGGCTCCAGGCTAGCATTCTACTTGAGCCATAGGCACTACTGTTGCTTTTTCAGTTACATGGTGCTGAGGAACTGAACCCAGGATTTCATACATGCTAGGCAAACACTCTACCACTAGGCCACACTCTCAGTGCTGAGTTATTAATTCTTAAATTCAATAATAGAATAGAAATAGGAGGGCCGGGAGTTTGGCCTAGTGGTTAAAGTGCTTGCTTAGCATGAATGAAAACCCAGGTTCGATTCCTGGGTACCACATACATAGAAAAAAGCCGGAAGTGGTGCTTAGGCCCTGAGCTCAAGCCCAGGACTGGCCAAAAAAAAAAAAAAAAAAAAAAACCTACAAGAATAGAAATAGGAAACTCTGTTGCTTATAAATTTGTATACTGTTCTTCACCCAAAAGCATGCTAATATTTTCTGTATCATTCCAATATTAGTACATGTGCTCCCTAAGCAAATACGTTTACATAAATGGCTACAAAGAATCTTGCAACTTTTATTTGCCCACCTTAACTGCATCTTTTACCATTTCTTCTATATCCTCTTACACAGAAATGCTCTGTTTAATACTTTCTTTAAAAACAAAGATTCACAGAAGTATAACAATTATTTAAGCTCTTGTCTATTTTGTACTTGTAAAACACATTAATATGCACCAAAACATTCTGACTGGACCAATGAAAGAAACTAAAGATTACAACTGCAAATGATAAAATGAAGTTGTCATTTAACATTAAATACTATTTTTGTAATGCCACAGTTGGTCAATTCCTTGGTTCAGATGTAACCTCAGTATGGAAGCCTGAGATCAAGATGTGAGGAGGAGAAGAATGAAAGAAATCAGATATAGTAGCTTTGATAATTACATTCCTTCATCGTGATATATTCATACACTGAGAAAAATCAGGAAGGAACAGGAACAGAAAAAAGAAAAAGGACTAAAGACAAAAGGAAGTTGAAAGGACTAGAGAACTGTATCCAGAGTCATTCTCAGTTAAGCAGCTGACTCCTGGGTGAGTCAGAAATCAACAATTCCAGTCCCTGGCCCTCTACCAAATCTGAAACCAATTCCTAATGGAATTCACACACACTCTTCCTAATTTATCACTTAAACCCACCTACCCTAATTTCCACTGAAAAACAGTTTTGCTTTTTAAAACAAATTAAACAGGAAACAACTGCAATAAAAGTTTGAACCCAACAGGAACTTACTTATCTACAGGTATTAAAGCACAAAAGTTGAGGGACAGGATCCAGGCACCAAATTCAAGACCCAGAACCAGGGGGGAAAAAAAGTCTCAATAATCTGAAGGAAAAGAGAATAATAGGAAAAAATAATCGGCTGATGAGAATTGTCCTTAGGTGCCACACAGTCTTAAGAGGTAAGCATTTAATATTACCATTTTTCAAATTACTTTTTTATTATCTTTAAGTAGTTGTACACAAGTTACAATTCAACAAATCAGTTTAGAAATACAATGCATCAGTGTTTCTCCTTTTACCCCTTTTATTAGTCTCCTCCATCCCTCCCAACTAATCCCATCCCCTCAATTTCCATAAGATAAGCATTGTATATTGTGATTGTATATTTTGTATATAAATAAATATTTGTATATATATTGTATATAAATAAATATTTGTATATATATTGTATATAAATATTTTATATATAAATAAATATGTACCCTGTGTCATAGTAGATAAGTATTAGGGTAAATACCTAAGAGAAAAGGCAAGGGCACTTGGCTTTAAGTATTGAATCAACTTCTTTTCTTACCTTGGTATTCAATTTCCTCCCTCCCCACCCCCCCTGCTTTTCTTTTTTTGTTGACCATGGAGCTTGAACTCAGGACCTAGGTGCTGTCCCTGACCCTCTTTGTGTTCAAGGCTAGTGTTCTACCACTTGAGCCACAGTACCACTTCCTGGACTTTTTTCAGGTTTACTGCAGGTAAGAGTCTCGACTTTTCTGCCTAGGCTAGCTTCAAACCATGACCCTCAGATCTCAGCCCAACAAATAATTAGGATTATAAACATGAACCTCGGGTTCCTGGCTTTGATTTTTTTTTTTTTTTTTTTTTGCCAGTCCTGGGCTCGAGCTCAGGGCCTGAGCACTGTCCTTGGACTTTCTCAAGGCTAGAGCTCTACCACTCAAGCCTCAGCACCACTTCTGGCTTTTTTCTATGTAAGTGGTACCAAGGAATTGAACCCGGGTCTTCGTGCATGCTAGGCAAGCACTCTACCACTAGGCCAAACTCCCGGCCTTGATTTTCCTTTATAACCTGTTTCACTTATTATTAAATTACATAGTAAAGACGAAAATAAGGGAAGCAAAAAAAAAATGTAAATAACACTGAATAAATAAAATATTCAAACGAGAAACAGAAGTAAGGACTGAAATCTGAAAATTGTGTACGGAATGAAGTCCAACCAAGGGTCATAAAATCATTTTTGGGGGTCAGTCATGGGGCTTGAACTCAGCCTGGGCACTGTCCCTGAGTTCTTCAGCTCAAGGCTACCTCCCTATCCCTTAGAGCAAAGTGCCACTTCCAGTTTTCTGGTAGTTAATTGGAGATAAGAATCTCACAGACTTTCAGCCCAGGGTGGCTATGAACCGTGATCCTAAGATCTCAGCCTCCGGAGTAGCTAGGATTACAGGCATGAGCCACCACGCCCTGCTCATGTAATCCTTTTAAGAGGGGAACACTGGTGCTACAGAAGATACTTGCAGGAGTACTGTACTAAATATACAATAAATCACAATAGTTTTCCTCAACAGAAGTACCAAATACTAGCCAGACGTGGTGGTTCACATCTGTAATCCTAGCTACTCAGAAGACTGAGATCTGAGGATCGCAGTTCGAAGCCAGCCCAGGAACTAAAGTCCATAAGACTTCAAAATGTGGGTCTTGTCAAAAATAACCAAAAAGTTGATTTCTGGGCCCATTACAAATCCACTAAACCAAATTTCCTAAATGTGTTGTTCATTTGGAACATTACAATTTTAATAACATGTTGTGTTTTTCTTTCACATGAAGAGAAATAAAAACTGGATTCTATTAATTTATTTAAAAGCAAATAAAAATATTTTTAAGCATGAAAAAGAATAACCAATACAAAGCAGATGTTCAATGATAATAAGCTTTCTTTGAGAAGGGAGAATATGAAGGATGTTTTATCCCTAGAAAGAATACTCTTTGTAGGGTAGCTTGTTGTTCTGAATTGGTGTTTTCATTTATTGAGGGCAGAAGCAGCTTATACAAAAAAAAAAATTATTAAAGGTACGTTGTTGTAATAGTCAAAAAGTATAAAGTTCAGTGGTCAGACCAGCACTAGACTTAAGGGCTGAGCTCTTTACCAACTATATACTATGGGTAATGGTCCAACAATTGGACTTCTTATGTCATCTCTTTAAGCTATACATGTTGATAAAGCATTCCACATGATCATCCATTTGGCTTTAGGTTACCAAGAACTTTGTCTAATTTTTATCTCTCAAAAATCAAGCATTTTGGCCGGGAGTTTGGCCTAGTGGTAAAGTGTTTGCCTAGCATGCATGAAGACCGAGGTTCAATTCCTCCGTACCACATACACAGAAAAAAGCCGGAAATAGTGCTGAGGCTCAAGTGCTGGAGCTCTAGCCTTGAGAAAAGCCAAGGACAGTGCTCAGGCCCTGAGCTCAGTCCCATGACTGGCAAAAAAAAATAAAAAATAAAAAATCAAGCATTTACCTCAAAGTCTTCCTCTCTACTATATTAAATAAAGTATATTCCCTGACTTCCTCCTGCCCTCATTATCCTTCAGCAATTTATTTTATCTGCTGATCACAATGATTTCTCTCTGGTTTCATTTAAACAATTTCCTTTCACCTCCACATATTAGTTAAAAAAAATCCCTCATTGTAAAAGAAGTTTTCTAAAAATGATAACCATTTATTTAGATCTTCTTCTAGAATATTAGCAATTGTCAAGTTCGGTCATTTTTTATTTTCATGATTTGTTTTGAACTTCTCTTGGTCTTACTTTTTGGGTAATTTCATCATCTATCAAAGCTCTACTCTATTCATGCAAATGTCTCTTTTCCCAAAAGACATATAGGGGATCTCAAATAGAATTCCCTTCACAAAGTCTATCTAGAGACTAATATTTGCTCCAATGATATCTTTAATATTTTTCTGAATCATTACAGTTTCACCAAATGCTATCTACTTGAGATAAACACAATGGCCATTAGCCATATGTGTTTACTAATCCTGAAAAGTGCGCTCAGAACAAAAACTCTCATCAGTAATTTTATATTGATTACAAGTTGAAATTATATTCTCTATGCTAAATAAAATACATTACTAATTTGACCATGTAATTGTAGTTACGCCTGGAATCCTAGCTACTCTGAAAGCAAAGATGAGTAAGATTGTCAGTTGAGTCTAGCAACTAGTTATTAAAATAGTAATTAAAAGAAAAAAACTCGGGACCGGGAGTTTGGCCTAGTGGTTAAAGTGCTTGCCTAGCACGCATGAAGACCCGATTTCGATTCCTCGGTACCACATACATAGAAAAAAGCCGGAAGTGGTGCTGAGGCTCAAGTGGTAGAGCTCCAGCCTTGAGAAAGTCCAAGGACAGTGCTCAGGCCCTGAGCTCAAGCCCAGGACTGGCAAAAAAAAAAAAAAAAGAAAAAGAAAAAAACTCGGCTGGTAGTAGTTTGGCCCAGGGACAGCACTCAGGCCCTGAGTTTAAGGCTCCCAGGATTGGCAAAAAAAAAAAAAAAAGAAAGAAAGAAAGAAAGAAAAAGAAAAAAACTCATTTCAACCAACCAACTGAGCACAGTTGCTCATATTGGTAATCCTAGCTAGGCAAGAGATTCAGGAAGGAGGAAGGAGGTCTGAGGTCAGCTTTGGTGAAAAACAGAAGACACTATCCCAAAAATAAGAAAAAGAAAAAAAATGAAAGAAAAAGGCTCAGGAATGAACTCAGGTACCTACAGTCACTTAATTTTAGGTAAGTCCAAAATGTGCACTGGAAAAAAGTCTCTTCAACAAATGCTCCAAGGAAAACTGGATACTCCCATGCAGGAGACTGAAACCAGATCCATAACTCTTACCCTGTATTAATATCAATTCTAAGTAGATAAGGATCTAAATGTAAAATCTGAAACTTTGAAACTACTACAGGAAATGAAATAAGAACACTAGAACTTAGCACAGGGAGTAAATTCTGAACAAAATCTAGTAGTTCAACAAATAAGAGCATCAAGAACATAAGATTGCATTGAGCTAAAAGCTTCTGCACAAGAGAGTAGTCATTAGGAAGCAGGGAGTATGGCCTAGTGGTAGAGTGCTTGCCTAGCATGCAAGAAGTCCTGGGTTGGATTCCTCATTACCACATACACAGAAAAAGCTAGAAGTGGTGCTGTGGTTCAAGTGGTAGCGTACTATCCTTGAGAAAGCTCAAGGACAGTGCCTAGGCTCTGAGTTCAAGTAGGGGGAGGAGGAATGGAGGGGAGTGGGGAGAAGGGAGAGAGGAGAGGGGAGAGGGGAGAGGGGAGAGGGGGAAAGGAGAGAAGAGAAGAAGAGGGGGGGGAGGGAGGAGGGAGGAGGGGGGAGAAGGGAGAGGAGAAGGGAGAGAGACGTTTGCCTTTAAAATGAAATCTTACATAGAACTAATCCAGATGCCCCTCCATAGATGAATGGATCAGGAAGATATGGTACTTACACAGAATGAAATTCTATGCTTCCATCAGAAAGAATGCCATTGCCCCATTCATAAGGAAATGGAAAGACTTGGAAAAAATCATACTAAGTGAAGTAAGCCAGACCCAAAGGAACATAGACTCCATTGTTTCCCTCATTTGTAGTAATTAGTACACATCTACGACTCTCCTAGCAGAGGGTTACAATAGCTCAAAAACTATGCACATAAGGCCATATAGGATGAGACTAAATGAAATATATTCTAGGATACAAAGACAAGAGGTTTATCTTTGTGATTGTTGTTTTTTGTTATTTTTTTTTATTTCCCTTATGGTTAATCTCATGTGGTTACTGTATCTGACTTTGTTACCTGGAATATTGTATATACATTTGTTTATTTGAAATAGGGAAGGAAAGGGGGAAAACAAGATAATTGGGAGGGGACGGGGGAAAGAAACAGGGACTAAAACATGAGACAGGGTATCAATGTGAGAGAAGTAGTGTACCCATTACCTTCTGAATGTAACTGTAACCCCTCTATATATTACCCTGACAATAAAATAAAATAAAGTAAAATATGAAATCTTAGCCAGGCACTGGTAGCTCATGCCTGTAATCCTAGCTACTCAAGAGGCTGACATCTGAGGATCACAGTTCAAAGCCAGCCTGGGTACAAAAGTCTGTGAAACTTTATTGCCAATTAACTACCAGAAAACTGGAAGTTGTGCTGTGGCTCAAGTGATAAAGCGGTGGCCTTGAGCTGAAGAGCTCAGGGGCAGTGCCCACGCCCAGAGTTCAAGTCTCACAACTAATAAAAAATAAATGAAGTAAAATGAAGTCTTTACTTAAAATAAGCATACATGCCACACCAGACCTGCATTCAGAATAGCATCTTGCTTCACATGTAACTCCTTCTCTTTGCCTCCATGAAGTCTGAGCCCTAAATTCCCACCTAGAATCTGGTAAACACAAACACCAGATTACCCTTTCTGTTTCTCCTGAATCTCTTAATAAGCTCAGGTCTTAGTATAGAAGGGTGTTGGGCTCCAGAAAATAAATGGTCATTTTTGCTTGATTGTTTTGTTTTTAATAGGTGATATTGAGGGGGGGGGAGAAACAGAAGGGGGGAAGAGAGAGAGAGAGAGAGAGCGCAAGAGATAGAGGAGGGGGGGAGAGAGAGATCTTACCAGATGGCTAAGAAGACGACTTTAGGCCTCAGAATATTTAGGCCTTAGAATATTTATAAAATGAGTTTTTCAATATACATCTGCTCAAGTCCACTGAAAGTGAAGTCAATATAAGGCCTAAGAGCATCTGGTCTACACTTTTCATTGCTAAGATTTACTCACAACAGAGAACATGAGCATCCCTCCCATGTCCCATAATGTATTTACAATTACACACATACACACATATACATCGCATATATAGAAGACAAAAAAGTATTTAGCTATTTTCTTATTTGAATAAAGCCCCGACTGATTATGTGCACAAATATTCTTTGAAGTCTTTAACATTTAGGCATTAAAGTACAAAGAAAATGATAAGCTGAAGGTAAATGTAAATATTATTTAACAATCATTTAATTAATGTTTATGCCCTAAGTTGCCTGGATTTATTCAACACTTAAAGAAAGAAAAGGAAAGGAATGTTAATAGGAAGGAGGCAAAGGGAAAAACAATGTCTTCACACCAACTACCTAAGTAACGTAAAAATCAGCAAATATTCAACACAGCAAGGAAAGCACTTTTGTACATATGAGCTCTAGGCACAGGTGAGGAGACTGAGCTTCAGATACAAAACACACATCTAAAGGCACAGAGTATGTCAAACATGGAAATATCAATAGAAAAACCAATAGAAATAGAAGAGTCTTTTTCTGCCTTAGTAAGTCTGCAATCCTTTCTGAATATCAAACATATCAAAAATTTAGAAATTATTTTCAAAAAGTTGCTTACTGGCAAACAAAGTAATGAGGAGTGTGAAGACTACTAAAAAGGATTTTTTAAAAGATTAATTAGAAAAGCCTTCATAGAAGCAGAATATGAAAAAGATTTTAGCTATATTTAGAAAGCATAAAAAGAAATATATAAAGAAAGAAAAGGGTAGTCAGGGAAAAGAATGGCACATATGCAGAAAGCAGTCTGTACTGAGAAGTAATGAAAAAAGAAACTAATTAGAAAAGAAGAAGAAAAAATGGGGTCTTCATGATATAGTCAGTGGATTACATGATAATTACCAACTCATGATAATTACCTATGGTCTTTACATTCACTATAGTAACTTCACAGGTTATCAGATCTAAAACTGTAAGAGCGGAAGCATAAATCTCCAATATTTAATGCCAACTTCATCTGGGCAGTCTACATGATACTAGATAGTCCAAAGAATTGCATAAAATGTGACATCTGCTCTAACAACAAAAAAAGAAGAAATGACATGTTAAATTTGCCATTCTGTTAAAGGTATACTTTACAAAAAGACTAATTCAAAAAAGACAAAGATATGTACACTGAGATTAAAAATAACCTTTCATTCTCATTAATTTAGAACAAGGACTGATGACCAAGTAAAATATTAAAGGGAGAAAGTAATAAACAACACTTAATTTGATGCTATGTAAAATGAAAGTACCACAATGACTAATAAACTTCTCTGGATATTTAGACTATTTTCACTCTACTTTAAAAGAAAATGTTTTGCTTAGACAAAATACAGTTAGTCTTTCACACACTACTCCAATATTCATTCTCTTTTCATACACCCCACATATCTTCACATTTCCCCCACATCATTGTGTGTACCCCTCTCAATGTCTTATCAACTACTACTTTAACAGTCAAGGTACTACATAAATAAGCTGGAAATAATTTAACATTTCTCCCCACATCTGTTTTAATCCTACATCATAAATATACCATTTTCTCATTGTCCCCATCTTAATTCATGCCCCATCTTTACAATCATCTGAACCTCATTCCTGACCTACATTTTCCCATTGTCTATGTAAATTTTAACTCAGCTTTCAAGTTTACTAATATGTCATATTCTGCTTGAAGCTTTCCAAGCTTTTTTTGGGGGCCACTTGATTTTTCATTGTTCTGGATTTCCCAGTACTCAGCTAGTATTCAGATGGTTTTTCATGCAACTTAACAATTAAATATAAACTATATTGTAACATTTACTGTTGATTTATATAGAACTCTCTCTTCAACTAGCATAAGCATAGGCCACCACTTTTTGGTTTCTTTACAACTCAATTCTGGAATGCTTGTTAACCTTCTACATCATTTCTCTCTTTCACATAATCTTTTCTAATAGTTCCTCAGACTCATTCATATCCTGGATTTCCTTCTGTCTTTCTTTAAAATACCACATTTAAGACATGTGAAAGGGTATCAATGTATGTGAATTAATGCACCTCCTATCTGGCAAATATCATGTAACTCTTCTATTAATTACAATAAAAAATATTTTAAAAAATACATTTAAGCATGTCCACATATAGCTGAGTCATAAATATTAGTTTAAGAATGCAAAAGCAGGGGCCGGGAGTTTGGCCTAGTGGTTAAAGTGCTTGCCTAGCATGCATGAAGACCCGGGTTCGATTCCTCGGTACCACATATAGAAAAAAAGCCAGAAGTGGTGCTGAGGCTCAAGTGGTAGAGCTCTAGCCTTGAGCAAGTCCAAGGACAGTGGTCAGGCCCTGAGCTCAAGCCCAGGACTGGCAAAAAAAAAAAAAAAAAGAATGCAAAAGCAAGCTGGGTACTAGTGGTTCATGACTATAAATCCTATCTACTAAGGAGGCTGACGTAGGAGGATAAATATTCAAAGTCAGCCCAGGCATAAAAATCCCTGAAACTCTTATCTCTGATTAACAAGCAAAAATCCCAAAATGAAAGTGTGCTCAAATGCTAGAACACCAGCCTTAAGTAAAAAAGTCAGTCCTCAACCTTTATTACTGAGAGTTCAAAGACCTGACTTCAAGCCTCAGTACTGCTACACATACACACAAAAAGCAAAAGGCAAGGATAGTCACCTTCCTCCATGAACGATGCAAAATCCATTTTGACATCATTTATTAAGAATCTAGCCAGACATACAGACAGTAAAACATACAGGTTTCAAGAGTTTCACAAACAGTTTTGAGCAATTCACCAATACAAACAGAATCAACTTTAGAAAGTTCTCTATAGGTCTGAAAAACAAGTAAATATTAGAAAACTATGAAGGTTGAAGTAAAACTAATAAAAATGCTATATTAAAATATTCTAATTGAAAAAACAAGCCATTGGAATTGTTTTTTGTTTTTAACAATATAAAATACAATAGAAAGTGCTTATTTACTGAAAAAGAGCAGTTCTCTTTAGGAAAGAAACTAAGGGGAGAAAAGGCAGTTACACCACCAGGTCAGAATTACTAAAGTGCCCCAAACAAATCAAAATTATCCATATCTGATGTACAAGATATAGAACCTTCTCTCAAAATTGAAGAGTTAGTGTTACCAAATTAACAATCGGTGAGAGTTGCAAACAACTACCAGAAAAGAAAGAAAAACTGTAAAAGATGCCATGCAAACCTCCATTTCATTTGTAACCAATTTATTTTTTCTAATCCTATCTCCCACTATTTTTTGTCTGTCTTCAATCTAAGAGTCACTATGCTGTAAATATTATCACACATAACACCTCACTATTTATCCATATGCCAGTTAGTCTACCTGTAATATTCTTCCTATAAAAGGCCACTTGACAAACTTCTATAACCCCTAGCTGTCCTGGGTCTAATCTAATGCCACAATTTACATTTACTACTTTTCTTCCCATTTCAATGGACATGATGTGTATACTAATGCCACTGGTATTCAATTAAGGCAGCAAGAATAGGAGATATTTAGCAATAATTCCTACAGATCTAATATGATGAGATAGAGAAAACTAGAAAAATAAGAAGTGTAACAGTAAGTGGGTAAGATGCTATGGGAACACAAACAAGAGCATTTAGCAACTTGCAAAAATAAGAACTGAATGTGGCTGGGTTCTACAGAAATTTCAACAAACACCAAAAGAGTATGAAAGCAAAAAGGAAAGAAAAATGAGATTAGAAGAGTATGTAGTATTAAACTAGGATCATAAGTGAAAGGCAGTGAGTGGTGGGAAATCAGGTGGAAAACAGCAATCTCTATGTATCATATGAACAAACTTGCTATTACTTGTAGGTGACAGTAATTTTTTGGTGCATTTGAGTTCAAGATGGATTTTGAACTCAGGGCCTCAGCACTCTCACTAGGCTTTTTTCTCAAGGTAGACACTCTTCCACTTAAGCCACAGCTCTCCTTCCAGGCTTCTTGCTGCTTAAATTGAGTCTCACAAATGTTTCTATCTGTGCTGGCTCAGAACCACAATCCTTAGAGCTCACCCTTTTGAGTAGCAGGATTGTAAGTGTGAGCCACAAGTGCATCGCAATAAAAAGAACTTTAACAAAGTGGTGTCAGTTGGACATGCCCTGTATATTTCCTACTCAAGAATCAGAGACAAGAGACCAAAACCAGTAAATATTTTAAATCATACTGTTTTCTTTTTTTAAAAAAAACATGATAGTGAGTACCTATAATCCCAGCTAATCTGAAGGTGGATATGTAAGAACTATGGCCCTAGGGCATCCTGCAGAAGTTATGAGACATCTGAAAAATGAATGTAAACAACTGAAATTAATTAGCTATAAAAGTGTTTAAGGCATAGCTGTAATGGTAGATATAGAAAAAGAAGAACATCAAAGTATAATTTCTATATGCGTGATAACTTTCTTATTTTTCCATGGTTTCTAACAAAGAATATTGAAGACAGGATTTCTTTTCCCAATTTTCTCTTTGGGTTGGCTTTGAGTGTGGAATAGAGAAGAAAAAGGTCAATTTATGACTTGAGACAAGATATATAAAGGTAGGAATGGAGATACAGGAATAGAATCCAGAAACAAAAGTGCAAACTCTCAGTACACAGTTATTGTTTCATTTGAAAGAACAATAAAAATAAAATTCTGCCGGGTGCCAGTGGCTCATGCCTGTAATTCTAGCTACTTAGAAGGCTGAGATCTGACGATCATGATTCAAAGTCTGCTAGACACAAGAGTCCATGACGGATGGGATTTCTTCAGGAGGTAAAGATAGAGTTTAAAAAAAAAAATCACACAAAGATTGAATTCTGAAATAAAAAACTGCAATACCAAAAAGGATGGTGAAAATGAATACTAAGGGGCCGGGAGTTTGGCCTAGTGGTTAAAGTGCTTGCCTAGCATGCATGAAGACCCGGGTTCGATTCCTCGGTACCATATACATAGAAAAAAGTCGGAAGTGGTGCTGAGGCTCAAGTGGTAGAGCTCTAGCCTTGAGAAAGTCCAAGGACAGGGCTCAGGCCCTGAGCTCAAGCCCAGGACTGGCAGAAAAAAAAAAAAAGAAAAGAAAATGAATACTAAGGTGGTGAAGGATTGTAGTCAGAAGAAAAGGAACAGTCAAAGAGACAAAAAAAAAAAAAAAGGTCAAGAAGAAACAGAAGAGCCAGATGCTAATGGTTTATCAATATAGTCCTAGCTACTTAGGAAGCTGAGATATGGAGATGGCAGTTTGAAGTCAGTCCAGGTAGAACACATAAAACACTTATCTCTAACCTAGAAGTAAAAAGTTGGAACTGGAGGTACAGTCCAAGCAGTAGAGCACCAACCAGTCATGAGCAAAAAAGCAGAGCAAGAGAATAAGGCGGCTACTCAGGTTAGTCTAGAACTATCATTCTTCCAATCTCAGCCTCCTACAGAGTTTAGGATGACAAGCATGTAACACTGCATAGCTGTGGACTGAAAAGGGGTCTCTCAAACTTTTCTACCAAGGATGGCCTCAAACTACCATTCTCATTCTCCCAAGTAGCTAGGATTTAGATTCATCTTTTGAGGGAATTATTTCCCTTAATTCAAGCTAATAAATTCTGATTCTGGCTCAGTGTATAACAACTTCTGTTGCTCTAGTCCTTACAGAGTTGTACACCACAATTACTTTCATTCAAGAGGTAAAGAAAACTCTGCTATATCAGCCACAAGAGCCATAGAAGACCATCAACATCTCCATTTGATAATTTAACATTTCTGAGTGCCAGTGACAGCAGCTGCTCTTAGAGGGAAGAAGGGGAGAAGAACTCCAGGCAAAACAGGTTCCAAGAAAGTAAGCTACCCAAGAACTGGTAATTCATATTTTAATGTTTTGAATATTTCATTCAATAGAAAGAACAGATTTAATTCTTGCATATTTAGGCTAACTACTCCAGTTCTGTTACATACTTGTTACAACTAGCTCTATGAATTCACTGAGTCTCAGTTTCCTCATATATAAAATGGGAATATTTGGGAAAGCACTACTCAGGAGGTTGAGATGTAAGGATCAAATTTCAAAGCCAGACTGGTCAAGTATGTGGTCTTTTTGTATTTGCATTCCATCTTTAAATTGATTTTTAGTATGAGTAGGAGAAAAACAGTGGGGTTTGGGGGGTTTTTGTTATTGTTGTTTTTGTTGGCTGTGGGGTTTGAACTCTGGGCCTGGAGGCTGTCCCTGAACTCTTCAGCTCTTACTAAATACACTGGAATAGTCTCAGTTTTAACCTGTTTTTATATTTTAACCTATTCATATTTAATAAATTGTTTACAGCTAGACTATGCTAGGCAATAACAAGAAGCAATACCAGCAATTAATGTTTATTCAGTTATTTAGAATGTTGTATATGAGAAGTCATCCAAAGCACCTTATTACAACTATATATAAAGTAGATACCATTATTATCTTCATTTCCAGATGTTACTAGGCAATCTACTTCCATTGCCTGAACATTAACCATACATTGAATGAATTTTAAGGATCTTAGTGTCAGCTGATAGGCAAAAACATTAACAAGCAATTATAACACAGAAAGGTAAGCAATAATAGTAGGACTGAATAATGAGGCTAAAAGGTAGTGGTTCAAACTCATTCCATATGAAGTAGTAATTCCCACTGCAAAAGCAATAATGTCAAACTAACCTAAGAAAAATAAAATCATTTTAAGTGTCTGTTAACTTCTTGTTCAATTCACTAGTCTCTGGCATGGTTTTGTTACTTTTGTAGTGAAGAACAATGTTTTCCCATCTAATTGTTTTCTTCCAAAGGCACTTCCAAAACAAGTTAGAGAAGCAGCATAAATTAGTTTTCACCATATTAGCTAACTCAACCAATAATGGAGACAGAAATATCTCAAAGACACATGATTTGTAAGTACTAAAAAATGGGTAGCAGATTTTAGACAAAGTGTTGGTTAAAAGAGGATTTTTCTTAGTACAACTTAGAAAAACTCTTCAATTAGCATATCAAAGCTACCAATCTCCAAAGCTTACTTCTACTCTAACACAATTTAATAACAGGCAATGTTTTACCTACACCCACTTGTAAATTGCCACCTGGGAACAGCCTTCCCATCTGGGTGGCCAGGTGGTCCTGCTACTTGAATTTCCTTCTTCATTCCCTTTCAGGTCAAGTATTGATTATATTACTCTTCCAAACCCCAATCCACAATTCCCTGGTATTTCGGTAGTAAGATGTAAAAGAGAAGAGATAGGCGTACAGAGTAAAGAAGAAAAATAAACATCAAATGTCTCCTCTTACACTGTGCCATTCATATAGAGTTCCTATTTTCCTTACACATTTCCAGTGTCTCTGCCCATCACTAAAACCAGATTTCTTAAGAAATCTGTCAGGACTGAACTGCCCTGGTTCACTATGCATGCTCCTCCCCCCCACCTTCCCCCAGCATGTTATTGAAACTGTGAGATTTAAATAAATCTTTCCTCCTGTTAAAAAAACAAAACAAAACAAAACTGGCCAGAACCTGCACTGCATCTATGTTGTCCTCAAAAACACAAAGAAATGATCATATATGTATTTTCTTTCATCTATACTATAAGGGATAAAGCATACATTTTAACCAAGTAAGCTTCTGTATCAGTTGTAAAGATTCACAGCTCTATGATCTCATTTTTTTCATCTCTAAAATAGGTGTCTGCCTCATAACAAAGCTTAGTACCAGAAACCAACAGTAATAAGTAATCAAAAGCTTTCCTTTATATATTTTCTTCATACAGTTTGACTCTTACATAACAAAAAAGAAAAAAGAAAAAAAATCAGGTATTCCAAATACAGATTTAAATTTCTGATCACAAAGTATAATAAAACATACATTTTTAATTGTCACTCAGTACATACACTCATAAAATCATACATATAACTGAAATTTCACTAAACAATACTACCTTTTATGTGTGCTTCATTCTGGTATTTTTCTATTCCCTTTTTCTATTAATGCTGATGTGTTATATTGATTTCATGACCCTTTCATGAGTTGTAACATGCAATCTGAAATTATGTTATGCTCTCTGCTCTCTCTGATTTTCTCCTGTTCTCTTCTCCCTACTAAGATACATTTTTTAACCATACCATACATACTACCCTATAGGTGCCCATAGAAGTGAAATATTTCCGAAGATGCTCAAGAGACAGAGAGAGAATCAAAAGAAACAAATACTGACTATATCAGGGAGGTAGAATATATATTTCTGGCTCAAGAAGGAATACTAAAATCATTTTCTCTCAAAGACAGTCATGGAGGATAAAGTTTTGTACAGTGTTGCTGGAATATAAAACAGAAAGTAAATCAGTCTTTAATTTTAAAGAAAAATGTTTCCAAATTTTCAAAGGTCTTGAAATTAATAGTTTTTCTAAACCGAGGAAAGATACACCTATACGATATCGAAGAGACTGGCAAGTTATGGCCTACAAATAAAATCTTGTCTGTGAGGTTTTATACAGCTCCTGAAAATGGCTTTTACATTTTTTTTTCTTCTAAACAGAGCAATTTTGCTTTCTGCTTACATAATGTCTACTAAAAATCCAGGCTATCCTAGATCTTTAGTGTGCAGTAGTTCTTGATCAGAGTTTGGCATTCCTTGGCCAATGAAGCAAAGGAAAAAGATGATGGGAAGCCCAGCCCCAAATCTTCTCACATGGGAAATGATAACCATCACCTCCATTTATATTCTATTGATCACAATTTTTTTTGGGGGGGGGGGATGGACAGTAGTGGGACTTGAAATCAGGGCCTCCCATCCTGTCCTGAGCTTTTGGATTTAAGGCTATCGCTCCACCACTTTTGAGCCAAAGCTCCACTTCCAGTTTTCTGGCAGTTAATTAGAGATAAGAATCTCAGACTTTCCTGCCCAGGCTGGCTTGAACCAGATGTCAGGCTCCTCAGTAGATAGGATTATAGGTGAGAGACATCAGTGCCTAGCTGAAAATACAATTTTATTATTTTGGTGTTGTATGGAGGGGTTACCTTTTCATAAGTCAGGAAATGAGTATATTTCATTTTGGACAATGTAACCCCTTCCTTCAATTTGTTTTTACATTTTTAAATGGTTTTTTAAAAATGTGTATGTTAGATGCTGAGTGGCTCACACCTGTAATTCTAGCTATTCAGGAAGTTGAGATAACAGGATTAAAGTTCTAAGGCAGCCCCAGCAGGAAAGTCCATGAGACTCTTACTCCAATTAACCGCCAAAAAGCAAGAAACAGAGCTGTGGCTCAGGTGGGATAGCTTTAGCGTTGAGCACAAAAGTTCAGGGACAGAACTCAGGCACTGAATTCAAGCCCCAGGATTGGCACTACTCTTCCCCACCCTGACCCTCAAAAAAGTAGTATTTTGTGAGAAAAATGTATGAAATTCAAACTTCATAAGCACAAAGTTTTACTAGACTACAGAAACACTGATTCATTTATATATTGTCTAGGATTCCATGTCTGTGTTAAAACTGGTGGAGCTAAGTAAATAAAAGAGACTACTTAAAATATTTACTAGGTATCCCTTTGCAAAACTGTTTACATAGTCCTGTACAAAGCAATTGAAAGCATTCATACATAAGTACTTTTGAAATAATAGATCTCTTAAGTGCCAAATATTGGGAAAACCAGTTATGCCCAGTTTTGCCAAATGGCAAAAGATAAGGTTGGACAATGGTCATGCCTCGATGCCCTGAAGGTTACCATAGGAATAAACATTCCTCCAATAGTTTATATTAAGGTGCTTATGAAATTAACAACTTTATTCACTGACAGCTTAACAATAAGTATCTACTCATTAATAATCACAAAGTCAGACTTGAATTCATCATAATTCACAAAACTTTCTCATTGCTCTCATTCTCTGAAAATTATTGCATTGGTCACAAATATTTAATATTACATTTAAAAGGTTTAAAAGTGAGTGTGCTTGGTTGGATATAGCCTTGAATCTTCACTGAAATCTTATAAGAGGAGCATTATAAACTATATTATACAGATTTAAAAGCTAAGGTTATGGAAATTACCCCACATTCACAAAGTATATCACACACAGAGAAAGACTCTCCTCAAAGCTCAAACTTTCTCCCTACAGAATGTTGCTCTAATATAATAGTCGAAAAATTGATCATTTGTTAATTTCACTGCACTTGAAGATACAGGAAAATCTTGTGGCTGTTGTAGAAACCTCTTCTTACCAGCAAACAGCTATATTTATGCTAGCATTCGTTTTTATATCTATTAACTATCCCTTAATAGTATATTTTATGTTCCAATGTAGAAAATTCAATAATCTATAACAGATATAGGTTCATCTACTCTTCTGTATTTTGGATTAATAAACTGATTTCCTTTCATATCATGAATACAAGACTATGAGAAAAAAGTTGCTTAAATCAGGGATGCTAAATGAACATATTATTAAACTACAATGCTTGATATGAGGATGTCTGAGGCCATAATAATAAAAGATCAAAACCTCCTAATTAATCCCATTATTTCTAGCTCTTTCAAGTAATAAGCAATCTATTTACATTGTAACAAAAAAATTAGTAATAAATTTCCCAATACCTAAACCATATTTACATAACTTTAAAAAAGAAAATGAGAAAACATTGTGAGATGTTACATGTGTATATAATATATGGAATATATACAGTATGTATTTGTGTATATATTATAGGTATATAATATATAGGTATATAATAAAAGGATTGTTAGTGTGTTTTAATCATGTTTTCTTTGGTCATTTAGAAAGATGTTTGGTTCTACTTCAGAATATCTACTAACCAAAGTGCTTTTCTTGCCTATCATGAAATTTAATTTTTTCACTGTCTTGACTTTTTAATTTCTCATATCATTTTAAAGTGCACTTATGCTAGTTTGTTTCAAGCTTTAGCCTAAATAAAAACAATTAGCAAAAGTTTATTTACTATTCCTACAATATGAAACTCTACTAATAGTTTAAGAACTGCTTGAATTAAAGTAACAAATACAATATTCTGTAATATTTACAGGGTAAAATTACACAAGATAGCTTACCAAAGATAGCTTAACTTGCTCTCAAAATAAAAGAATCAATGCTACTACCAAATGAAAAGAGGCAACCACCATTATATTTTCTTAATTCTACAAAATTTAAGACCTATAGTTTCACCTTTGTGAGTAATGCAGTTTTTCCATAGCAAGAGATATTGCTGCTAAACTTGTGCTGTAATAAAAGGCTAATTTCCCTGTTTCAAGCAAGACCTCTAGCCATAGAACTTAGCAGTAGAACCCTTAGCAATAAAAACTTGAAATCTTTCTAAGTAAAAATATTCACATGAACAAACTATGCTAGAAGTTATAGCCCTGAATAAAAATAATAACCCAAAGTATTAACTATTTATCCTTTCAGACTTTAAGTGTAGGACTTTGGTAATCTGAAAAGATAAATTCCTAAAAATTAAGATATAAAACAGCCAGGCACTGGTGACTCACACCAGTAATCCTACCTACTCAGGAGGATGAGATCTGAGGATTGCTGTTCAAAGCCAGTGTACAGAGGAAAGTTTGTGAGACTTTCATCTCCAATTAACCACCAGAAAATCCAAAAGTGGAGCTATGGCTCAACTGGTAAGAGCATTAGCCTTGAGCACAAAAGATCAGAGACAGCTCTCAGGCTGCTAAGTCCAAGACTCAGGACAGGTACACACACAAAAGAGGTATACAATATGCTGATCTCTTACTTATCTTCAGCCATATCAACAATAAGAGTATAGTATGTGTTTGAAACAATAAAGAGGTAATGATCTTATAAAGAATAAGCATTTGAAAAGGAGTAAAGACAATGTTTCAGAGTAATATTTATAAAATTTAAAATGTAAATTAGCAAATGCACAAAAAGTAAACACAGAAACGATTGGTTTGTACACAGTGTGTTTAAAATACTTGTATGGCCAGGGTGGCAGCTCACACTTACAATCCTAGCTACTGAACAGGCTGACATCTGAGGACCAAGGTTCCAAGCAGGCCCAGACAGAAAAGTCCTTGAGGCTCTTATCTCCCATTAATCAGCAAAAAGCTATAAGTGGAAGTGTAGCTCACATTACAGAACACAAGCCTTCAGCAAAAAAGTCAAGTGAGAGTGCCAGGCCCTGAGTTCAAACCCCAGTACTGGTACACAAAAAAATAAATAAGCCAACAAATAAACACTAATATACTTGTATGCCTAAGAAGTCTACATTCATTTGTGTGTAATAATAACTAGAGAATTGGATAAGTGTTCGCAAACTTAGAACACAATTAGATTGTTCAAAACTCCTAATTCTGAACAGTCTCTAGCCTTACTAAATGTAATGCAACAAGCTAACTAGTCTCCCCTGTTTACTCCTACACACTTCCGATACATTGTTAAGATAGCTGCTAAAGCCACACTTATACATATAAACTAGGCATAGTTCCTTCCTAAAACTGTTACAGCTGCCCTTTGTATTTTATTCTAACTCCTTTTGTTAGATCAAAGTCCTGTATGATCTTGTCACTATCTCTGAGATTCCAATCATACATTCAGTTCTTCCAGCAACCAGTTAAATATTGATTGAGCTTCTACTTTCAGGCCAGAAACTACTATGTGCTGGGGTATTATAATGAACAAACCACAGACTCCAATGAGTGTACACTCTAGTAGTGGAAAGGACAAATAACAGTAGTTAGATAAAGAAGGTCTATAATGAAAGACTGACATAAGATGGCAGTTGGTTTCTGGGGCAGCACATGTGACAATGCATAATTATCTGATTCATTTGATCACTTACTTTACTACAATAAGCTCCATCAGGACATAATCATGTCTGCCTTATTCTTGGTTACATCCTAAGCATTTAGCACAATGTCCAGTGTATAGTCTAATATGTATCTGTAAGCACCTACACTTCATTCTCTTCAATTGGGTGATGTGTAAAGCAAGGCCTTAATGGCTGCCCAAGATGAAAGAAGTGGTACTAAGTCTCTGAATTGGAACAATAAGCTCTTAAGTTTTGTTTTGTTTTGTTTTGCCAGTCCTGGGCCTCAGCTCAGAGCCTGAGCACTGTCCTTGGACTTTCTCAAGGCTAGAGCTCTACCACTTGAGCCTCAGCACCACTTACAGCTTTTTTCTATGTATGTGGTACCAAGAAATCGAACCTGGGTCTTCGTGCATGCAAGGCAAGCACTCTACCACTAGGCCAACCTGCAGTCCAGCTCTTAAGTTTTAATCCAAAATACAGCATCATACTCAAATTGTTGATTTTTAAAGGTCAACCTCAAACCTTAAGGAGATAAACCCAAAAGTAGATTTGGGGATGTCAAAACTTTACTTCTAACCTTACAAAACACCTACAATTTCGATGAAGATGTTTAAGAAAAATATTTTGAATTCCATCAAACAGAGATGATGAGCTACTCCAATATTTCTTTTTAACACATGCTAGAACAATAAGACCTTAACTTTTTGTATAGAACTACACTGATGGCCTAATTCCTAACACATGCCTGACACTCTATACTGTATTTTTTTTAGCTGTATCATTTAGTTAGATATCATGTCATAGTAACTAGAATATTTCTGCAAACTTCAAAATATCTCCCCCAAAATGAATCTGTTTGTTCATTTGTTTTGCCAGTTCAGGGGCTTAAACTCAGTGCCTCTCTTGCTTTGCTTTGTGACCCAAAGCTGGCATTCTACCACTTGAGCTACACTTCCAGTCCAGCTGTTTGCTAAAGTAAAGCCTTTCTTTTCTGCTTGGGCTAGCTTTGAATACAGATGCTCAGATCTCAGTCTCCTAAGTAGTTAGGACTGCAGTTGCAAGCCACGGCCAGCACAAAGCAAAATCTGTATTTTTAAATTTTCCATATAATGGTTTTTTTGAGGTTTTTTGTCCGTCATTAAACTTGAACTCTGAGCCTGGGTACTATCCCTGAGCTCTTCAGCTCAAGGCTACTGCTGAGCCACAGTGCCACTTCACATACTATTTTTTTAAAACTTAAAGACCTCGTTAATATGTTAGCAGTAACCTGAAGCAGCTACTGTGTTGCTTAATACATCTTGGTTTAAGGAAAGGATATCAATGTTTGTGAAGTAATGCACCTTCTATCTGGTGAATATAATGTAACCCTTCTATTCATTACAATAAAAAATATGAAAAAAATATTCACCTAAAAAAAATCAAATAAACCAAAGTTTTTATAAATAAATAAAAAAGAAATTAATCTCGGAGTTTTAGAAACTTGTTAAGATCTCATAATTTTCAAATCAGTGCTTTGGAACAAGCTTGATTTATCATGGTCATAAAGATGTGAACAAGAGATCTGGTCTCATTTCTACTAAATACAAATTTTAAAGTCAGTGATTATAACTAGGAGAAAAAAAAAATCTTCCTTCCCAGCTTAGAAACAGGCTTGTTTTTGTTATAATATGTAAAGACATGATTACTTTAAGAAAGCTTTTAATCTAGTAACTATCTTCTTGCTTTACATTTTCTTGATTCAGCAAGATTTTAGAATAAAATGATTCCAAAAAAAAAAAAAATTGCTTCTATCTAGTTCCAAAAGAATGGACACTAAAGTGGAATACCAGTGGCTCAAGCTTGTATTCCTAGCTATTAAGGAGACTGAGATCTGAGGATGGGGGCTTGAAGACCAGGAAAGTCAGAGTTTTATCTCTAATAAAGTACATTTGCCCCCCAAAAAAGCCAGAAGTGGAGATCTGGCTCAAGTGTAAACAGCTATCCTTGAGTCAAACAACAGGGACAGTGCCCATTCTCTGAGTTCAAGCCCTGGGAAAAAAAGGACATTGAAAAGTTCAGGTTTGGGCCAGAAGTGTGGCCTAGTGGTAGAGAGTTTGCCTCCCATGCATGAAAATCCAGGTTCAATTCCTCAGTACCACATACAGAGACAAAGCCAGAAATGGTGCTGTGGCTCAAGTGGTAGAGCTCTAGTCTTGAGAAAGCCCAAGGACAGTGCTCAAGCCCTATGCTCAAGTCCAGGACTGGCAAAAAAAAAAAAAAAAAGAAAAAGAAAAGTTCAGTCATCAGGCATGAAAGATACTGAAGACAGAAAAAGTTCCTAAATTGGGCCAGGAGTTTGGCCTAGTGTTAAAAGTGCTTGCCTAGCATGAATGAAGACCTGGATTCAATTCCTTGGTACCATATACATAAAAATAATTAATTAATTAATTTTAAAAAGCCAGAAGTTGTACTGTGGCTCATGTGGTAAAGCTCTAGGCCTTGAGAAAGCCCAAGGACAGAGCTTAGGCCCTGAGGTCAAGCCCTGGGATTAGCAAATTCTTTAAAAAAAAAAGTTTCTAAATCTATTTCTGTAGAACAGTATAGTTTCTCTAAAGAAAAATGCCTTCTTGCCTAAATTTAAAAGAACATAGTCTAGATGACCAATATGACTAACAAACAACATACTGAGCAATTAATATTCTGAATTATATAAGTGAACATCACAATGGAGACATACATCACCTGTTATCTCCCCCTATTAGACTATCACATGCACTCATAGTCTCATGGTTTTATGGACACTTTCATTTTTCCAAATCTATATGTATATTTTTCATTCACGCCTAACATCTAACTCCCTATCAGCAATTATTTATGCAAGTAGTATCTATTTTCTTCTAACACGCTATTTCTTTACCCATTTTATTTAGTTGTGCAGCCATCTGCCTTAATTCTCAAACTGTTTTCTGCCCTATATTCTATGTACATGTATTTGAAATCTACAAGTAGGACTGTATCATCTACTCCTACTTCCTTTCATTACTTTCTTTTTTTTATTGTATTTTATTGTCAGGGTAATGTGTATAGGGGTTACAGTTACATTCATTACGGAGCAGATGCATTACTTCTCGAACCTTGACATCCCTTCTCATGTTTCTGTCCCCTTTTCCCCTTTCCTTCCCTATTTCAAATAAACAAATAAGTTTATATACAATATACCAGGTAACAAAGTCAGATACAGTAAACTCATCAGATTAACCATGAGAGGAAAAAAAGAAAAGAAATAACTTCACATAGTACATTAAGAACAACAATCACAAAGGTAAGCCTCATTCCATATCCTAGAGTTCATTTCATTTAGTCTCATTCATTACTTTCATCTGAATTTACATCCTCAACTGAGACTATCTTCTAACACAATTTTAAACATCTATTCACTGCAATCCTTTTCATCAAGTTAGATCATATTCCTACATCCTACCTTACCTTCTAGTCTTGGTCAAGTTTACTGTGAAGTGCCATATTTATCCCTGATGCTATTTTGTCCATTTCTTCTTCATATTAAGCTGAATATCCTTAACCTCCACTAAGACATTTTGTCCTAGTCTCAGAAGCTATGCACTCAGTAAGTCCTAAATAAGAAACTCTGAACGTCCCCAAAATACAATCTAATTTTGTTTCAGTACTTTCTGGATCTTTAATTTATCCAAATAGCCTGTCTAGCCAAGGTAAAGGTAAGTCCAAGTTCTCCTAGGGAATTAATTTTCCCCCTGGACACATATTCTTTCTTGTATATTATTTTCTCAGTGCCTAGTTTGTTCAGTGTATATATATTTTCATTGCACCTGTTTACTTCACCCCTCAGAAAGTACAGGATAGGGAAGATGAAGCATTGCTGAACTAAGTCAGTGTTTTTTAGGAGTTTACAATCCACCAGTTGGAAATTGAATCAATTAATGGACACAATGAACATTGTTAAGATAAAAACAGAATAAAAGACAAATGTCATACACAGAAAAAGTAAAGCATTGAGAAGAAATACTGTTTTGATACACACACACACACACACACATATACATTCGCGCACACACACTCTATATGGGAGCTATGCCAAAATGCAATGTATTAGTTTTATTGCTGCTTATGATAAAAAATATGAATATCATTGAGTCTGAAATATATAAAATACTTTCTAAATGTTTATAATTTGAATTAAAGATTTAGTTTAAATGCAAATGACTCTAAAACATTTAGTTTAAGCACTTTACAGATAAAGCATTTATCAAAACTTAAACAATTAAAAATATCAAATGCATCAAAATTTTTTTCTTAAATCATACTACTGAAATCAAAATTACAGAATCATAAAGGCTTTAGAGTAAGAAAATAAATAAAGATCATCTAATCCACTTATTGACATAAGTCTCTGGTCCACAGAAATAAAATAATTTCATTTTAGCCAATGAATATGCATTTACTAAACATCTACTGTATGCTAACTTCTAGGAAAAGGTCTGTAGAGATAAAAGGATCTTCAAAGATTGGGAACATGAAAGACAACATCTGTACTAATTTAAGGTTGAAATAGGCAAGTAAAATATTTATAGCAACTACTGAAATCAATATTATTTGCCAAGTATTAGGTTACATGGAAACAACTAACTCAATATGAGTCAGGTGCCAGATAAATTATTTCTAAAAGATGATACTTCTTAGTTGGAAAAAAAAAGAGGAGTTACCCAGTAAAGAAAAAACAGGGGCCGGGAGTTTGGCCTAGTGGTTAAAGTGTTTGCCTAGCATGCATAAAGACCCGGGTTCAATTCCTCGGTACCACATACATAGAAAAAAGCCAGAAGTGGTGCTGAGGCTCAAGTGGTAGAGCTCTAGCCTTGAGAAAGTCCAAGAACAGTGCTCAGGCCCTGAGCTCAAGCCCAGGACTGGCAAAAAAAAAAAAAAGAAAGAAAAAACAATATATACAACATAATCACATTCCATAAAATGTAACGCATTCAGCAAAGTAAATTTTGAGTTTGTATGACTAGAACACAGAAATCATCCTGAAGAGCAGTAGCAAAATACCCAGCATCTGCATTCCTTTTAATTATCAATCAATCTCTGTAGAGGTAGGTACTATTAATATACCCATTTTGTAGAAAAGGAAAACTGAGGCACATGAACATTAAATGAGTTCAATCAAGGTTAAGTTGTGAAGTTAAGATTTAAATCAGGGGCTGGGAGTTTGGCCTAGTAGTAGAGTGCTTGCCTAGCATGCACAAAGACAAGGGTTCAATTCCTTGGTACCACATACATAGAAAAAAGCCAGAAATGGTGCTGAGGCTCAGGTGGTAGAGCTCTAGCCTTGAGAAAGTCCAAAGACAGTGCTCGGCCCTGAGCTCAAGACCAGGACTGGCCAAAAAAAAGAAAAAAAAAGAAAGAAATGTTGCTGGGGTTCTATGACAAGAATCTTGTCATACCCATTTTGTAGAAAAGGAAAACTGAGGCACATGAACATTAAATGAGTTCAATCAAGGTTAAGTTGTGAAGTTAAGATTTAAATCGTGACCTGGGAGTTTGGCCTCGTGGTAGAGTGCTTGCCTAGCATGCGCAAAGACCCGGGTTCAATTCCTCAGTACCACATACATAGAAAAAGCTGGAAATGATGCTGTGACTCAATTAGTAAAGCTCTAGTCTTGAGTAAAGGCCAAGAACAGTGCTTAGGCCCTGAGTTCAAGACTCAGGGGCTGGCAAAAAAAAAAAAAAAAAGATTTAAATCAACAAAGTCTACCTCTGAAACATAATCAATACTAAGAAAATAGGCAAGAACCAAATGATAAAAGACTATTCTAAAGACAATAGATGCTAAGCTAAAGGTTACTCACAGTCAGTAAGATTTTAAGTAAGAGTGACATTCAGATTTCTTTTCTGGCAGCTAAACGGATGGACCAAAAGGATGAGGAAGTAGTGAGAGAGAACTAGATAGCCTTTACAATAATTCAGGTAAAAGAAAATATACAGATGAGCTGGACAAGGTCAATATTGGCACGAAATCACCCATGAACATACTCTTGTTTCATTATCTGTAAGAACCTTTCCTTTTTCCTCCTAAGCCCACCATCCTAACAGCTTATTAAACTCAACCTCAAAGACAACCACCTAATTCCTTTAAGTCCTTTTATTAAACAAAACCTAATCACTGGATGTACTGAGTACATGATAGTGACTAACAGAAACCTAGTCCAAAGAAGATGGAAAGTCAATTGCTTAGAATACTTTTCTTACATTTTTTTCCTCTATACTTTACTCACTGAACTTTCATGTTCAATAGTCAATTTGCAATCAATGTTCTGTCTAGACATAACTGTTACAGTTATTAGAATAAAATACAAGCAGAGGAAGCCTATTGTGGGCACATCAGTAGCAATAAAAATGCCTCAGTTCTGGTGGAAGTTTGTTTCCAACACAGATGATGAATGAATAATAGTGTGAGACACAGACTTTTGGAAAGTATTAAAGAGTTAAGGAAAACCCTGAATATAAAAAAGTTCAAAGTTCATTGATTCTCAGAGAATCCACTACTCCACAGATAGTAGATTTGGTAGTCCAAAACCCAGCAAGCAAAACAACAGTAGAAAAAAACAATGTGGTCAGTTCTCAAAAATTCTACTTTCAATCTTTTTTCACTTAAACCTAGAGTGAGCCGTATTAAGGTACCCTTGTTGGTTACCCATAAGACTAAGTCCCACAAGCAAGTTTAGTCTACAGTACAGGGAAAGTACAAAAAGTGGGGAGGAGCAGTGAAAGGAGAAAAAAATGAAAAGAGAACAATAATGAAAGAAAACAGAAGCAACAATTCTAGCTGCTGAGATCTGAGGATGGTGGTTCAAATCCAGCCCAGGCATGTAAATCCATGAAATTCCAATCTCAATTAACTACCAGAAAACTGGAAGTGTCACTATGGCTCAAGTGGTAGAGCAATAGCCTTGAGCTGAAGAGCTCAGGTACAGCACCCAGGCCCAGAGTTCAAGTCCCACAACAATCACCAACAACCACAAAAGAGTAATGGAATTCCAGGCACTAATGGCTCACACCTGTAATCCTTGCCCCTCTTGAAGGCTAAGATCTAAGGATGATGGTTCAAATCCAGTCTGAACAGAAAAGTCTGTGATACTCTTAACTCTAACCACCAAAAGCCAGATATAGAGCTGTAGCTCAAGTGGTAAAGTACTAGCTTTGAGCATAAACACTCAGGGACAGTGCCAGACCCACTGGCACCCAACAAAATGAAAGAGTGATGGCATATCAATGCCCACAATACCAAATGCAATGATCTGGGATCATTTGATATTAAATGTCAATCTTACCTAACTACAATCTGAGGCAACACTAAGAATGACAAGTGTCAATATAAGGATGAAAAGAATAAATTCAATCATTGATTTTTTAAAACATTAAAGATGTTTTATGTACTTGTGTAGTTATAATAAAAATGTAATAAAAACAGTCTTAAAATAGCCATAGAACAGTTTTGAGATTACTTGAATTTCATTTGGTAAGTCTTGCTTCATTCTTAGAAACAATGAGTTGTCACTAATAATACACTGATGATTTCCAAAATTAAGAGTTTAAAACAGGGTTTCTCAATCTCAACAGTACTGACACTTTGAGCCAGATAATATTTTATGTGGAAAGCTGTCCTGTGTATTGCAGGTTGGTTATCACCTTATCATATGTCAGCAGCAATTTCATCTCCCCTTCCTCAGAAGTTTGGACAAACAATGCACCCAAATGTCCCCTGAAGAGTAGTAGCAAAAATTCACCCTAGCTTGAGAACTACTCACTTGGATTACAAACAGAAGAAATTTAAAAATACAGTGGGAAAGGGGTGGTTGTTTCTTATCTGGTATGCACATTTCAACAACATTGCAGTTAGGATTTGATCACAGGCATTGAAGAGATTTTGAGTTTTAGAAAACAAAGCATTTAGTATCTATCACTTGTTAGCCAAAGTTCAAGAGTCCCAGAAGATTCTCTGCACTGCCAACGCTCCCTCTACCCCCCGCCACACACATACACACCACAAAGTACTGTCTAACTTAAAAAAGAAAAAGTAACAGTTACTATATCTCCATTTCTCCTTTCAACAATATAGTAACCACACAAGGAACTGTCACAATAGATGCATCACTCAAGACAGGCTAAAACTTGGTAGTAGGAAAAGCATTAAATTCATCCTATTTTAACAAACTGTGAGAGAAAAATATAAATTAACCATATTTTAAAAAAACTGAGCAGAACTGTGTTTTGAAACAGAATCTGAGAAGGGATAAAAGGAATAAAAAAAAATTCAAAATCAAAAGGAATCTGAAGGTATTCCAGGATGAGAACAAAACAAACCATTTCCCTTAAAATGAGGTCCAGGAGAAAATTAAATACTTGGCTATATCTTACATAATTAGTTTCTATACCTGTCTCCAGAATATGTAACATGGTTATAACTGAAGTTGAAGTCTACAACATACTAAAGGAAACAGTAAACATCCATCCGGTACATCTACAATAAAATTCTGCCTTTCTATTGTTTCCAATTTAATATTTTAAAAAGTAAAATACCCACCAACTTAAAAAATATCTGATAAGCTGCTGAATGTCTTAAATTGTCATTCTAAAAAAAAAAAGCCATCCTCATGCTTCTAGTATGTCAGATTACATAGAAAAATCAATTAGTAAGAGTACATTAATCCATTTTAGAGTGAATTTGATTCATAACAAAGCCTTTTTAAAAATCAGACATTTTAAATACTAAACACCTTCATGCACAAATATGGATTAAGGCTTTTAAGATTATTTCAATTATTTTCAATAGAATCATATGTTTTGGTTAAACAAGGAGTGATCATTTAAAAATACTATTCAATAATACTTAGTATTCACTTAGTGTAAATGGACTATCTATACGACATATAACAACAAAATTACTCTATTTCAAATTTTTCCTATTAACCTCCTGGCCCAATGAAAATAATCCTCAACAAATGAATGTTCAATTCTTTTTTATACCCAGGCCAAACAGAGGAAGTTGTAAGATACGTACTGACAGTCTGCTTCTTTAGAAGTAATACCTTCAGTCTGTTCAAGAATAACCTCCTTCACCAATTAATGTGACCGATGTAGGTTTAGGAGGGAATAATGGCCACAATCTCTTGGTCTGTGGCCATGATGCCCCTCCTCCTCAAGGACAGAACAGAAAAAAAGAAATTTGAACAAGTGTAGTGTAATAGCCAGAACATGCAGGGACAGAGGAGAAATAGTACTACAGGAAAGATTAGAAACTACATGGTTAAGTCATTCCACCAAACCAAGATGTTTAATGTTATCAAGGCCTTCATTCATTTCAGACACACCATTGTTTAGCGTCCTCTCCAAACGTGCATAAAAAGAACTGTCAGCAAGCCTTAAGCATGTTCCTTCTTCCATTTATACAGACATGATTCTTTTGGTTAATCTCTAGCAATGATCGCCATTTCACAACACATTCAGCCCACCCGGAACTGATCAATACCACTACAGACATAAGACTAGACTTTTCCATTTATTAACCACAAGGAAATGTACCATTCAGCAAAATTCTATACATTACCAAAGATTCTATTAAAAGGTGGGGGGATGGGGAAGCTGGATATATACACATACATACACACACACACACACACACACACACACACACACACACACACAGGCCACAGAGGTACACAAAGAAAAGACTACCACCCTCTAATTTGCCTGTGGCAAATGAGATAAAGACATGGAACCTGTCAATTTGTTTTTGCCTCTATAATTCTACAACTCAACCTAGTACCTAGTAACTAGAATATTTAGAATACATCTATTATGATTTCTCAACTGTTTCATCTATCAGACCAACTCTCCAATTACGTACATTTGCCCACCTTTCAGCTAGATGTAGGCATTTATAGAATTTCAAATACAAAGGACTAGTTTTTCCAACCACTGGTTGCAACCATAGAATGTCCTCACAAAATCAAAATTTTAAACATAAATGGCCAGATTATTCTTCCGACCTTGGGACATAAGAATATCAAATTTAACAGCAAGAACAATTTCACTTGGGCTTTTCTACACTGAAAACAATGCTTCCCATACAAAGCGTTTAAAATAAGTATTCCGTAGGTAAGCAAAATCTATGCCTGAAAAGAGCACATAAATGGTGGTTGAAAGCCAGCATATAACCGACCCACAGTGACATACCTCTTCGGCACTGGGTTACAACTATTTCTAACACTGCTGGACAATGAAGTTGGGTTAAAGAAGAAAAAAAAAAGCGTGAAAGGAGACCTAGATTAAATTGCTGGTAGGGTGCATTGTTTCTCACGGTCAAAATTAAGTAGCAACTAACTAGATCAGTGCCCAGATACTCGCCAGTGAAGCACTAATTAGAAGACGACCAAAACCCGCCCATGTTTTGAAGGAGCTGAAGCTAAATGACATTTCGGAATACTCCTTATTTTGGGTCTCAACCTTTGCATAAATTGTCACTTGTGGTATTTGCGGCTTCACTGCAAGCCAACCAGCGCTGTCATCGAGTGTTATGGCCACAAACCATGACTTTCTCACTTCCACAACACAGCACTCACTCACGGTTCAGTTCGTCAACCTAACTCAAAACAAAAAAAGAAAGAAAAAAAGAATTCGTGGAGGCTTCCAGATCACAATCGAGACAGCTGCCCCCCCCCCCACCTTGGAGGAGGGAAGGGAGCGGTGGATGGCGGCAGAGGGGCTCGGGGCGTGGGGGGAAACCTGCCCGGGCTGCCCGGGGAGGGAGGCTCGCCGGCCACCGCCACCACCAGCCGTGCCCGCCGCAGCAGCCCCGCCGCCGCGCTCCCCGCACCTACCTGAAGAACAGGAGATAAGAAAGACGGCGAACGCCAACTTTGCAGCAGCTCCCATTTTCCCGAGGCGCCGGGGAAGCCGTAGGAAGTTCTCGCTAGATATCCAGTTCCCTGGGTCTTCCTTGGAAACAAACCTCCTGGTGTAAAATCAACCGTCATAAAACATATTCGGAAGCCCCGAGCAAAAAAAAAAAAAAAAGGAAAAAATAAAAACAAAACGTCCGCGGGTTTAAAAAAAAAAAGAAGGGGGGAAAAGCACAATAATAATAATAATAATAATAATAATAAATGTACCACGGAGGAAAAACCGCCACACACACGCACCACACACAAAACCAAACAACGAAAAGCCAACAACAACAAAAGCGGGTTTAAATCACTGTCAAAATCACTGTCAGTTTCGCTCGCCTCCCGGTTCTCCGGGAACAAAACGCCTGGCCGAGGCGACCCCGAGGCGGGCGGGCGGCGGCGGCGGCGGCGGCGTCCGCTGCCGCCCGGACAGTCCGGGAACCGAGCTGGGTCCGACGTCCGGACCGACCTTCAACCCGGACGCCCAAAGTCCGCGAACCACTGGCAACCGAGCTCGCGGTGGAGGCGACCGAGGAGGCAGTGGCGCGGGGGGAAAAGGGGCGGCGGGCGGCAGCGACGATGGCAACTGCAGAAGGCGGCCAAGTTCTGGTCCAGGCTCTGGCTCCGGCTCCGGGCTCCGGGCTCGGCCGCGTTTTCGGTCTCCTGGCCTCCACCGGCCCCGCCCCCTAAACTTCCGGTTCCGGCCCGAAACTGGAAGCCAGGCACAGCGGAGGAACGTTCGGCGGCGGCGATGGAGGAGGAGGAGGCGGCGGCGGCGGCGGTGGCAGCGGCGGCGGCGGTGGCGGCGGCGGCGGCCTGGCGCAGCGCGCGTGCCGGGCCCGGAGCGCGAGGAGATTGTCGGGGAAGCGAGGCTGGAGCGGGGGGAGGGGCCACGGAGAGGGCGGGGCCGACGGCAGGCTGAGGAGGCGGGGCGGACGGATGGCTCGATACCGCGAGGCCTCGGCGTCCGGCCTGCTGGGGCGGGAGATCCCGCGACAAAGGGGCGCGGGCGCCTCAAAGTCCCTCCGCCGAGGCCGTGCTGTGAGTGGGCGGTTGAGGCGACTGGAGGCCGGGTGCGCCTGGCGTCCGGCTCGCGCCTTCTTCCACCCGCCTTTCTACAGTGGCCGCCCAAATGGTCAGGGGCAGCCCCGAGGGAAACGGAGCCCCGCGGGGCGGCGAGAGGCCGGTGACACCCCTCGAGGGGCGTCCGCGGAGCCCGGTCTTTCCCCCCAGGGGAAGGGAGGCGGGGAGGGGGAGGGGGAGGTGAACGCCTGGTCGGCTCGGAGACGAGGCGCCACGGGTGGGTGGCGCGGGGCGGGGCTGGGGGGAGCCGCGCCCGCCGGGGCTGCCCTGGCGAGCTCAGTGCACGCGAGCCGGCGGCTGCGTCCCAGCCCTGGGCATACCTCCCACCGCCGGGGCTTCTGTCGAAGCGTTTTGTCTTTCTAATCACAATAATAAAGTAAAATACAATTTTTAAAAAAAAACTCACAAGGGAAGGAAGGGCCGTTCTGCCTTTCTTGCTTTGGGTTTGTTGTTTTTTTTTCCAACCCAGTTATCACGATGTGCAATTTGAATCCTTCTCCACCATACCTACTGAACACAAAGCATTGTTTAGGAAGCTGCTCTGCGCGTAATAGGTTCGCAAATATTTACCTAAGCTTTGAAGGGAAAAAAAAACAAAAACAACAAAAACTGCAGATTTTCATTCACGTATTTGGTCAGACACGTGAGTTAGCCTTTCAGAATTTATCCTTCGGGGGGCCTGTTTTAGCCCCTTAATCCTGTTGATTGCTTACGAGGTGCTGTGCTAGGCACGGAATGGGATCCAACATGTAAAAATAGGATCCCTACCTCAAGAAGCTCAGGATATCTGCTATATTTGAAATTGGCTACAGAATACAAACTAAGGGCTATGAAAAGTCACTGGCTCTGTCGTTTACCACACTTCGGTGAGCTCAAGGTAGCTCGTCTTTTTCTCTATTTTATCCTAGCACCCAGAAATGTCTACCGTATAAATCTTGGTAAATAATTGCAGAAATTACTGAAGGGTATTTTTTTTCCTTAAATACAATATGGCTATATACACTTTACTCTTTTTGGGGGGTGTTTTCTTAAAGTAAGTACATGATAGGGCTAATTCATGTTTTTAAAGGGTTTCTGATTTCCAATATTGTTCCATAAAGTCAGTCCTTCTCCCTTGCATTTGTAGTGTTTTCTTTTTTTCCTTCCCCTAAATTACTCTGTATTTCTGTCTATTAAATTCATCCTGTAATTATCTACAACTTGTCAGGGTTATTAATAATCATTGTGGCTCTTTTAAACTCTCTCCAAGATTTCTGGTTCTCAAGTTGTGCTCAGAATATGGCCAGTATTGTGCAACGAAGTCCCAAGTTGGTCTTCGAGATGTCTGAGTGATCTTATATAGTTTATGAGCTTGTCAGAAGAGCATGTATAAACCTTGCATTCTCTGAATTATAAGTCATCAGTAACAGATTCCGGAATGGGAAAAGATATTTTCACTTAGAATCACTTTCAGCCCAGGAATTTGATGTCAGTTATAACCTGAATTAGGCCCCGTGTTGTCTTATCACTCTACTTCAATATTTCTTGCATTGTGAAACCACAGCATGTGGAATAACTGGAATAACAAGTAGAGAACTGAAACTTGAAAATACAGTTCTTATCCTACTACCCAAATTTGCCAATATGAAAATTTGAAATTTTTTTGTGTGTAGTATTATAGATGAACAAGTCAAAGTCTTAGCTAAAACATTCTCTCCTAACAGAATTAAGCCTTTTAAAGAAGTTATTAACATCCAGTAACAGTAGTTATCCATTCATAAATGTATGTTTATCACACCCTCTGCATTCAAAAAACAAAAAGAACTGAGGACAATTTGTGACTAATTCTCACTGGAATTCAAAACTTGAAAAGAAGATGTAAGTAGCTAATCATACTGTTTCTGGAATCACTTTTAGTTTGGTTTGATTTTGCATTTTAAGATGAGGTTGGTTAAGTAGCCAAGTTACCCTCAAACTTTTAATGTTCCCTCCTCAAGTGGCTAGAATTAAAAGTACTACCAATGTAGCTAGGTGTAGAATCACCGTTTTTATACTCCGGTTAGTACAAGCTGTCCAATCTGGCTTTGGGAAAGAAAATAAAAGGGGAGGGGGAAAAACATGAAAGGAATTGTAGTATGCCAGAGCATTTGACATTATGAGGTAAATAGCTCTAGTTAATTAAGGTCAATCACTCAAACCCAAGATCTAGTATGACGGCTGATTTATTGCTAGAATTTCAAGTCTAGAGACCCAACAAGAAATTTACTTGAATAACAAATTATTTACAGTTAAAAGAATCTTGAGAAGCCAGTTTAATCTAGTACTTCCAAAATTTAAAATGGCTTTTTCCCCCCCTCAATGCTTGTTCTGGGGCTTGAGCTCAGTGAGTACTGTCCTTGGTATTTTACTCAAGGGAGCCACAGCTCTACTTCCAGCTTTTGTAGTAGTTAATTGGAGATAAGAGCCTCATGGACTTTCCTGCATAGGCTGACTTTGAACTGTGATCCTCAGATTTCAGCCTTTTGAGTAGCTAGGATTAGTGAGCCACCAACAACCTAGCTAACATGCTTAATTTTATGTTCGAAATATACATAGCCCAAAAGATATGGACAGTTTTAAATTTTCAACTGTGAAGTAGGTCTGGAATTAAACTGGACTAAAGTTGAAATTGCCTTTGATATTGTGTGGGATCCCATTTTGAAGAAATTATCCTTAAGGCATCCACTTGCTTTTGGAGACACCAACTGTCATGTCAAATTTCATCGTGTTCAGATAATTGAAAACCTTTTATGTAGGATGTTAACTCTCAATGAAGGTCTTAAAAGTCTGTTGCTTCCTAGTTATTATAAATATGTATACCAGTCTTCAGAAAACATGAGCATTCCTGAAGTACACAAGTAACAAATGTGTTTTTTGTTTTGGAGGTCCTGGGGCTTGAACTTACCTGGGCACTGCACAGCTTTTTTTGTTCAAAGCTAGTTCTATCACTTGAGCCACAGCACCGTTGCTTTTTCTGAGTAGTTTGTGGGAGATGAGAGTCTCACAGACTTTTCTGACCAAACTGGCTTTCAAACCATGATCCCCAGATCTCAGCCTGCTGAGTGGCCAGGATTACAGGTGTGAGCTATCCCTGTCGGGCTGTATTTTTTTGTTTTTGTTGCAGTTTTGGTTTTGGTTTGTTGGTTTGTTTTATTTTGTGGACAGGATCTCAGACTTGGTAAGGTAACTTGTGATCCTCTTTGTCTTTCTAATGCTGCATTAGTATTATAGGCATGTATCACCAACAAATTTGTAACATATATATGCTCTAAGGTATAATAAATGGGGAATATATCTAAGTATTTTTTAAAAAATGATCCACAGATCTTTTATGATTACCCTCCCCTTATGTGGCCAAGAAGGCAAGAAAACTTCCTAAATCCAAGCTCTTGTTGCTGTTCATGTCTCCTCGTCATTGAGGCAAAGAAGAGAACAAGACACATTCTCTGAAGAAGGAGGATGCTAGAAAACAGGATATATATATATATATATATATGTTTTTTGTTTTTTGTGGTTTTTTTTTGCCAGTCTGGGCCTTGAGCTCAGGGCCTGAGCACTGTTCTTATACTTTCTCAAGGCTAGAACTCTACCACTTGAGCCACAGCACCACTTCTGGCTTTTAACTATGTATGTGGTACCAAGGAATTGAACCCGGTCTTCAGGCGTGCTAGGCAAGTCCTCTACCACTAGGCCAAACTCCCGGCCCCAAAGCAAAATATTTTAAGTCAAACTAGAACAGTTTAACTAGCTGTAATGGAAGTAATGGATAAGCACGTCTATTAAACAAAAAAAAAAAAGTAATCCAGCTTGCTAGAAATTAAAATCTCAGCATCCAATTGATTTTTCTCTAACATCTCAGAGGCAACATTTGACGTTTTCTCCACACTATCAGCAACCCCTTTGAACCCTAGCAAATGTGCAGGAAACAAACAATAATAACAAAAATTTTAATTTGGAAAGGACTGCTTCTTCCAGTTTCTATTCATGACCACAGCTAGTTAGTTTTCCTGACCAGGTACTAAAACTCAAGGCCTCACCAGACTGATAACTAAAACTGCTAAGCAGCTAGCAGAACCCTGAACCCTTAATGGTTCTTAAGTAAGGCTGTTGACCCTTTCTCCAGTGGAGGTGTGTGCAGGAATAGAGATAGAAAGTGGATAGGGAAGTGAGGAAACAGAAGATACTGTTCAAAAGGAAATGTACTCATTACCTCACTCATTTAAATAATCCCTCTGTATATCACTTTTACAATAACAGTAAAGTAATAAAAAGTAAAAATTTTTAAAATCTGATGATGTGACCAGAAAGTAGATTATAGCATTCCTCAATATTGTCTCTAATATGTTCTCATATGATGTGTGTGTGTATTTGTTTGTGTGTGTGTGCATAGGAACTGAACTAAGGGAGTGGTATTTGATAGGCAAATCTTCTGTCATTGAGCTCTATTCCCATGCTTTCATATAGTTTTTTAAATATCTTCTTTTTGAGAAATGTTTTTAATGTTTTATATTTATGACATATATTAATTATACAAAACAGTAACTTTCATTGTAATATATTGATAATGTGTCCTATATCTCATGTTTTTAATTCTGATTGGCTTAGAACTTGCTGTGTTGCACAGTCTGGCCTTAAACTCATTTTTCTCTTGCCTTGTCTCCTGAGTATTGGAGTCACAGGCATTGTATCACTATGTCTGGAAATATACATTGTACCTGTATTTTCATCTTTTCCTACAACTTCTTTAGATAGGTAGCAAAGATAATGCTATTGTTATAGCATGAGAAGGAGAAACTCTGAATGTCAGAGAAACTAAATTTAATTCAACCAGTTCTAATAAAAGACATGGAAACAAGTCAATTTATTGTCCTATACTTTACAATCTTACTTGTTAAATAAATTGAATTTTATTTCTTGAATATTTAAAAGCATTCTCTATTAAGGCCTTCTTTTGGTTTTGGTTTTGGTTTTGGCCGGTGGTAGGGCTTGAACTCTGGGCCTGGGCGCTGTCCCTAAGCAATTCAGCTAAGGCTAGCACTCTACCTTTGAGCCACAGCACCACTTCCAGCTTTGTGGTAACTGATTGGAAATAAGAGTCTCACAAACTGTGCCTGGGCTGGCTTTGAACCTCAGATCTCAGTCTCACGGGTAGCTAGGATTACAGGCATGAGCCACCAGTGCCCAGCTTAAGGCCTTATTAAATAGTATCTTTCCTAAATATAAGTAAATTTTATCTTCTTCTATAGATAAAATTTTAATCTTTGTATTTTCAGAAGCATATATTGTGCAAATCAAGACAAAATGCTATCTACAGGAATTATCTGAATGTTTTCTGAATATATCTGAATATTTATATACCATGAAGGAAACAGTTTTATAACTTGTATTGAGGTAAAATTATATATAAGGTATATATGAGGTATAATTATTTTATACTCCTTTTATTTATTTACCTTAGTTTTGCCAGTTCTGGGACTTGAACTCAGGACCTAGGTTCTATCCCTGAGCCTCTCTGTTCTCAAGGCTACTGCTCTACCATTTGAGCCACAGCACTGCTTCCAGCTTTTTCTAAATAGTTATTGGAGATAAAAGTTTCATGGACTTTTCTGCCTGAGCTGGCTTTGAACCATGATCTGCAGTTCTCAGCATCCTAGGTTTATAGGCGTGAGCCACCAGCACCCCACTTAAATTATTTTTTAAAGAATTGTGAATAAGAGAAAAGATATTTGTTGTTATTTTGTTTTTTTTTTGCCAGTCCTGGGCTTGAGCTCAGGGCCTGAGCACTAACCTTAGGCTTTCTCAAGGCTAGAGCTCTACCACTTGAGCCTCAGCACCACTTCTGGCATTTTTCTATGTATGTGGTACCGAGGAATCGAACCTGGGTCTTCATGCATGCTAGGCAAGCACTTTAACCACTAGGCCAAACTCCCAGCCCTGTTGTTATTTTGTTTAATTTGTACTTCTTTAGTTGTAGAAATAGAATAATATGTGTATATACAATAGTTTTGTTTTTTTATTTCCCTGTAGGAGGAAGAAGATTCTCCCCTCTCCCTAGTTCCCTGGCTCCCTCTTCTTTCCCTCTTCCTCTTCTCTTTCTCTTTAATTTTTTGTCTTTCAGACTATGTACTCGATTTTCCCACTTGTTTAAGAATGTAATTTAAAAAAAAAACCTTAATTGTACTTCATTGTGCATTTTACCTTAAATCTGAACATTTTCAACCAAAGCAGTTCTGAGACTTGAGTGGGAATTGAATTGTAAGAGTTCTCGTAGTGACTTTAGCCAAAATATATTCTGTGCATTTCTTTATATTCAAACCCAGTTATTACTAGCTACTCTTGCAAGTAAGTGATCATTTTATCCCATTTTTCAGGTGAACAAATACAAAGGTTAAGTGGCTTGCCTAGGGGCACAGCAAAAGCAGTAGCACAAGTAGAATTATAACTCCAAACTACTGACTCAAAGCTTAGCCCAATGAGCCATGGTATTTCTCAAGTAGTAAGCATATTAATTGTCCCTCCAAGCAGGAAACAGGTCTAAATTGAGCATGTCCCTTCCAGAAGACCCATGCAACATAGGAAAGAGACCTACTTCTTTGAGTGAGAATGTGTGTTAATACACAAAATCACCAAATTCAGCTTTTTTACTGAAAAAAGCTGTTATAAGTTAAAAAAATATGACAAAATATGTGTTACAAAAGACACTGCCAAAATTTTCCTACCCTAAGCCCATTAGGATGCTTTGGTTCTATTTTTCAGTGGTGATATAAGATCCAGGATACATAGAATAATGATTTGCTAAAGAGATAAACAACTAGATAATCCAGAAATTCATTTACCCTTTGTTATCTAGGCTAATCATCAAAAAATAGCAATTGAACAACTATTATTAATACTTGAATAAATACTCTCTTGATTCATCTCTCTTATTTCACATTCTCTCAGGCATATATTCTTTATTACACAATTTTAACTCTGTCCTTTTAAAGTCACAAATAGATTGTATTGAGTAGAGAGTAAAGATAATTGGAAATTAAATATAAATTGTTCTATGATAGAATATGTTATATGTTACATTAACTAAGAACAACCATTTAAAATTAGCATGTTTAACAACTGTTTGAAGCCACAAGAAAGAAGCCAAAAAACCCAATACTGAAGGGACAAAGATTTAGAATAGACATTTAGTTTGCTGATCCCCAGATGTACCTGTTTTTCATTTTTATGTTTATTGGTTCATATATGGGTAAGAGGGGATAAGAACTATAGTGGATAAGAACTAAGTGGCATTCTGGGTTTCCTGTGTTTGCACTTAAGAGGCATACACTTGAGCTATGCCTCTTGCCCTTTTTGTCTTTGTTCCTTGTTTTGTCTTATCTTTGTGTATATGTGCGGGTTCTGGGGCTTGAACTCAGGGCCTCTTCACTGTCCCTGAGCTTTTTTAGCTCAAGGATAGCACCCTACCACTTGAGCCATAGCAGTACTTCCAACTTTATTTAATTTAAATATTTTTTTTTTTGGTTTGGTGGTTAATTGGAGATAAGAATATTAAGGACTTTCCTGCCCAGGCGGGCTTTAAGTCATGTTTCTCAGATCTCAGCCTCTAGAGTAGCTAAGATTAAATCCATGAGCCACTAACTGGCACCTGGATTCCTTTGTTAATTTTCATGTAAGCCCAGAGTGGCATGAACCACCGTCTGTCTAATTATATACTTCCTTCACTGCTGGATGACAGGAGCATGCTTTTTATTGGTTGAGATGGGATCTAGTAAATTTTTTGTTTGGTCTGGCTTCAAACTATAATCTTTATCTCCCCTTCCTTGGTAGCTACAATTACAGAGGTGAGCCACTCTTCTCAGCTGAAATGTTGGCTTTTGAGGCTTTCAAAGTAATCAGACCTTAGGAACAAAAATCCAAAAGCTGAGAAAAGCACAGAGAAGTGAGCCTCAAATTCTGTGCAAGCTCCCCCCATGCCTGAACGTGCAGCAACAGTGGTCAAGTACAGAGAAGTTGAACAAATGAGCTGGTTTGACCAAGATTTTGGCAGTCTTGGAAAGTTTGGGAAACAAAGGTAGAAATTTGGGACCATTGAGGAACAGCCCAAATTAAGTATATCAGAATTTTTGTTGAAAACCTAAAAGGCTATTTCTTTAAAAGCAGAGGCTGGAAGTGCCACTGTGGCTAAAGGGGTAGAGTGGTAGGCTTGAGCTGAAAATCTCAGGGACAACTCCCAGGCCCAGAAAACAAGTCCCATGACCAACATAAATAAATAAATAAATAAATAAATAAATAAATAAATAAATAAATAAATAAATAGTAAAGCAAAGGCTGAGCTTTAAGACTTTAACAAACTAGAAGTTGATGAGCCTATAAAAGAGTGAAACCCCAGCACTAACAAGTAATACAGCAGCAATTCCACACATTATATGACTCCAAGAGGGAGTTAAATCTTTTCTGAGAAAAGATAACTTCAGGTAGAGTCTGCAATTTTTTTTTACAATGTTAAGCTTTCAATTACATATTTGGCAAACACTGAAAAAAATAGAAAAGTAGAAATGCTGGAACCTAAAATTATGAGAACTAAAAGGAAGTAAAAGATGGGCTATAAATTAGGTGCAACAAATAAAAAATAAAAGTGTGGGTTTGTAGAAAATTTTCAAATGTTAGCTTGCAGACTAAAAATCATTGAAAATACACAAGGCAAAATAAGAATTCAAAGACTCAAAGAAGCCAGATGCTCAAATCTGTAATTGCAGCTACTCAGGAGGCTGAGATCTGAGTATTGCCATCTGAAATCAATGTGGGCAGGAAAGTCCACCTAAGAAGCTGGAAGTGAAAACTGTCCCTCACCCCCTTTCCCCCCCCCCCCTCTCTCTCTCTCTCTCTCTCTCTCTCTTTCCCTCTTCCCCCCTCCTCTCTTAATGGCTATGGTATTTATTTTTTTAAGCATTTTTGTCTTTACGTAGTTGTGCAAAGGAGTTGCCATTCAACCAAGCAGTTTATTAATATAATATTTTTCTTTATAGTTCCGGACAACTGTAGCTATTTTGAAGAAAAATTCTATGCTAGTAAAAAAATCCATCTAAAAGGAATCTTAAAAACATTGTCAGAGAAACAAGCAGAGAGAATTAATTACTAGCCAACTTAGAATAGAGTCTCAGGGACTTTTTCTGTGCTTAAATATAGAACATCAGGGGAAAAACTAAGAACATAGGAAGGACAAATATCTGTACCATATTTTAAAGTTTAAAATATATGGAAGGGCCAGGAGTTTGGCCTAGTGGTAGAGTGCTTGCCTAGCATGCACGAAGACCCAGGTTCAATTCCTTGGTACCACATACATAGAAAAAAGGCAGAAGTGGTGCTGAGGCTCAAGTGGTAGAGCTCTAGCCTTGAGAGAGTCCAAGGATAGTGCTCAGGCCCTGAACTCAAGCCCAGGACTGGCAAAAAAAATTATATATATATATATATATATATATATATATATATATGGAGTACTAAAATGTATTACAATAATAGAACAAAAATAAGAAGACAGTATCTTAGTTTAAACTACTATAGCAAAGTAACATAGATTGAGTGGATTAAAGAAACAATTACAGGCCAGGAGTTTGGCCTAGTGGTAGAGCGCTTGCCTAGCATGCACGAAGACCCAAGTTCAATTCCTTGGTACCACATGCATAGAAAAAAGCCAGAAGTGGTGCTGAGGCTCAAGTGGTAGAGCTCTAGCCTTGGGAAAGTCCAAGGACAGTGCTCAGGCCCTGAGCTCAAGCCCAGGACTGGCAAAAAAAAAAAAGAAACAATTACTTCTCACAATTCTGGAACGTAAGAATTCAAGGACGAAGGTGCTAGAAAATTTAGTTCCTGGTGCGGCTCTCCTTCCAGGTTGAAGACTATTATCTTTTTGCTTTTTCTTCACATGGTGGACAGCAAAAGAGAGAATCCTCGTCTTTTTTTTATTTTTATAAGAGCACTAATGCTGTCTCAAAGGCCTTTCTTCATGTGTACAGCTAAACCTTATTAGCACTCAAAGGAACTACCTTTTAAGACTATCACATTTCACATGAGCACTTCAGTATATGAATTTGAGGGCAGAGAGACTCAATTCAGCACATAAGAGCATAGATAAATTTATTCTTAGGTATTTCCACTATTCAAGAAGCAATAAGCATACTGACTTAAGGTAGATTGTAATAAGGAAAGGATGGATGTTGGAAACTATTTCTTTATGGAAATCAGCAAAATAATGTTTAGCTAACAATTGAAAAGATACGGGCATATGGGATGACAAACACTTCATTAACCTAATAGAGAAATAGAGAACAGATAATAAAATAGAAAACATAAGGCCGACTGCAGTAGGTCATGCCTGTGATCCTAGCTACTCAGGAGGTTGAGATCTAAGGATCAAGGTTCAAAGCCAGCCTGTGCACAAAAAGGACCTGAGATTCTTATCTCCAATTAACCTCTAGAAAATGAGAAGTGAGGTTTGGCTTAAGGGTAGGGCAGTAGCCTTAAGCTGAAGAGCTCAGGGATAGCACCCAGGCCTAGTTCAAGCCCCATGACCCACCAAAAAAAAAAACCCCACAAGAAAAGAAAGGAAAAAGAAGAAAGAAAACATATGATACAAGGTAAATATGAATCCAAACAGCAATAATTATATTAAAGTAGTTTAATCTCTATTTAAATGACAATGATTTTCAGAATCAATAAGAGAAACATTACCAAGTCAAAGCCTTTTATGTGAAATATATCTTAAATATAAGGAGAATAAAAAAATACAAGTTGTAATACAAGGTGCATTTCATGCATTTCATACATTGAAAATAATAATATGAGAAAGACAAAAATGTGAAGTATAACTAAACATGTACTACATTCTGGAGAACTGTGTGCATTTGAAAAAAATGCTCATTCTGCTGTTTCAGGTGAAGTATTCTACTGAAATCTATCCCATCTAGTTAGCTTCTAGTCTTCTTTTATCTTCTAAACCATCTGTCTTTTTTCTTTTAAGTGGATAACTGATGCCTTAAGGCGCCAACTCCCACTGGTTTTGTAAGTATCTGTCTTGGGGCTTGTACATAGGACTTTTTGCCCAAGGCTATCTTTCTTCCACTTGAGTCACAAATCCACTTCTGGCTTTTTTGGTGATTAATTGGAGATAAGAGTCTCTTGGACTTCCTTGCCCGGGAGGGCTTTGAGTTGCTATCCTCAGATCTCAGCCTCCTGAGTAGCTAGGTGAGCCATCAGTGCTAGGCTTAAACCATTCTTTTTGAATTGTCTTTTTTTTTCAATTCTATAAGTTTTTACCTTGTGTAATCGGGCTTTTCTGCTAAATACATATATGTTTGTAACTGTTGGGCCATTCTGATTAATTTATCCATTGTTGTTAGAAAAACTCCCTTTTGTCTTCAGTAGCATTTGTCATAAATTCTCTTTTGCCTGATATTAATTTAGCCAATCTTGGTCCCTTCAGTTACCAAGTCTCTTTGGTTAACCAAAGAGATTCATTATTATTATTATTCATATACTTTCAGACTTTTTTTGAATCTAAAGTGTGTCTTTTATAGATGGTATATAGTTGGATCATATTATTCAAAATCCATTTTGCCAACCTCTATCTTTTTATTCAAGTGCTTAATCCATTCACATTTAGTGGAATACGGACAAGGCAGGATTTATGCCTGCCACTTTGCTAGTGTGATCTATATATCTTCTGTTTATTTGTCTCTCAGTTCTCTGAATCCTTTTGTATTAGGTCTTTTCAGTGTACCATTTGAATTCCCTTGTTGTTTCTTCTATTATACTATTTTGAGGGGTTTTTTTTAGTGGTTGCTGTGGAGATTGTAATTAACATGTTAACTTAAAACAGTCTGCTTTGGATTTATACTAACTTAATTTCAATAATGTACAAACACTTTGCTTCACTAAAGCTCCCTCACTCTCCATTTTTGTGCTATTATTACCATTAGAATAGTATTTTTATCCATAGAAGCCCATCAACAGACTTTTATGATCATTGTTTTATGCACTCGTCTATTAAATCATATAGAGGAAAAAAACAAAATCCATTTTTACTGTCTTTACAGTTTCACTATTATTGTCTGGGCTTGAGTTTCCTATCTCTACAAATTAATGTTTTGGGTCAAATGTGGAAAATGTTTGGCTACTATGTCTTTATACGATTCTCTCTCTCTCTCTCTCTCTCTCTCTCTCTCTCTCTCTCTCTCTCTCTCTCTCTCTCTCTCTCTGTCTTGCTTTCTCTCTCACATTTTTTCTTCCTCCTTCAATTTTTATCTTGCATATACTCCTGGTGATATTACACAGATTACTAAATTTCAGTTGATCTTCTAGTTTACTAATTATTCTGCCAGAACAAATCTGGTCTTTGTCCCCTCCAAAGTTTTCATTTTAGTTTTTATATCTGTAAATTATTTTTTTATATTTGGCTCTTCTGTTTAAGAAATAACTTCTAGGCAGGGTAGAGCAGCTCATGAGCAGCAAAAATTAAAAGGATCATGGTTTAAGGTAAGCCTGGGCCTAAAGTAACTGAGAACCTCATCTCAGTAAAGGAGCAAAATGTAGTTATGCAGAGGTCTTGGTAGGAGGATGACCACCTAAGGACAACCCTAAGCAAAACCAAAACCTTACCTGGAAACAACTAAAGTAAAAGGGCTAAATGTGTGGCTCAAGTGGTGGAGTGCTTGTCTAGCAAACTCAAGGCCTTGGGTTCAAACCCCAGTAGTGTCACAAAGGAAAGCCTTGAGAAGGAAGGGAGAAAGGAAAGAGGAGGGAAAAATAAAGAGAGTGAGAGAAAAATATGGCATAGGAACCCCAGTTAGTTATTGTTTTTAATTGTTTTATTTTTTTGCCAGTCCTGAGGCTTGAACTTAGGGCTTGGGCACTATTCTTGAGCATTCTCAAAGCAAATTCTCTACCACTTGAGCCACAACACCAGTTTCCCCTTTTTTTATGTATGTGGTGCCAAGGAATCAAACGTAGAGCTTCTTGCGTGCTAGGCAAGCACTGGCCAAACTCCTGGCCACAATTAGTAATTTTTAAAGATATTAATCTTTAATTATGCAGATGGAATTTATGATTCTAGGGACAGAAAAATCTGAAGATTCTCTTTTCCTTAACTTGTCTTGATATTTCATCTGTACTGCAACTTTCCCTGAAAAATAGTACAAATAAAACACCTCCAATCTAAAAATTTAAAAAATCCTCAGCCTGATACCACAAGTTAAACACAAGTTAGTTAAAATACAACTATACTAAAAATATTGTAAAACTTTTTCTTAGTATGTGTATAAGTGAAATACAGGTGAACTTCACATTTAGGCTTGAGTCCTTCTATAATACATCTTATGCAATGTCAAATATTCCAAAATCTGAGAATTTGAAACATTAATCTCATGTTCCAGATAATGGATATTTAACCTGTATATTAAGTCCCATGCATCAGCACTAATACATGATATACTCCGATGATTATGTTTATATAAATTTCTAGCTTTAATTTCTTTGCATTTTTTTTATTTCTTTGCATTTTTGAGACAGTCTTCTGAGATAGCCTCCAGTAGCCTTGTACTCATGATTCTTCTGCCTTAGCCTCTCAAGTGCTAGAATTATAGGTATGCAACACCACCTGATATATTAGATTTAACAAAACTATAAGAAAATACCTGATGTAAACAACTTACAGTTTCAGAGGACTCAACTCTGGGCCTGAGTTAAAGCAGAACATCATGAAAGGCAGAGATAGAGAAGAGACCTGGGACAAGTGATAGCCCTCTAGGACACACTCTCAAGTAACCTAGTTTCTCCTATTCATCTCCATTCCTAAGTTTTCCAGAACCTTCCAAAATATAACTCACCAAACAGAGACCCAATCTTCAATAATAAATCCATGTGTGCTGTTCATGCTCAAACAATAAATTTTAATCTGATTTTGTCTCCATTAAAAACCATCACATTTGTGATAACTTTGAATTCAATCATATTTTCCTAATAAACTTGACAGAACAATTTGCATCTTTGACTAGTAAGTAAATTCTCCACATGGATTCTAAAATCACAGATGAAAATAATAAATAAAGCAGGACCCATAAAGCTGTTGTTTGTGGATAGCTACTAGAAAGTCAGTTTGCTTTTCAGGCAAGTGAAGAATAGCAAACAAGTGAGAAAATGCTATTTATAAAGAGAATGAGGGGCTTAGAAAGTTTATTTATGTTTTTTAATTAAGTTCTAAATGGTTGATGAAACACTATTCTCTCCGATACCTTCTCAACCACTTAAAGACCCATAGGATAAAGAGCCTTTCTTGCAAATACCTCTCTATAGGCTGACACACTTTTCTTTTTTGGAGCTCACCCTTCGCATTGTAGTCACCAAAATAAAGTTCACACACACTAGTCAATCCCACAAAAGATACTACAATCCCTCTTGGCAATTTCAGGAGCAGGCTATGGCTAGATGAAATGACTTAATTACTGTTTTATATTGCTATATTAACTCAGGACAGCCAGGGAACTGTACAACATGTCTCATAAGCTATCTTAGTTCTTTTGTTAGCTGTTTATTTCCTTGATCCCAAACTCTTAAAATCACTCTTCTTTCTTATTCACTCTATTTTCATTCTTTTTTTTTGTTGTTGTTTAAAACAATATTTCAGCTTGTTATCTGATATATTTTATATGTGCTTAATTGGTTATTTGAAATTGGATAGGGAAGGGGGGAAATCAAAATGAGCAGGGGGTGGGGAGGGAGTGGGGAGGGAAATGGGAACCATGTCATGAGAAAGGGTATCAATGTGAAGTAATGCACCTTCTATCTGGTGAATATAATGTAACCCTTCTATTAATTACAATAAAAAAATAAATTAAAAAATATTATCTTAGGCTGGGAGAATGGCCTAGTGGTAGAGTGCTTGCCTAGCATGAACAAAGCCCTGGGTTCGATTCCTTGGTACCACATACACAGAAAAAGCTCAAAGTGGCAGAGCACTAGCCTTGAGAAAACCCAAAGACAGTGCCCAGGCCCTCAGTTCAAGACCCAGGACTGACAAAAACATATTATCTTTGCATAGTTGTTCAAGGAGTTTCAATTCAGCATATCAGTTTATAAGTACAATGAATCAGTACAAAACAATCAGTATCATTTCTTCCATTGCTTTACTTCTTATCTCTATTTACCTAACAGTTTCCTTTTCTTTCCCTCATTTGCTTGATTGTATGGAAATCCTAACTATTAAAGAACAAGGTGAGGACCACTCAAAGCTACTTCCTACTGAGAGGGGGGTGACAGTCAGGGATCCTCTGAGTAGGATCGTGTAGGCAAATGTTATTCTGTGCACTGCTCCAGTACACTATGGCAAAATTCTAGAGAAAAGTATATATGAGGTTTCTTTAACCTGTAAGTCTTGAGTTAGATTCATCTTAGAAGCTGAGTCCAATAATAATTAAGAAGATATCTAGTAGCATCTGCATTAAAAGGGGGGTTGAAAATGTATACTGATGTCTACTTATTTATTTTTATTCTGTTTTATGAGAAAATTTTAAATATAAAAACAGCAATATATTAAACCTTTGGGAATCTACCACTGGTATTTACCACTGTGTATCTACACTCCTACAAGTGTAGTTTCTTTATGCTTGTTTTTAAAGGAACATTTTTAAGTTATTATATTGGATTAACATTGGTTTCTCAAGAATTATTATCCTCAAGCTCAATTTGATTTTTTTTTTTTTTTGGTGGGTCATGGGTCTTGAACTCTGGGCCTGGGCGCTGTCCTAGAGCTCTTCAGCTCAAGACTACCACCGTATCCTTGAGGTACAGCCCAACTTCTGGTTCTCTAGAGGTTATTTGGAGATAGTGTCTCAAGTCCTTTTGTGCCCCGGCTGGCTTTGAACCGTGATGCTCAGAGCTTAGCCTCCTGAGTAGCTAGGATTATAGACGTGAGACACCACGCTCGGCTCCAACATTTTATTCTTCAGTGAAACCTCTGGCTAGAAGATTAAATCAATTGTAATCTAGGTAGGTTAAAGTATCTAATAATGTCTATTTTCCCTTGTTTTCTTTTTTATTTTCCAATAATTTTTCCTTATATGCCTTAGGATTGTCTATTTCTCTAGTTTTGATTATTTAGCTTGTCTAGTTGCACAAAACTGACCACAGTATTTGTGTTAAAGTGATACATCATCTCAAAATATACATTTTTTATGTCTGTCAATTATATAATTCTTCACAATTTCTTATACATCCTCCAGTAGTGTTTTAACAATTTTTATTATGCTTATTTCTTTGTATTTTATCTTTTATTTAATGGACTTTTTTGGTACCCTATCCTAGACCAAATGATATTCATTGGCCAAAAACTATAGAATCAATTTAGTAGAATTATTCCAGATTGTGAATTATATTTATACATGTAATTATATATAATGATAATTATATTTTTTCATCACTGTTACAAGATACATGTTTTATTTTGACCCACAATTTCAATTCTCTTTCAATTGGTCCTTTGATGTGGTAAAGCAAGTTGCTCATTTATGATGGCCAGGGAAGAAAAAGAGTGTTGGGGACAATTCCCACTGACTACTCAAAGACATGCCTCCAGTGACCTAAATTTCTATCACCATTCCTAAGTTTCTCATACCTTCCCACAGTGCTATATGCCGAGAACTGAATCTTTAATAAATGAGTCTTTGGAGGACATTTACAAAAACCATAGAAATAACATATTAACCATAAATACTTTATTATTTTAACATCATTCATCTTACTGTTCTTATTTTACACTTATCTAAACACCTTTATTTTAAAAAAGTAAAAAAAAGTTATCTATCTGTTACCTCCACAATTACTAACAAAATTTTCATAAATACCTCTGGTATATTCATGTAAATCACTGGAGCTTAACGTTAGTACAGTATAGCAAAGAAAATATTCAATTGCATGAAACCAACTTCCTATGGGTATTTAAGTAGCTTAAGTAGGTTGCTTTGTATTTGTCAGGGCACAGCAAATCCTCCTTGCTGAAGTTTCTAAACCCTCTTCACCTAATAGGGATATCCTTTGTTGATCTTCAGGGCATGGCCTCCCATCTGTTTGGATTGAGTTTTTAAAATTATATTCTTACTGACTTCGAGACCAAGCCTGTTTCTTTGTTTGACACATTAGCTCCAATATGTACATGAACTGAACCACTTACTGATGGGTATGTAATTTTTCAAAAAATCTATACCGGATTTGATGAGAGAACATATTTTTTCTCAGTAAATGAAAAAGCACATGTTTGGCTTTTTCAGTAATACCTTGTTTTTCTTTTAACAGTGTTGCCCAATTGTATTTTGCTAAGAGACAGACTTCTGTTTGCTAAATTTCTGTCAGTATTTTTCCTATAATATAATGCTGTGTCTTACTTTAGATGGGCACAACTTTCCTAGCGCATATAACATCTTTCAGTGTTGGTTTTTGTAAAACCTACATTGTTACCTAACTCTTAGTACTGAGCTAGCTATTATCATATGAAATCTGATATATTGAAAAAGTATTTTCATCTGATGTACATCACAAGTTGTTCCATGTTTCCAGCATACATATTAGGTAGTGATGTGGAATATAAAAAAGGTGGTGAATATATGGACTTGTACTTGTTGGTATTAAAATACTGATTTTGCTCTAGTAAATTCAATTTTACAGTCTTTGTTTCAGGAATCATAGAATTTCTATATTTTACCACTCTTCAACAAAATTATCTTAAAAAAACTAAAATATAAAATGCTTTTAAAATCCTAACACTTTATGGAAATTTTAGTTTTCTCTGAGACATTAGGTGTAATATGAAACCATATCAAACATGAAGAATTGAACTGTTAATGGACTTAGAATTCTCAGTGTATTATTGGAGAGAGACTTACAGTTGGAATAACTTTACCAGTGGGAGGCTTCTGTTGGCTTCAAATAGGAATTATTTATATAAGATTTCCTTTAGACTCTCTTGTTTATGGGATAGTGACCTTAGGGGATGTTAGAAAGGGTGTTATATTCTTTTATAGGCCTTCTTGTTTGCCAACATATACTTCAAGTTTCAATATTCAAAAGTCACTCATGTAATTTCTTCTTTTATTGATGTGGTTTTGAAAGTTTCAGGTATCCACTTGCAAATGTTTCCCAAGAACATTTCATTGTATCTAGAGTGTGCTATGATTTTTATCCTCTTTTAGTCTTTTAGGCTAATTTTATAGGCAGTTTTCAAATAAGGCGTAATCTTTCTAAGAATAGGAGATTTGAAGAATTGTTGAGGTAAAACCAAGCCTAGGTTTCTTTATGTGGCCAATAGAAAGCCAAGGACAGAATTCTGTAGCTGTGCAGTGTTTTTTTTTTCTTTGTTTTTGATTTATTTTAGCAATCTTAAAAGAAAGGCATGTGGCATATATGATAACTTTATTCCTGCATTTCAGGAATTTTTTCTTCTCATATTTTTTTCTTTTCCTTTCTAAATTCCTGATATTTCATAGTCTTTGTCCAGTTTTATTCAGTGATAATCACTCTGCTGGAGTGAATGCCCATGTGGACCATTATCCCATGAACCTTTGCAGGCTGCACCATCCAGAGGAGATGACATATTTGTTCCTGTAAACAACCACTATTTTGCCAGCTTGCTGGCCTTTGCAGTGTCCTCATACAACCTGTAAATATCATTTTTTGGATGGATATAGATGAAACATTGTGTTTCTTTCTAAGATACTTGGGAAATGGGCAAGATGTAATCTCCCTGTGAATGTTGGAAGGTGCATTGAAATGCCTCTTTTGATTTTTACTGTGTTTGGAAAACACAAAGGAGCCCCTTTCACTTAGGCCTCCATGGCTCCAATATTGACCACAAAATGAAATGAAGGATGGGGTTTTTAGAGAAGTTTCTCTAGATGTACGAGTGTATAGATCTGAGTGTATAGATCTAAGTGTATAGATTTGCCTTTCTAATCTGACCTCAGTCTTTCTCTTGGTCTTCTTAGTGGTTTGTTTTCTTTATTTTTTATTTTATTTCTGAAAGCTTGGAATCTTAATCTGCACAGACTTGAAATCCTACTTAGGCATTTGTTTGTACTATTTTAAACAAATGTTGGATTCTACCATTTTAAGTTGTTGTGCGTGATGTTTTTTATGTAAGTTCAAAGAGGCATGCTTTATTCACATTAAGAAGAAAGTGAACACGACTTAGATATCTCAGAGTTTTACCTGCATTCCCCATGAAGCAATTTTTTCATATTTCAAACTAGTTCCATAACACTTCATTTGTAAGTGGTTTATAATAAAAACCACCACAAACTTGCAATGAAAATTCCCTGAGGTCTCGCTGGTAAACTGCTACCTAGAACCCAAGGCAGGATTGGCCTCGCTACACAACAATTTCTTGAAGATTTATTTAAGATATTTAAGTGTATACATTTGTAAAAGAATCTAGGCTTAATTTGTTAATTTTTTTCATTATTTTATTAAATCTTTAAAAAATATTTTCCTTATTCAGACATAGTTTTAAAGAAAAGAGCTGAGATTAGATAGTGAGTAAAACTGAGAACATTTAACAAAAAATTTATGCAAAAATTTGTATTGAAGTATACAAATAATGTGCAACATAAATGTGAAATGTTTATAGTTTGTCAAATAATGGTCAACATTATAAAGAAATGAAATGTGCTAAGAATGATTATGTTTGAGTAGAAACTTGAAGCAGATGAGGAAATGACTTGAAAGTCTGAGGTAAGAAGAAACAACAGGTACAAGTATTCTGAAGCACAGAGGCTGGTTAGTCTGGAGCAGAATAGGAGATACAACCAGATAAACAGCAGTTTGTATCCAAATCATGTGGGATCTTATAGAACATGTAAAGACTGTTACTTTTTTTTTTTCCTGTCCTCAGGCTTGAACATAGAGCCTAGGCACTGTCCTTGAGTTTTCTCAAGGCTAGCACTCTACCACTTAAGTCACAGCACCAGTTCCAGTTTTTTTGTTTATGGGCTACTGAGGAATTGAACCCAGAACTTTGTGCATGCTAGGTAAGCATTCTACCAGTAGGCCACACTCCAGCCCCTTTCTGTTACTTTTGAGTAAAAGTCAGACTAATAGAGAGGTTTGATCAGAGAAATGACATGTTCTGATTATGGTGTAAAAAGAAACTATTTTGGCTGAGCTTTTGAAGAAAGACTTTTAGAAGGACCAGGGCAGGGACAGAGAAGTCTAGTGGTTCATGTGAGCAATGATTGTAGTTTGAATAGAATAATAAGTACCATAAACAATGTTAAGAAGCAGTTGGAATCCGGATATATACTTGCAAACAGGGATGGAGGAATTTTGTAGGGAGAGGAGAAAGAGATTTTGGTCCAAGAAACTAGATTTGCTCATAACCAAAAGAGGAAGACTGAAATATTGACACATTTGGAGTAGGAGTGAGGGGGAAACTAGAGCGGGTAGTTAGAACTTTGAATTTGGATATGTTAAGGATATGTTAAACATGAGATTAAAATGCTCAGGCCTGGGGGTTGTCCTTAAAGCTTTCTTACTATAGGATAGCACTCTACCATTTTGAACCACAATGTAATTTCTGGTTATCTGGAAGATAAGAGATTTTAAGATCTCAGCTTCATGGCTAGCTCGGATTATAAACACCTGTCTTTTTAGACTTTCAAGCTATGACAGTAAATGAAGATTACTAGGGAAAGTTTTAATATGCAAGAAACTAAACCCCTGAGTTCCAATGGCTTTCAGAAGATCTGGAAATGACAAATATCTTGCTTTGCATATCTCTTGCTTTTTGTGAAAGTGCAGTTTGAGAAGTACATTTTGATGAAACTTGAATAAATATATCGTGATTCCCAATCTAACTCTAAGGACGTGCAACATTTGCTTTATTGAAGTAAAGATTGTATATCTATTGTTTAATAAGTTTTGAACTGTAGACACATTCAGAAATTTCTACAAAAAATAAAGAAAAAAATCTCTGTACTGGAGAAACTAAAAGCCTCTTAAAAAAGTCTCTAGCAAACAGCAGTAAACTTAAAAAAATGGCTTACAAACACATCAAAAGTAGAATAATGGACTTGGTTAGGAAGTGATGGTCAGGGGTTTTATTGAGCAGAGCTACATGGCTGGCTTCAAAATGGCTTGTGGAAGAGATGATAATCAATTCAAGTTTATGAGGAAGAGAACATGCGTTGGTAGAAAGGAGGACATTTTCAACTTGAGAATAGTCTAGTAGCCACCAAACAAATGACTAGTTTTTTTGGTGAGTGAGTCATTTCCCCTTATAAGATCATTCAGGATCTCTGAAGGAAACAAATGGTTCACTCAGAAGGGGCAACTGAGGAGAAGGAACTATTTACTAAAGTGTAGGCAGGATTAAACCATTATCTAGTACTTTGTTGTCATCACTCATTGGTAGTATCCAACAGAAAGCTACAGGGTAACCAAGTCTACTTATCAGTCTGTGGAGCACAGAGCAGGCAGGAAGGAAAATGGATCAGAGAGATATAGTGATACATTTTTTTTTTGTCAGTAGTGGGGCTTGAACTCTGGGCCGAGGCACTGCTCCTGAGCTCTTCAGCTCATGGCTACTGCTCTACCTCTTGAGAGCAACAGTACCACTTCCGATTATCTGGTCATTAACTGGAGATAAGAATCTCTCATACTTTAATGCCCAGGCTGGCTTTGAACTGGGATCCTCAGGTCTCAGCCTCCTAATTTGGTAGGATGATAGGCATACCACACCCGGCTATACTGAGACTTTTTAGCTTCATGTCTCCATTAAAGTTTTTAATAAGTTCTGTGAAAAGTTGGAGAATTCTGAGAATTTATTGACTGGTAATAACTGGATGATGATTAATTATATAATATGCTACCAGTCTTCTAAGAAAATTTCATTTCCCTCCCCCTTTTTTTCTTGAAAGTATTGTTTTTTGTCTTGTTTTATTTTTCATGCAATGTTCTGCTCAAGTTTTTATTGACTATTTTTAAAGACATTGATAGACTTCTTCCTATTTGGGAAGAATCTGCTTTAAAGGAAGGTACTAGTAGTTCTCAAGCTGTATAGTCTCATTTTCCTATAGTACTGTTCAGATAGCTTTTAAGGCTTAACAATATTGAGACTGTAGTTCAAATTTTTATTTTATTTATTGTAACTGGAAAACTTGTCATCAAAAATAGGGAACTAAGATATCTTCCTTGTAAAACAGATTCTTTACAAATTATATTTTCCCCCTGTATTTGCTCTTAAAGTTTTCTTGTTAGTTGCAAGTAACCGTTCTCCTTCTGATTCTAGACCTTTCTTAATATAGACATCTAGTGAATAGATTTTGGCCAATTATATAATTATAGTTAATACGATGAGGTAGAGTCTAAAGAAAAGAAATTGGAAAGGTAACAATATTAAAAATGTAGAATATTTTTTCTTCTTTCCATATACTTTTTATTGTAATTAATAGAAGGGTTACATTATATTCACCAGATATAAGGTGCATTACTTCACAAACATTGATACCCTTTCTCATGCCTTGGTCCCCATTTCCCTCCCCTCACCCCCACCCCTCATCTTGTTTTCCCCCCTTCTCTATCCAATTTCAAATAATCAAATATGCGTATATGCAATATATCAGATAACCAGGTGAAATACTGTAATAATATGAGATAACCAAGGGACAGCAAAAGGGATTAGAGATAACATAGTATATTAAGGACAACAATCACTCATTAAAAATGTAAAATATTATCTTGAAAATTATCTGGCATCTGGTGACTATAATGTAACCCTTCTATTAATTACAATAAAATATATTTAAAAAAGAAAATTATCTGGCTCCAAATATGAAAACTCTGTTAAAAATATGGAATCACTTGCAAATGTCCATTTTTTTCTCTTAAGTATTCTTTGCTTTTGTTCAGACCTATTAATTATCCTTATACTTCAGTTACACTTGAGTTCCAATTTATTCAAGAACATTTTAAAATTCAATTATACTTGTAGTTTATTTGTTGATAGAGAAAACATTGTGACCAAGATGTATTTTATATACAGGTTATACATGGATTGTATTTTAACTAATCACAGTGAAATACAATGGAACTTACATTGGTAGGGTATATTGCCTATCCACTCTATTGTTAGTACTTGAATTAGCTTATGAATTTAAGAACTCTGCCAGCTCCCTTTCCCCAAATATGTTGTTTGGAGTCAGTGGACTTATGCCTAACCAGGGTGTTCTAGCTTAGAAGATGCAAATAAAACTTGAAATATGTTTTAACTATAAAGCTGTTGACTATCACCAGATAAATGAAGAGAGCTAAGGCTCAACAGGACTAGCACATGTAATGTACGTTGTGGTTACCTTCCTAATATCACTTTTCCACATTACCATTATCTGGCAGACATTCCACTTGTAGGGTGATTGATTGCACCTGACTTTCTCCTGTTCTTTAGACTGTTAGATACATGAGCCAGTCATTGTCTATATTGTTTAGGCAAGTTGACTTTTTTTGTTGTTTGTAACTAAAAACATCTTAACTGACACTATTTCTATGATTTTTAGATGATATTTATTAGACCCTTTTTTTTGAAACTTTTTATTTTGATGTCTGCAGGGTAATTATTTAGTAATTCCCTTTACCATTGAAAAATAGGACAAAAGAGTACTAGGTGTGAAGATTGTAGGAAACCTTTAACTCTAAGTAAGTGGTGCTGTGGCGCCACTGAAAAGATAATAAACACATGTGCACATAATGAATGAGTACACATACCTTCAATTTTTACTATATATGAGAACTATCTTATATTATGGATGCAATAAATAAAAAAAATGCTATACATGAATGAGAAATGATCTGTAGTCTATGGCAGGTAGTAAAAAAATAAAGGAAGTTCTTAATTCAAAGGAAAGTGGGCATATATGTAGAATTCTTTTTTGTAACAATAACTCAAATAACAAAAGACCACTGATGAATAGATGGAGGTCTAAAAAAATCACTAAATTAAACTAATTTCCTGTGTTTCAATATGCAAAATAAATCTTGCTTTTGAAGTTGAGGATGATGGTTTACAAATCAGAGTCAAGGAGGTCAGAAAAAATTTCCAATATTCTCTGTGCCCCATCAAAACTGAAATATTTTTTCAAAACTGAAATTTTGAGTTGCATTAATTGGATTAGATTATTTTGAATTGATATTCATGCATTTACATACAGAGCTGAAGTTTTTTTTTATTTTACTCCTGTATCATTCCTGTGGTATTGTCTATACCTTATTAGCAATAAATATGAAAAAGTAATTCCAGATTTAATCAATATTTCATTTCCTTTTGATCAGTTTTGAAATGTCAAATAATGAACTAGCATACAATTAATGTTATTTTTTTAAAGACTACTGTACTAAGATTTTATGTACTACCACTCATTTCCTATTTTAGTTGCTAGTTGGTATTCAGGTATGCAGGAGAATACATAAAATTGAATGCTAATGCAGTTTCATTTGTGATTTAACATGTACAAGTTGATATTCTATGCAACATTATCCTGTCACATGTATAATTGTTTTTTTCTTCTTTGCAATCATAATATCTTCATGCATTAACTTTATTCAATCTTCAAAGGGTTTGATATGAATAAATCATCTTAGTTTTAAAAATCATTACCTTCTGCAGTTTAGAAATAAAAATATATCTAAAAGTCATTTTTAAAAGGCTTCAATTGAGGACTTATTTTAATTGATCTACTAGTGCAGAAATTTTAGTTTTTCTTCCCACTATTTTCTTTCACTTAATTTATGATTAATGACTACATAAAATTGTGAGCCACGTAATGGAGGTAGTTTTATAAATATTGCATTCCATTTTATGTTCTTCAGCCTGTACTTCCTTTACTAAGTATTTTTATGTTAAAAATTCTCAAAGATAATGTGTGAGGAAGTAACTAGCTACTTTAGTTAGTTAGATTTCTCTTCCCTGAAGAAAATTACTATAATGGTTACTTTTGCTAAAATGCAATTACTGTCACTGTAACAATCAATCATGTTTTATATAAGAAATTTTAACAACCTTTGCATGCATTAGAGAAGTAAATGAAAAAGACTTAGTATGAAATAAGACTAGACACTTAATCCCCCTCTTATCTAGTGAAAAAAACCCTCAGCTACCTCTCTTACAATACATTTAAAAGTCTTATCTAAATCACTATAAAGATCTAGTGGTAAGCAACATATTCAACAACCAGCAGCTGTTACTGTTTCTGGTAAATGATAATTCAATCCTAATCCAATAAAATCTGTAGTCCTGGAATTTCCAAATTAAACCATTCAAAACGATATCATTCAAAAAGATTTAACAATTCTCTTAGAGTTGTACAGTTGAAAACATACCCATATGAACTATGTTTATTCTCAGCTTAAATAAAAAGATCACTAGTTGAGGTCAGAAAAAAAGTCTCTCACATCTCTGGTCATAAAAGAAAAGCAAATCAAAACAACTCTAAGATTCCACCTCACTCCAGTTAGAATGGCCAGGATCAAGAAATCTAATAACAACAGATACTGAAGGGGATGTGGCCAGCAAGGATCACTACTACACTGTTGGTGGGAGTGCAAACTCGTTCAACCACTATGGAAAGCAGTATGGCAGTTCCTCAAAAGACTAAACATAGAGCTCCCCTATAACCCAGAAATTCCACTAGTGGTATTTACCCAATGGTCCAGACACAAGGACATACTAAATCCACTAGCACAATGATGTTCATTGCAGCACTATTTACCATAGCAAAGATATGGAACCAACTCTAATGTCCCTCAGTTGATGAGTGGATCACCAAGATGTGGTATTTATACACAGTGGAATTCTATGCTGCTCTCAGCAAGAACGATATTGCCCCATTTGTTTAGGAAATGGAAAGACTTAGAAAAAATCCTATTAAGTGAAGTAAGCCAGACTCAAAGGAACATAGGCTCAATGGTTTCCCTCATTTGTCATAATCAGTAGAAACCTTGGGCTCTCCTAGCAGAGATTCACAATAGAACAAAATCTAGATACATAAGGTCATATAGTATGAAGCTAAATGTAAGGACCTCCAGGATATAGAAACAAAAGCCATACAATGAGTGATTGTTGTCCTTAATGTACTATGCTATCTCTCATCTCTTTTGCTGTCCCTTGGTTATCTCATATTGTTACAATATTTCACCTTGTTATCTCATATATTTTTATTTATTATTTTTTTTGTCAGTCCTGGGCTTGAGCTCAGGGCTTGAGCACTGTTCTTGGACTTTCTCAAGGCTAGAGCTCTACCACTTGAGCCTCAGCACCACTTCCGGCTTTTTTCTATGTATGTGGTACTGAGGAATCGAACCCAGGTCTTCATTCATGCTAGGCAAGCACTTTAACCACTAGGCCAAACTCCTGGCCCAGAAACTCATATATTTTATATATGCTTAATTGGTTATTTGAAATAGGATAGGGAAGGGGGGAAATCAAGATGAGAGGGGGGAGGGGAGGAGGGAAATGGGGACCATGACATGACAAAGGGTATCAATATTTGTGAAGCAATGTACCTTCTATCTGGTGAATATAATGTAACCCTTCTATTAATTACAATAAAAAATATATGAAAAAAAGTCTCTCAAAGTAATGTATTGTAATATAGCTTAAAGACAATATTTTTCCCTCAATAAGTATCTATCATGAACCTTTTATGCATGAAGGTAGACTACTAAAACATGAGATTACTATTACTCAAAATGTTATACTCCTTATACAGTAACAATTATAATATAGAAATGGATGACTTGTTCCATACAGCCATTTAATAACATGTATTGACACAATGAATACATTTATAAGTGATATGAATCAAAATATATCAAAGAATAAAGTGTTATTGGTAAAACCCGTTTATTTCATGTAGTGATTTACACTATAACACCAAATTAACATCTAGCAGCAAAGGCAGTCACAATTATGTTTTTTCTCCATATGCTTCCCTGTCCTCTGTCCCTGTCAGTTTTTTCTAATTTTCTCTAATAACTGTAATGCTAACTCCATTCAATTAGTCTTCTACACTGGACAAATGAGACACATTTTTAGTCCTTCTTTTTAGCATCTTCTTACTCTATTACTTAATTTCCATTCTGTTCCTGTCTTCTCTCAGTCTCTGTTATGTTGTTGTTGTTTTGTTTTGGTGGGATATGGGGCTTGAACTCTGGGCCTGGATGCTGTCTCTCAGCTCTTCAGCTCAAGGCTACTGCCCTACCCTTTGAGCCACAGCCCCACTTCTTATTTTCTAGTGATTAATTGGAGATAAGCTTCTCATGTTTTTAGTACCTGGGCTGGCTTTGAACCTCAATCCTCAGATCTCAGCCTCCTGAATAGCTAGGATTACAGGTGTGAGCCACTGCACTCAGGCACTCTGCTGTCTGTTTTTGTTAATAAAAAAATTCTTAAGTCCCTAGCATGGTGGGTCAAGCTTGTAATCTTAGCTATTTAGAAAGCAGGATCCTGCAGTTGTGGTTCTAGACCAGCCAGAACATTGAAGATTTTGAGATTCCCAGTGATGATGCTTAACCGATGATACTTCAAGCCTGTTGTCTCCAGTGATATGTGGAAGCACAAGTAAAAAAGTTCGAACTTTGGCCAGCCTAGGCATTGAAACACACCTTGCCTCAAAAATAGCCAGTGTAAAATGGGGCCAGAGGAGTGGCTGAAATGGTGGCATACTTGGTTAGCAAATGTGAGTCCCTAAGTGCGATCCCCAATAATGAAAAATAATTTTTAAAAATCCTAAGCAAAAGAAAGCTATTATAGGCTATCTGTTGAATTGTAGATTTATTTCCCTCAAAGCTAGATCTGGCTATAAAGTTTGTCAGTGGCATTTTTTCTTAGTGGTTTAAATTGTTGGGCCAGGCGTTTGGCCTAGGAGTAAAGGTACTTGCCTAGCATGCGCAAAGACCTGGGTTCAATTCCTTGGTACCACATACATAGAAAACAGCTGGAAGTGGTGCTATGGCTCAACTAGCAGAGCATTGGCCTTGAGAAAGCCCAAGGACAGTGCTCAGGCCCTGAGTTCAACCCCCAGAACTGGCAAAAAAAAATTATTACCCCAGCAGTCCAGTGCTATCTACAGAAAACTGTATTTATTTCTATTACCAATTTGTGTTATCCTCCCCCAACCACTCTTTTTATATATATACATATATATTTTTTATTGTAATTAATAAAAGGGTTACATTATATTCGCCAGATAGAAGGTACATTACTTCACATACATTGATACCCTTTCTCATGTCTTGGTCCCCATTTCCCTCCCCCCACCCTCACCCCTAATCTTGTTTTCCTCCTTCCCTATCCAGTTTCAAATAACCAAATACAAATATATCCAATATATCAGATAACAAAGTGAGATACTGTAACAATAACCAAGGGAGAGCCAAAGAGATGAGAGATAACATAGTACATTAAGGACAATAGTCACTCATTATATGGCTTTTGTTTCTATATCCTAGAGGTCCTTTCATTTAGAGTCATCCTATATGGCCTTATGTATGTAGGTTTTGCTCTATCATAAATCTCTGCTAGGAGAGCCCAAGGTTTCTACTGATTATGACAAATGAGGGAAACCATTGAGCCTATGTTCCTTTGAGTCTGGCTTACTTCACTTAATAGGATTTTTTCTCAGTCTTTCCATTTCCTAACAAGTGGGGCAATGTCATTTTTTCTGACAGCAGCATAGAATTCCATTGTGTATAAATACCACATCTTGTTGACCCACTCATCAACTGAGGGACATCTGGTTTGGTTCCATATCTTTGCTGTGGTAAAAGCAGAACTGAGGAAATGGAAAAAACCTCCCATACTTCTGGATTGGAAGAATCAACATCGTGAAAATGACAATCTTGCCAAGGGCTATCTACAAATTCAATGCAATACCCATCAATATCCCAATGTTCTTCTTTAAAGAAATAGAAGAGGCAATCTAAAATTTCATATGAAATAATAAAAGACCCCATATGGCAAAAACACTTCTTAGCAGAAAGAACAGCGCAGGAGGAATTTCAATACCAACTTTAGACTCTATTACAGAGCTATATTTATCAAAACAGCTTGGTACTGGCACAAGAACAGGCCTGAAGACCAATGGAATAGGACTGATGACACAGATATTAAACCACAGACCTATGGCCACCTAATCTTTGACATGGGAGCCAAAAAACCGAATGGAAGAAAGATAGCCTCTTCAACAAGTGGTGCTGGCAGAACTGGTTAAGCACCTGCAGAAAACTAAAGTTGGATCCTTCTTTGTCACCTTGCACTAGAATTAACTCCAAATAGAACAAAGACCTGGAGGTAAAAGCCAACACACTGAAAACTTTACAAGAAGGAATAGGAGATACACTAGGCCTCCTTGGCACAGGTCGAAACTTTCTTAATAAGGACCAAGAATCACAACAAATCAGAGAAAGGCTGGATAAGTGGGACTGCATTAAACCGCAGAGCTTCTGTATGGCAAAGGACATAGCTAGTAAATTAATTAGGAAGCCTACAGAGTGGGAGAAGATCTTCATTAACCATACAACGGACAAAGGCCTCATATCTAAAATATATCAACAGCTCAAAAATTGAATCACTCCAAAACTAATCTCCAAAGTAACAACCATCCCATTAAAAGACAGGCCAAAGACTTAAAGAAAGTCTTCTCTAAAGAAGAAATAAGAATGGCCTATAGACACATGAAGTAATGCTTGACATCTCTGGTCATAAAAGAAATGCAAATCAGAACAACTCTAAGATTCTACGTCACTCCAGTTAGAATGGCCAGGATCAAGAAAACGAATAATAACAGATGCTGGAGGGGATGTGGCCAGGAGGGATCACTACTACACTGTTGGTGGGAGTGCAAACTCGTTCAACCACTATGGAAAGCAGTATGGCAGTTCCTCAAAAGACTAAACATAGAGCTCCCCTATAACCCAGCAATTCCACTAGTTGGCATTTACCTAATGATCCAGAAACAAGAACATACTAAATCCACTAGCACAATGATGTTCATTGCAGCACTATTTACCATAGCAAAGATATGGAACCCACCCAACCACTCTCTTATCAGAAACTTAATATGGGTGTTTCTTTAGGCCTCTGCCATGCCCTCTCCCTTCTCCTCCTTCCTCTTTCCCTGTCTTTTTCTCCCTCCCTCCCCTCTTTTCCCTCCCTACTCTTCCTTCCTATTTTTCTTCCTCCCTCCCTCCCTCTCTCTCTCCCTCCCTCCCTCTCTCTCTCCCTCCCTCTCCCCCCCTCTCTTTCTCTCTCTCTCTCTCTCTCCCTCTCTCTCTCTCTCCCTCTCTCCCTCTCTCTCTCCCTCTCCCTCTCCCTCTCTCCCTCTCCCTCTCCCTCTCTCCCTCTCCCTCTCCCTCTCCCTCTCCCCCCCCCCCTCTCTCTCTCTCTCTCTTTCCCTTGCCAGGACTTGAACTCAGGGCCTGAACATGTATCCTTGGTCTTTCTCAAGGCCAGAGCTCTAACCACTTGGGCCAGAGCTCTAACCTCTTGAGCCACAGCACCATTTTGGCTTATTCTATGTATGGTACTGAGGAATCGAACCTGAGTCTTCGGGCATGCTAGGCAAGCATTCTATCACTAGGCCAAACTCCCGGCAAGACTGATCTCTAAAAGGGATTTCTTTATCGTCTATTCTTCTATTCATTCCATTTGACTAGTTGAAATTTATTTATATTCATTGTGGTCTGGTTTTTATTACAAGTTTCTTAAACCATAAAAATTTGAAAGTTCAGAGTGTTTGGTGAATAAAACTGACAAGATTCAGAAAATTTGAGTTTTCTTCTCACAGTCTTTACATTCTACTTCTACCTTTGCTACTTGTTATCTGTATAGCTTTGACCAAAAAATTGAATCTCTTCTCTTAATTTCTTCAGCTTAAAAATAAGGAATGATATATCTATCGCTGGCATTGCTACTATAATTCACAAAGTAATAACATTTGTTTTTCCACCAAACCATTGTTCCTGCTGTTTTCTCAGTGTCTATCACAATAATGGTATATTGAGCCTATTCCATATAGTTTTCTAAATTGGTGAAATAAGTGGATATGTGTTTAATGTATGTTAATCTCTTCTTATCTTCATTTGGAAAGGTGTTGTAAATTCTTGTACCGACAATGTTAGTCTCTTCCCCTTCAAAGACATCTTTGGGAGACATGTATTTCCCAATTCCACTTATATTGATATCTACTTTGGTCATATGACATTAGACAATATGATGTGAATAAAGATTGGCATGTGTTTCCACCCTAAGGCTTTCTGTATCTGAGTGTTCAATCTCCACTAAAGAAAGAATATGCTGTGGTTACCACTGTCTCTTAAGCAGTGATGCACAACAGTCCTAATCTAGTCTGAAACAAAGATAATCCTGTTGAATTCAGACAACTGACAAGATAGATTGCTAGTTTTCTTTCTCTGACTTGAGTATTGGGGTGGCATGTTATTGAACAACAGCTAACTGGAATAGAAGGGCTTAGTTATGAAGAGAGACTACATTTATAGACAGTGTATAATAACTTTCAAATTTGGCTGGGTCATATATTTATACTAGAGAGACCAATTAGAGATTATATTTAAGATTATGTTTGACCAGATAAATCCATCTACTGACATAGTCTGCTGTAGTATAATACCTAGGCAGATGGAATGGTTCTTAGAATAGCATAAGATAATGGAACCTCTTCTCAAACACTGCATGACTATATCTTCAACAGTGAGTCTTTTCAATAAAGAAAAATTGTGGAGATTATTGTGTTGCTTCTCATTTGGACATGGAGAAAGAAATCTGCACTACTTGAGTCTGAGACCTTTGGAGAAAAGAAACGCAACTTCATTTCCTCATCTGTAAAACAAGGATAATAATAACTACCACCCAATAGAGCTGTGAAACTTAAACGAAAGCATACATATAAAGCTCTTAGCACACTGTCTGGCTCATAGTAAGCAGTCAGTAGAAGTTGGCCCTTGTTATGGTTGTTATGCTTGTGAGTGACAAGATGCTTAGGCAAGAGGCCAGGCTAATTCTGCCACTCTGAGCCATAACGGGAAATAGAGCATTCTAACCTAGCTCTGTGATAGGACAGGGAGGTTAATAGAAAGAAGGATTCAGGGGCCGGGAGTTTGGCTTAGTGGTAGAGTGCTTGCCTAGCATGCACGAAGACCTGGGTTCGATTCCTTGGTACCACATACATAGAAAAAAAGCCAGAAATGGTGCTTAGGCTCAAGTGGTAGATACCTAACTTTGAGAAAGTCCAAAGAGACGGTGCTCAGGCCCTGAGCTCAAACCCATGACTGGCCAAAAAAAAAAAAGAAAGAAGGATTCATTACACGGAGAGAATCTATATCTGTATCAGCACCTTCATTTTATGAAAGAGACAAATGTAAACAATCTTTACAATATTCCAATGGATTCTGTTAGATTAGATTTCAGATTTTTCTTCTTTAGGTGTGAAATCCAAATACTTTTACATTTTTATATTTTTAGTTTTGTTTTTATAAAGATTATGCATCAAGATAAGGTCTGATCTGGGTCTACAATTGTGGAAAAATAATAGGCACATATTTTGCTAGGTTATTGTCATATTTAGTGGTGTGTGTGTGTGTGTGTGTGTGTGTGTGTGTGTGTGTGTGTATGTCTGTACTGAGACAGTCTCAGGGACTCATACTCTTGTTTGGGTTTTTCATTCTGTGACTTGAACCATGTTCCCAGTTTCACAGTATTTAGTTTATTAAGAATGCTCATTTTACAGGAAATATTCATTTCCTAGCTTATCTCCTTTCTCTCTCAGGCAATTGTTAGGTAGATATGATTAAAGCTATTCTTGGCACTGAACTAAGCTGTAATAGTTTATCACTATCTTATTCCTATGGATATCACAGTTGATTCAGAGTTAAATGACCTAATCTGATCCCAGAATTTGTGTTTCACTCCTGGAATCTTTCTTTTTTTGCTGGGGTCGTATGAGGATGTTAGGCTTGCTTCTACTGAAGATGAGGTTACTAGAACAGGTGTATGGGTCTGGAGAGTGAAACCATAACAATAAAGGTGAAAATGTGGAAAATAGAGACAAACTGAATTATTGGTAATATGACATTAAGCTACTCAATCCAGGTTTAGTCGAAGTATTTTAATATCTTAACCCTACTACATTGCTTTTATTGTTTTAATCAGTTTAACTGGGGTTTCTGTCCTCTGAAACCTAAAGAGTACTATTGTACCTGCTGATGACTCCCTTATTTTTATGCCTAACACTCAGGTGATCAATAATGGTGATTAGGAACTTTTTAAAAAGAGGTGATGAAAACTCCTGCTTTAAGCACCATGACACGTTTGATTAGCTGCCCATTTTTCACTATTTTCACTGCTCATTTTCACTTTCTTTTGACTGGAGATATATAAGAGAATGAAATCCTTTAATTGCACTTCCAAAAGTGCTCCTTCACAGAAGTTTTTGTTACGTGAAAAATACTGGACAAGGACTAGGCATGGTGCTACCTAAGTCCAACTACTCAGGAGGCTGGGTTGGAGGCAAAGCTAGGGAGCTACTGTCTCAAATATAAAATAAAACAAAAGGATTAAGGGCATGGCTCCAGTGATAGAGCACATGCTTAGCAAGAGTGAGGCCCTCAGTTCACTCTAGTACTGGAAGAAAAAACAAAACTGGGCAAGAAAATTCTATTATACATGTATATACATCCTATATATATACATACTTTTGTATTTAATTGATATTTGATTGTAAAGTTGTGTCTGTAACTCTAACTCTGCAGACACACATAGGAAATATTATTTGCATAATAAAACAGTAGACATTTTTCCCCTTCTCTGAATTTTCATATTTCACTTCTTTTTCTTCTTTTTTTATATTGTTGAGGTAACATTTAGAGCAGTTACAGTTACATCAGGTAGTGAGCACATTACTTCTTGAACATTATACTCCTTCTCAAAACATACTTCTTGGGCGGAGAGTTTGGCCTAAGGGTAGAGTGCTTGCTTAGCAGGCAATTCCTAGGTACCACATACATAGGAAAAAAAAACCCCAAAACCTAGATGTAGTGCTGTGGCTCAATTGGTAGAGCTCTAGTCTTGAGAAAGCCCAAAGACAGTGGACAGAGAGGACAGGCCTTGAGTTCAAGGCCCAAGATTGGCAAAAAAATAACAAGAAAACTTTTTTACCATGGGCTAGTCAATAAATTGTCATCCTTCTTAGACATGGGACATTTCCCTGATAACTACATGGCCCTTGTGATACTTATTTTACCCTCATTTGCAAACAAAAATTTCACTTAACAACTAGGTTGTGATCAAACAGTACAGCACATTAATTCCCTACTGAGACAAGTTAGAATATAGTGTGCTCTGCTGTTTTGTCACATTTCCTTCTTTTTATTGTAACTTTCTTTTATTATTACCAAATTTGGTGTTTTTATCACATTGATTGACTCCTAAATTGAAACATTTGTTTGATGGTTAAACTCCATAACTTGAATTCGATAGTTTTATCCAAATTTATAAGTGCCTGTGAATCGCATTATCACCACTGACTCCACTCCTTATTCCTGATGTGTTAGAAGCAATGGGAAAGGAATAGAAAAAGCCTACTCTTGAAAGTTAGTGTAAAATGTCTTTATTTTCTATGCATGATCTTATTTTTACTTAATTTTACTGTTATTTTCTTGATGTACATCTTTTTAATGGGTTAGCTTTGTAACAAATCAAATCAAATGAGTTGCTCAACATGAAAGCCTAAGTAGGCTGTCATTAAGTGCTAATGAATATATTAAAAAATCATTGGCATGGTTGATTTGTATACCTCATATCTAGTTGTGCTCTTTAACACATATAAAAGTATGTTTACACCCAAGGGTAGAGAAAAACTGATGATACTGATTGTAAAGTGGGGGAGAAACAAATTAGTATAGTCCATTATCTTCCCAAATAAGTGACAGAACACTTTTTAAATTAGAGAGTTATTTTTATAATGCCTTTGACCATATATGACTTTTTAGGGCTATGGCTTTTACTTTTGGGGGAGCTAGCATACAGAGTGGGGGCAGGGCAAAGGATATTGTAGTAGGAGAAGAAAGACAAAAGATGTAGAGAAGAGCCTTGCAAATTTCCTCTTCATTGAATTTGATTCAACAGGACAAAATTCTGCAACTTCCTTAAACGTGGCTTTTAAAATATTGACGATACAATGGAGACGTTATAACATTGATGACTGGTAAATTTACTTGGATCATTTTTTCTGCATTTTATTGAAAGAGATACTCAAAGTCACTATTTGAAATGCAACACAAATCTCATTCACAATAAAACAGAATGATACTCTACTTTGATTCAACCTAGATGTTATATATCTTGGCACATTTAATCACAGTAAATGAGCATTCTCTTCTCTATCAAGATATTTGTAGTAATATACTCAAATATAGAGAGGATGCTATATAGAGAGGATGCTAGACAAATTTTAAAAACAGTATTTCTTTTTTCCTTGCCAAAAATTTGTAACAGAAGCTCCATAGATATTGTGTATTTCGAAAATGCTATTTAACATCCATGGAACTATGTATGATACATGAAATAGTATATGCTGACCAAGGTTAGTGAATTTGGTTCTCTCTTCATTATGAGAATTTTATTTTGCTTGCTCTTAGTATAGCCTACATTATGGAAAATACACATTTATACACAACTTTAGCTTTACATATCTACAGGGATATTTGCATATGGCATTTTTCCTTAGTGTTAGCTTTAACAGTTGTTTTAGAAGTTATTAACAGACAAATTAAGAATTCAAGAATTTAACTATGGTTAGTGTTAGATAATAGTTTTAATATATGTGCATTTAAAATAATTACCAAGCACTAAAATCATTTTGCAAAATATAAAATCTACCATTATTTTTTTGCAAATCTGAAATGATGCCAGAACCTAAGCTTATTTTTTCATAGTAACAATTGAAATATGCTTAAGAATCAGCTCCTGGGCTGATTGCATTCTAATAACTACCTATAATCTTTAGCTTCTTTTTAGAAGTTTATTCCTAGTTGTTTAAGAACACAGACTTTGATGTCAGTGAGTGGAAATTTCCTCCCAATCATTTAACCATCTTCAGTGTGCTTGGCTTCTCTTCCTTGTTTCCTAGTCTGCAAAGTGGGTATATGTATTTCATTGTAGAATTATTGCCAATAATAAATGAGCTGATACATATAAATTACTTGTAATTGTATGGCATGAGATGGGGGCTTGATAAAAATTACTAATTTTTTGTTATTGTTGATTAATTTTTACTATCTCTTAATGGTCAATTTAAAATAATCCAGTAAAATTATTTTTATTATGATTTCAAATCATATATGTAACATCAAAATACATTATGCATCTCCAGTCCTCTATTAATTCTTAGAAATAAATATTTCAGAATATCTAATCAATACTTTTATGAACATGTTCTAGTACATTATGTAAAATAGACAATCAATTAGTGAAAATGTGATTTTCTTCACCCTTGTCATTAATATTCTGAGGAACTCAAAATAAAGTATTTAATACACATGTTACAGGAAGCATATAATTCTAATATAATAACTTTATTCTTATCCCCAGAGTACTTGTGATGTTTAATTGGTTAACATCTGAAAAATGCTTTGTGGTTTAACAGAGCTACACAAGTGCTTAATCATTGTTGGCAACAAAAGATTAAGTTTGAGAGAACATATCAAGCATATTATTGAAAGGAACTGTTTTTTTAATTGTAATTTGCTCTTCAACTTTGTAGAAAACTGCCATTAAACTTTATTCTTTTAAGAAATAGAATCAGAGGGGCCGGGAGTTTGGCCTAGTGGTACAGTGCTTGCCTAGCATGCATGAAGACCCAGGTTCAATTCCTTGCTACCACATATGTAGCAAAAAGCCAGAAGTGGTGCTATGGCTCAAGTGGTAGAGCCCTAGCCTTGAGAAAATCCAGGGACAGTGCTCAGGCCCTGAGCCCAAGCCCAGGACTGGCAAAAAAAAAAAAAAAAAAAAAAAAAAGAAATAGAAACAGAGCACTCTCAGAGCATTCAGTTTTCTCACTGGAAATCTTAGCTTAGTAAACTCAGTGATAAATGGTGGGACTTTGACTAAGCCATCTAAAACCAGTGCTTTTCAGTTTCATTATCAGTGAAGTCAAGATAAGCATACTTAACCCCTATCCACTTAATGCAGTCATGGAAATAAATACTCCTGTAAGTTAATGCTGGCTTTCAGCTCTTTGGAGGACAGTACTATTTATAACTGTTGTGGTCATTGCTCAGTGACACCACATCCCCACATGCCCATGGACACAAAGATGGTGAGTAGGTAAAGCTTCTCTGCCCATAATGCTGATTACAAGTTCCAGCAATCCTCTTCATCACTCACCAGCCACTCAGAAACACAAATTCAGAAACACTCAGCAAGCTGGAGAATCCAGGAGCTACATACATTCTTAGATAGTTCCTAGTACAACTCTGCAGTCACTATCCACAAATAAAATCTACTTTGAGAACTAATGGTGGGGTCGGGAGTTTGGCCTAGTGGTTAAAGTGCTTGCCTAGCATGCATGACGATGCTGGTTCGATTCCTCGGTACCACATACATAGAAAAAAGCCGGAAATGGTGCTGAGGCTCAAGTGGTAGAGCTCTAGCCTTGAGAAAGTCCAAGGACAGTGCTCAAGCCCTGAGCTCAAGCCCAGGACTGGCAAAAAAAAAAAAAAAAAGAACTAATGGTGTGCATTGTCTGAGAATGATTTGTTATGTGGATGATACCGTAATAAATTGATTATATATACAAATGTTTATATGCACAAGTATGTGTGTGTGTGTGTGTTGGTGTCTATGTACATGTGTGAATGTTTGTGGCATTGGCCATTCTCTAAATTGCATGGCAAGCCTCCTTTGCAGGCTCACTTTTGATTTCATTTTTGGTCTTTGATGGATTGTGGAATGCAGGAATGTTGGTCAGAAAAGGACTCCAGATGATCTCTTAGCTAACAGCTGGTAGCTAAGGAAAGTTACTTAGGCTCTTTTGTTTTTCAGATGGCATTAACTTTTCAGAGTCCAAAAAGGTCTTGTTGACCCATCGAAAGTTTCCCTCCCAGTCTTTCCCAACTCAGTTTTTTACCCAGTCCCTACCCTTGATTTCTGACATTTTACCCTAGAGCTCCATTTCTTAAGCTTACTGTTTCTCAGCTGGGAAAATTTATAGGGCATTTGGAAATGAAAAAATACATTTTGAATTACCATAATCAGTTGGTAAAGGGAACAGGGTTGATGACAAATACTTTCCATGAGTGGTCAAGCAGAACAAATAATTATCCAATGTAGTGAGAGATATGGATTTAGTTTGTCTTAACATGTACATGCCACATTTATCTTTGTTACTTAGAACCTAAGTTTCAGACATTTTCCTTGGAACTGTGTGTGTGTGTGTGTGTGTGTGTGTGTGTGTGTGTGTGTGTGTGTGTGTGCTGGTTGTAGAATGTAAGTCAAGGCCTGGACATTGTCACTGACCTTTATTGCTAAAGGTTACTGCTCTAGCACATCTTCCTACTTTTTGGTGTTTGATTGGCCATGAGCTTCTTGAACTTTGCCGTCCAGGCTGGTTTCAGACTGTGATTCTAACTGTGTAGTTAAGATTATAGGCCTGAGCCACCAAAAACCAACTGGAGCTAATTTTGATATATGGAGTGGTAAGCAATGGTGGAAAAAGAGGTATCTTAATTTCCTGGACATGATTATTTCATGGTAGAGAAGGAGGATGTGTAAAGAAGAACCCATGGTAAATGGCAGACTCTGTTAGTTGGCTAACTCATAGCCATTGCTGACTCCCTTTCCTTTTTTTTAATTGTAGGGATAATGTATAGAAGGTTATAGTTACCTTCATCAGGTAGTAGGTGCATTACTTCTCGCACATTGATACACCTTCTCATGTTTTTGCCCCCATTTCCCTTCCCCACTCCCTTCTAATCTTGTTTTCCCCTGTTCCCTTTATATATGTTTATTTTTATTAGTTTTATTTTCATGTTAGGGTGATGTACAGAGAGGTTACAGTTACATATGTAAGATAGCGGTACATTTCTTGTTAAACATTTTTACCCCTTTCCACATTTTTCTCCCACTTCGCCCAACACACAACTTCCCCCTCCCTATATATCCTTTTTACTAAAACAACTAGAGAAGCTTAATTTCTTCTTCTTCTTCTTTTTTTTTTGGTATTGGTGACTATGTGGCAAAATGCTAACCAATGATATTAAGCCTGAATGGGGTGTGAGTAGGGGTTTCTGATGAACTATTTCTTTCCTAATACAAGGGATATCTAGAGAACCTTTTCCCTCTCCTTCTTCCTGTTCAAGTGAAGATGGTATATACAGATTCATTTGTCAAATGTAAGATGCAAATTCTGTAAAGGAAAGCCAATGCAGCGAATGTGATGAGAGGGGCCACAGAGAATTCTTGAGCAGCTAAGTTAATTGTGGCCACTGCTGACTTAATTTTGTTATGTAAAAGAAAAAAAGTTTTATCTTTAGCTAATTTGGCCATCTATAACATACAGATGAACCTATTTCAAAACAGTACAGAATCAAAGGAAATGATTACTAGTATCTAGATACATAATTTGGCAATGTTCTATTGCATCCTCAGAATATAATGACAGTCAAAGTGCCCTAAGAGTAACCCAATCTTACAAGGCTCACATTTAAATAATTTCAACATTTATTGAGAACCAATTACTTGAAAGGCAGACAAAAGACAGAAGGCATGAGATATATTCCTGTTCTGTGTGACCTTAATTTTGAAACAAGTGATACAAATGATTTTATTTCAATTTTTAAATCTAATTTACCCTAGAATCTTTAAGGTAATTTCCATGTTTATACACTCCACTCCCACTTTTCTCTACAAATATGAAGTGTAGAGTTTAACTGTTTTGCATAATTTTCCCATTGTAGCAGCAAGGTGAGCTTTGGACACAGAAAAGGTAAATAAAGCAGGAAAGATTTAAATGTGAAAAATGGAGGATTTTCAATTTTTAGGTTTAAAATATTTTTATTATTTTAAAAAGTACTGGGTGGTTCATGACTATAATCCTAGCTACTCAGGAGATTGAGATCTAGGGATCTCAGTCAATCAGCAAAGTCTGAGACTGTTACCTCCAGTTAACCACCAAAAATTGGAAATGGAGATGTGGCTCACATGGTACAGTGCTAGCCTTGAGCAAAAAACTCTTGAGACAGAATGCAAGCCCAGAGTTCAAGCCCCAGACTGGCATGCACACGTACACACATGCGGGCACACACACACACACACACACACACACACACACACACACACCGATTATAGTGTATTAGTTTTCTATGGCTGGTACCAAATATTCAGTAAATGTGACCAAAGAAAGGAAAGATTCGTTTTAGCTCATGATTTCAGAAGGTTAGTCCATAGACAGCTAGCTCCATTGCTTTCAGCCCAAGGCAAGAGTATAGAGAAGGAAGTTGCTTACTTCATGATGGTCAGCAAGTGATAAATAAATAAAGACAAAAGGGCTGAGACAAGTCCCCAAGAATGCCCTTCCTTCACCTCAGTCCCACTTCCTAAGTTTTTTTTTCACCTCCCAATAGCCCATCAAATTATGAAATTATGTATGGATTGATCCACTGATGATATCACAGTCTTTATAATCCAAGAATTCTCCCAAACTCTACTGCTCACAAACAAGGTTTTAGTACAATAGCCTATGAGGAATGTTTTCAAATCTAAACCATATCAAGTGGTATATATACAGCATACCACAATTTTTACAAAGGTCTTGTAGTGCTAATATTAGTGTAATAAGAGTAAAAAAATAAGATTCCATATGGGTTAGGAGTGGCTGGAGAGTATTTCCTGGACTCTTAAACTAGAATGAGTAAACTGAGATTGGACGCATAAATGGGAGAATAGAGGTCCAAACCTGCCTGGTTATAAGTGCAATAAGAGTGATTGGTCTGTCTCAAGTGGTGGACTCTTACCTAACAAGTACAAGGCCTTGAGTTCAAGCCCCAGTCCCACCCCAAACGGCTACTTTATACATATGGCTGGTGTTGATCGTCATTTTATTTTTTCGTAGAAGTGGCAATATTTTTTCTTTGCCAACAATGTTTGTAGATTTAAATAGAAACATTGTATATCTCAGTATTCTGGAATGCACACATCCAATCAACAACTTGTTAATATATGAGTTTTTTGGGATTGGGTTACATCATTATACCCACATAAATATGTAAACTTCATGCTGCATTTATTTAACACAACAAAACCGAGTTACTAAAATATCCTTTGTTCTTTTTCCTTTCCAACACATGATATTGTTTAGAGGAGTGTTTTGGTTCCAAGTATGTAAGACATTTTAAAAATAAGTGAGGATTTGTTTTCCTTATGAGGATGTAGCTTGTCTACTATCTGGAGCCTTAGAAAAGTCACATTTGAGGGGCCAGGTGTTTGGCCTAGTGGAAGAGTTTTTGCCTAGCATGCACCAAGTTCTGGGTTCAATTCCCCAGAACCACATACATAGAAAAAGCCAGAACTGGCACTGTGGCTTAAGTGGCAGAGTGTTACCTTGAGCAAAAAGTGTCCAAGGACAGTGCCCAGGCCCTGAGTTCAAGCCTCAAGCCCCAGGACTGGCAAAAAAGTCACTCTTTGGGGTTCAATTTTTTTATTTAAATAGAGATTTGTAGTAATGTCCAGTAAATTGTTGAAGCTCAATGCATGAAACCTTTAAACTTTGAAATAGGGCTGAAATAGTCCCTTTTTTGGTATGTTTTTCTTTCTCCTGTCATCACATAGATGTTTGGGGTGACAAAAAGATCCTATTGACTCAGCCACGCGTTGAAGTGGTTGGAGCAGTGATGATTTCTTGCCTCTTTCTCTATTCTCCATTTATAGGTTTTGAGACAAAGAAGTGGGGGCAAAAGGAAAGGAAAGCTTACTGACCATCTATTTGAAGGTGCATTTGAAGAATTTATTCTTCTTGTCCTTATAGATCTACTTTTCCTTCCTTCCTTCTTTCCTTCCTTCCTTTGTTCCTTCTTTCATTCTTTCCTTCCTCCTTCCTCCCCCTGTCTCTTCTTTCTTTCATCATCCATATTAGTATCTTTGAAGTTAGAAAAGTTAGATACAAACCAGGCAGTAATGTTTTTTTATTAATTTATTAAAATTGATTTTTACATCATATTTCAAATGACATGTTTAACAAATAAGTATTCAGGAAGGGAATCTCTCTATATAATCACTGGCACTTAGATTTTAGAACATAATTAAAATTAGGCTGAGGGTTTATATGTCATAGATACATATTAATCTCTGTAATAAAACAGTATGTCTATGGAGTCATACATTTTTATGTCTATGTAGTTGTGTTTATATTTCCAATACCATGTCCATAGCATTGGGTAGAAGTATTGTTGAAGATTAATAAAAGGAATTGTCAACAGCGAACTGGACAAAGATTCATTGAAATGTCTTGTTAATTTTTGTCAGTCATGAGGCTTCAACTCTGGGCTTGGGCACTCTCCCTGAGCACTTCAGCTCAAGGATAGTGCTCTACCATTTGAATCACAGTGCCACTTTGGTTTTCTGGTGGTTAATTGGAGATAGAGTCTCATGGACTTTTGTTCCTGGGCTGGCTTTGAACAGTGATCCTCAGATCTCAGCCTCCTGAGTAGCGAGGACCACAGGTTTGAGCCACCAGCACCCAGCTAATAGTTTATGTTTTGGTGTATATGAATATCTAATACCTATAAATGGCGAGGCATATTTTAGAAAAAACAGGGAGAGAAAAGGAGAAGGAACAGAATGGGAGGAGGAAGAAGAAAATAGAGGGAGGGAAGGAGAGAATGAGAGTAGGAGAGAGATGAAGTGAAGGACTGGTGGGGAGAAAAAGAGGCTAACTACTTTGTCTTTTGTATAATGAAGATATTTTGATTCTTTTTAACTAAAGCAAAATAAAATTTTTAAAAATTTCATTTGCTAATTAATATTCAACTTCCATTTTGGAGTATCTGACTATCTATCTATCTATCTATCTATCTATCTATCTATCTATCTATTTATCTATCTCCAGAGAGATCCAGAGTCAGAGAATAGTTGTAATTTTTGTTTCTCTATTTCTTTGAATTGACCTCGCCCATAATGAAACTGGTGAGTATGATGTTCAACCTAACTCCTCTACTTAAAACTCATTTATTTCTGGGTTTATACTTAGAAGAATGAATGATTGATTTCTTTGATTTCAGGAATCACTAAAAATAGAAAGACATTTATATCATTGTGCTCACATCCATGGCCAGTTTTACGATTATTCTCCATAGTTCTCCAGGTACTTTACTAGATCTTACTATGAATTATTTGAGTGATTTGGTTTCCCATAATTGGCATAATAAAATATTTTACAGTGGCGTGAGGGAAGACTTCTCAGCTTCTGGGCCTTAAATGATGTGGGCATATTTGGATGTAGTTAAAAGTTTCTCTGTGCTTTCAAGGATCATGATCAAAACTAAGAGAATTTCTGATGTTAGCAATGAAGGATATGTGAATGTCAAAATGCACAGAAAACTAGGAAAAAAGAGTCAAGATAATAAAAAAAACTATGGTAAACAAATACATGTGGCTCATTTTGTAAAATTACAACCAGGTCATACTTAAATCTCAGATTCTTCCTGGAATAGCTCTGGGGGGCATGCACCATTAAATTTGTACTCTTGTCATGCAACTCATTTGCAAAAATAAAATTTCAGATAGTCAGCTAGATACTGCTGACTCATATTTCCTCAGGAATTGAGATCTGGAGGATCACCGTTTGAGAACAGCCTGATCGAAGAATTTTCTGGGCCCCATCTCCAAAACAACCAGCAAAAAGCAGAGCTGAAGCTATAAGTCAAGTGGTAAGACATCAGCCTAGCAAGTACAAGGCCTTATTAAACCCCAATGCAACAAAAAAGGCAAGTGATCTTCATGCTTAAATAGACTCGTTATTTTTCTCCTAGAAATAATTTACTATTGAACAGAAAACTGTCCTCTAAACCATATTTGTTGTCTCTATCACTAAATGTTTGCCAGTCAGAAAAATGGTTCTTTTTTAAAGAATATTTTTTTCTTACTCATCTGTGTATTTTAAAAAAAGTGTAAACAGGTACAATATGGACACTAGATCTCATCATTAAATATTCCATAACTTTCTTGCATTGTGAAGTTTTGTTACTCAAATCAATTTTTTTTTGTCAGTCCTGAGCATTTAACTCAGGGCCTGGGCACTGTCCTTGGGCTTTCTCAAGGCTAGAGCTCTACTGCTAGAGTCACAGCACCATTTCTGGCTTTTTTCTATATATGTGGTATGGAGGAATTGATCCCCAGTCTTTGTGCATGGTAGGCAAGCACTCTACCCCTAGGCTAAACTCCCAGCCTCAAATTATTTTTTGTGAGTATTTTTTCTCTCACATTGACACCATTTTCCTCTGTATCACAGGACAGATTTTGTTCAGTTACATATGATCTCATCGTTTGAAGGAACATCTAGAACCTTTCACATTGTTTTCTCCTATTTCCCATGTAACCTCACTACACCATGAACCCAGAACCTGCAATGCTGTAAGTGTTGCATTCAGTATCTATATCTTATTGCACATTTCTTTATCAGGTTAAGTTTGGGCATCTGGAAGTGGGAGAGAAAAGATACTTTTTGCTAGGACAGAAATGAGAAAAATCAAGAATATATATGGACTTAAGGGTTATCCTAGGCACACCTATGAACTTAAAGTAAACTTTTACCTTGGTACACTGACAATGTTGGGGGGGGATACAATTAACCTTTTTTTAAAAAAAAATGGGAAGGCATGCAGTACAATGACTTGAAAGACTCTAATGTTATATATTTCACATTTTTGATCACAGAAATCCATATCATAGTGAAATAAAAAGGCCATATTATATCATACTAAAATAAGATCTGCCAGTGTATGGTTTTTAAAGAAGTCAATGAACAGATAATTTGTACAAACTTATTCTAGACTCAAAATAAAATTAAAAGCTCCAGAAGATTAGAAACATAAAAATATACTGTAAGTCTGGATATAGAGAAAAGCTATACAAATATAAATGTGGTATGTCAAAATAATATGATAGTGAGTTCAGATAGTTGAAGATGTATAGAACTGAGATGGATACACAGTCTGAACACTCAGGGTAAATTCCATGAGACATGAAGGATGGACAGAATTTAAATACTTGGGCAGAGAGGAAGAAAAACAAGAGAGAAGACCAAGAATATGGTTTTCTATGGCACATATTGTAGAATGAAAGATGGACAGAGCCATTGGGTGGTTCAGGTGGGAAGTACCAGTATGTGTTGTGTCTGGATGCTTGGCTGCAATTGTTACAGGGCAAATGATATTGTGTATAGTATAGAAGTACAATAAACAATAATGATTCTCATGTCTATACTTATATAGACTTAATATAGTTGATTACCCTATATGATTTATGAAATTTTCACCAGCTACAAAAGGGAAAAGCAGAAAGATATGACTTAGTATTATATGCCAATTATGCACTGTAGAGATATATTTACATTAAGCAAAACAGTAACTATTAGTAATTCATTGTATTAAGCCACTGAAATTTGAAAGTCTGACTAATATAATCATAGTCACCACTGATGGTGGATGTTCCTCATATTTCTTCTCTGTTTAATCTTTCTCCCATTTCCCATAACAGTCACCTTGCGGAGCTCATAGATTGGACATATCACTAGCTCATTCTCAATTCATCTCTATCTCCTTGCTTTACATTTACATCATATTAATGGCTTCTCTGTGTAGCTAATGCTAAATGTACCTCTCTGGTTTTAACTTATCTCCTGGATTAAATATTTAACTAACTAATAAATATAATTTCAAAATAAAGCTGAATTTTATTTATAAGTAAAACATAAGACACACACATTGCTGCAGTTGTCATATTTTCCTCAAAACTGTAGCCCCCCCTTTTTTTTGCCAGTCCTGGGGCTTGAACTCAGTGACTGCCACTGTCCATGAGCTGCTTTTGCTCAAGGCTAGCACTCTACCACTTGAGCCACAGCATCACTTTTGGATTTTTCTGTGTATGTGGTACTTAATAATCAAACCCAGGGTTTCATGCATCTTAGGCAAGCACACTACCACTGAACCCTAACCTTGCCCCCACCCCCACCTCCATCTTAAAAAAAAATTATTTTATTGTTGGGATCATGTACAGAGGGGTTGCAATTCATTTATCAGGTAATGGGTACATTACTTCTTGAACATTGTTATACCTTCCCATATTTTTCTCCCACTTTTCCTCTCCCCACTCCTTCCACTCATTTTGTTTTTCCCTTACCTTCCCATTTTCAAATACACAAATAAATGTGTATTCAATATACCAGGTACCAAAGTCAGATACAGTAGCAGCATGAGAAAACCTTAAGGGAAAGGAAAGAAAAAAGAAGTAGCTTCACATAGTACATTAAGAACAGCAATCACAAAGATAAACCTCTTGTTTCCGGGTCCTGGAGTTCATTTCACTTAGCCTCATCCTATACTGACATATGTACATAGCTTTTGAGCTTTTGTGATATCCTCTGTTAGGAGAATCCTAAACACATACTAATTGTCACAAATGAGGGAAACCATGGGGCCTCTGTTTTTTGGGGGGTCTGGACTTAATGTGATTTTTTCCATATCTTCCCATTTCCTTACAAATGGGGCAATGTCATTCATTTTGATGGCAGCATAGGGTGTAAATATCCCACATCTTTATGACCCATTCATCTACTGAGGTGTATCTGGGTTGGTTCCATATCTTAGCTATGGTGAATAATGCTATGATGAACATAGTTGTGCTGGTAGCTTTAGTCTGGACTTATTTCTTCTGGATATTTGGGTAGATGCCCAGAAGTGGGATTGCTGGGCCCAGCTTACTTCTCTAGGTAGTAGGATCACAATCTTTCCTGCAATCCAGGTTGAGATTTGATTCGAAAGACACTTGGCATTCTAATACCTGCCATCTGACTCTCCATCTCCATTCTGGCACCTGAAATTTTTCCTTTGTTCTATCACATCTATTTCTTCTTTCCTCTCCTTCATTAATTAGGACCTCCTCACCTTGTCTCTGTTCCACTACTGGTGTCACTGGACTCTAGTTAGTTCATCAACAATTCTGTCCTTTTGATACTATCAGATTTACATTTTAAAAATTATAATTGTCTGAACCGGGGCACTCCTTATCTATGAAGCTCTGATAGCATTTCATTATCAGTAACATTAATTCACATCCCCCCCTCTCTCAGTCTCCCACTTGCCAGCCATGTACTATACCACTTGAGCCACTCTGGTGGCCACCCCCGTTTCCCACCCCTCACCCCCCAGTTATTTTTTGAGCAGAGCTTGCTTTATGCCTGAATTGGCTTGGACTGTGATCATTTATCCTTCTATTTCTTCATAGTTAAATGGGCAAAAAAATAACATTCAAAATAAGAGATACAAAGGACCAATAAAACTAGAGAAACAATGATCCTTCTATTTATGTTTCCCCATGTTGCTAGGTGACAGGCACACACTACTGTGTCCAGATATTGGTTAAGATGGAGTCATGAAAACATTTTTTTTTGCCTGGGCTGGTCTTGTAGAACTGTGATCCCTTGATTAAAGGCCTGAGCCATCTGGCATGGCCCATAAGTCCACATTCTTTTTCTTAGCATTTAACAGCCCTGATTTATTGGCTCAGACCATCATTTTAGCCCATACCTATATACTCCATCTAGTTTTCTCTGAATTACCACCACTGCTTTAACAACCCTCATTACTAATATCTGTTGCCAATAAAGATTCTTAAGGATCGGTCAGTGGATTCTCTAATTCAAAGAACCTAGGTACTTCTAAGTTTTATTTCCAGGCCACACTCTCATCCAGTAATCTATTTTACATTGACTTGCAATGAGAATATGAAAAAAATTAGAAGCTTTAAAAACAATACAAACTCCTGAGTGTGTTTCAGGAACAACTGGAATCAGAATTTATGGCTATATAGTTTCTACACCCATTTCTGATACACAACAGACACAGGCAAACTGAGACTAAAGAAGAATAAAATGAGTTAATGTCATTCTAAAGAATAAAATGAGTTAAAAGATTGGTTTCAGAGCCTCTTGTGTATCAAACTTCATTGATATTCAAGGCTCTCCTATAAAATGGTATATTATTTATATACAATCTATATATGAAACACACACACACTCACACACACACACATCCTGTATGGAGTTTTTTCGTATAGGTCCTAGGAGTTCAACACAGGGCCTAGGATTTTTGCTCAAGGCTTATACTGTACCATTGAGCCACAGTTCTACTTCCCAGTTTTTTGGTAATTACTTGGAGACAAGAACGCCATGGACTTTACTGCTTGGATTTGAACTATGATGCTCAGATCTTGGCCTTCTGAATATCTAGGGTTAAAAGTGTAAGTCACTGACACCCAGCCCTACTGTATGTTTTAAATCATTTCCAGATTACTTATAATACCTGTTAACAATGTAAATGCTATGTTAATACTTTAATGTTTAGAGAATGATGTCAAGGAAAAATGTCTATGCATTTTCAGTACAAATGAATTTTTCTCCCAGAATATTTTCTTTTTTGCCAGTCCTGGGCTTGAGCTCAGGGCCTTAGCACTGTCCTTGGACTTTCTCAAGGCTAGAGCTCTACCACTTGAGCCTTAGCACCACTTCCAGCTTTTTTCTATATGTGGTACCAAGGAATCAAACCCGGGTCTTCATGCATGCTAGGCAAGCACTTTAACCACTAGGCCAAACTTCCGGCCCCTCTCCCAAAATATTTTCTAACTGCTGTTAATTCCATGAATGAGGAACCCATGGGCATAGATGGAAAGATGAACTGAAAATATATTCCAAATAATACACCAGGGGAAGGAAATGGAAATATTGTGAAATCAGGGAAGATTTCTTTGAGCTGCTATATTCACAAAAAACTAGATGCATTAGAATCTGGGTCTGGAAAAAAAAATCTTGTTCATGTAGGATCTGGATTTCATGAATGGAAAGGATAGGAATTAAAAAGAGAATGTATTTTTAAAAATTGGCAAATTGCTAAAATGTACATAAAACTTAAACTGCACCATGATAAATGTCACCTCCAGCAACAAAGAGAGCATATGTGTTCAGGAAAACTGCCCTCTCAACAGACAAGAGACAAAAGCATGTTGGCAAGTGATTAAAGCAGGAAGACACCAGGAGGCGGGATGACAAAGGCCTTTGTATCCATCCAACTGTCTGTGTAAGCCAACTGGCCATTCTGTCAAGTGAGTTTATGAGAGAGAAAGAGCCATAAAGGACACCACTTTCTCTAGTCTAGAGCTATGTTTCTTCACTGAACAGAGAAAGAAAACAGCAATCCAATAGTTCATAACAACAACTGAAAAAACAAATCGCCTCTCCATTCTAACCTTCAGATATGAATAGGAGGATTATATCCATTTTGCTTTTGTCCTTAGTTTCAGCAGTCAGTAAGCCATTGGATGCCTTACAGTAAGTAATTTAGGGTAGGATGTAACCACTACAGGAATGTCATATTCTGAGATGTAAGCAAATGTTTGAATCCAAATGTTTTTCTGAGACAACTTTTTCCTTTCTAGCTATAAGGATTATCATTTCAAGGAATTCCATATCTTGAAAAGGGTTAACAACAGTGTTTTGAAACCAGATCAGATCTGTTTTTCAAGCTGTGCCGTATTTAGAGATATATTTAGTTCTGCAGATGTCTTGAGTCTGTCATTGGAATTGGACTTTCCCATCAAAACCAGACATTCCTTCTTGAGAAGCCAGAACAGGAGGCTCAATGGTACTTGGTAGGACAGTTTTCTTTCTTTCTTTTCCTTTCTCCTTTTCCTTTTTTGGCCAGTTCTGGGGTTTTACTCAGGGTCTGAGCACTGTGCCTGAGCTTCTTTTGCTTAAGGATAGGACTCTATCACTTGAACCACAGTGCCACGTCTGGCTTTTTCTGTTTATGTGGCACTGAGAAATCAAACCCAGAGCTTCCTGCATGCTACACAAGCACTTTACCACTAAACCATGTTCCCAGCCAAATCTCAATCTTTTTTTGTTTGTTTGTTTGTTTTTGTTTTAATTTGCCAGTCCTAGGACTGGAACTTAGGGCCTGGGCACTGTCCTTGGGCTTTCTCAAGGGAAGCACTCTATCACTTGAGCTACAGTACAACCTACAACTTCCAGCTTTTTGTGTGTATGTGGGTACCGAAGAATGGAACCCAGGACTTTGTGCATGCTAGGCAAGAACTCTACCAGTAGGCCTCAATTTTTTTTAATAGATATATGTGTTTATATATATATATATATATATGAATTGAAACAGCTAAACAGGAGATTTATCTATATTCCCTCCAGAGGAGAGTTGTAAATAGAGTGAGGAAGAGATAAGAGAAAAGTAATTAAGCTTCTTGTGGTTTGAGATTCTATACTGAGCCTTTTGTAAAGGGATGATAACTTTAGGAACTCTGGATTATAGCTAGGTTGGAATCAACAAATCATTCTTTTTTTAAAAATCAAGGACTAGGGCTGGGAATGTGGCCTGGTGGTAGAGTGCTTGCCTGTCATGCATGAAGCTGTGGGTTCCTATCCTCAGTACCACATAAACAGAAAAATCGGGAAGTGGCTCGGTGGCTCAAGTAGTAGAATACTACTAGCCTTGACTACTACTGGTAGTACTAGTACTACTGGCACTCTTTTATGCCCAGGCCCTGAGTTCAAGCCCAGGAGTGGCAAAACATAAATAAAAATCAAGAACTAAATTTTTAATTGTTTCAGAAATCATTGAATATGGCAAAAGCCTAACCTTTGCCTTCTTTGACTGAATAGATTTTACAAAATCATTCAAGATAAAATGATTTTCTATTGCTATTGTGTTATTTTGCCCAACGTTCCCCCAAAAGGTGTGATTTACATAACAAAGTTAGAAAAAAAATTTCCAGGCCTAATTATCACTTTCAAAATAGAAGCTGGAAATCAGCCATTGGTAACGGAAGATTACAGACTTTTTATTTTCTTAAAGCAAATTCATGAGCTCAGCTCAAATGCTATCCTTAAAACTAAGATTATATTATTTTTCTATATCAAATAAAATACCCTTTTGGCATCAAAGAAAGCAGCTCCCAACCTAATTCATAACTCAAATGCTGTCAATTCAGGCTCCACTAAAGATACAGCTTTAAAAAAAATTAAGATAAAAGACAATTGTGTCTATGTTATTTCTAATGACAATTTGCCTATGTGGTCTTCTACACAGTATTTCTCACTGTATAAAGACCAAGAGAGAAGGAAAAAAATAAGAACTGTTTTCTTTTTTTTCCACCAATTTTCTGTCACAGAGATGGGAGAGGCTCTGAGGTCCATTGCTGGAGTTAACAGTCCAGTTCTTGCACTTACAATCTGAGAGTACTTGGGCAAGTTTAAACTCTTCATCTCAGTTCTTACATATATAAAGGGGAATTTATGTTGAATATCTGTCATCTGTAAATCCAAACTACAAATACTCAAAAATCTGAATATCCTAAGTACTAACACGATGCCACATCTCATCTCAGGTAAGTGGTCTCAGTCAAAATGCGGGTGCATTAGATATATATTAACAACTTCAGGCTGTGTGTAAGGTCTGTATGAAGCATAAATAAATTTCATGTTTATATTTCATATTATCCTCAAGATGACTTATTGTGCATATGCGAATATTCCAAAATCTGAAAAGCACAAATCTAAAGCCCTTCTTGTCCCAAGTGATTCAGATAAAAGATACTAATTTTGTAAAACTAGGACTTCTCCCGTGAGATTTGTTGATAGGATTAAATGAGTCAATATATTAGACCACTTAGTTCAGTGTCTACCAATATTAAGGATTCAACAATAATTTATTATACTTTGGCATATTGTCCAGATTAAATATTCTTTTAGGAAAGTTTAGATACTGTCTATAAAACACTTATCACTTTTAATCTCTCTCTTTCTCACACACACATGAAACTAGTTGAGATTAATTTTTTTATTGTATTTTATTGCCAGGATAATGTATAGAGGGGTTACAGTTGCATTAGTCAGGTAATGGTTATGTTACTTGTCAAAACTTGATACCCCTTCTCATATTTTTGTCCCTTTCCCTCCCCCCTTCCCCTCCCAATCATCTTGTTTTCTCCCTTCCTTTCCTTATTTCAAATAAACAAATAAGTGTATATACAATATACCAGGTCACAATATCTCAAAAATTATGTACATATGTACATATAGGATGAGACTAAAAGAAATGAACTCTAGGTTATGGAAACAAGATGTTTATTTTTGTGATTGTTGTTCTTAATGTACTATGTTAAGTCATTTCTTTTCTCTTTTTTTTTCCACTTATGGTTAACCTCAGGTGGTTACTGTATCTTACTTTGAGATTAATTTTTAAATGTGGAAAAGATAGAAATTAATACAATTAATCTAATGGCAATAAATTAAAATCTAGAAATTAAAACAAGACCTCAATAATGTTATGATTTAGGCAATTTTCTTTAAAAGTTAACTAATTTAGACAAGATTTACATATAAAGCCTTTTATATCCAATTTTTTAATCAGCTAAATTTTCTAAAATAGATATTATTAATTATCAATTAAGCACTTAATTATAATCAATTAGCATTAACTATTTGGTGCAATTTGATTAGTGAATATTTTCTGACTTCTTATAAAAGACACAACACTCTGCTAGTATTTTTAGGCAAAGAGGTACTGGGCATTAACAAAGCCATCTGTATAAATAGATATAGAGTTCTGATTTTATTCCACAAGAAACTTAAACGGGTTTTGTTAATTTTGTCTCCATCATATAGAATCCAACATAATACTATACTATTAGTAAACAATAAATGTTTTGTATTCAACTATTTCAGGGACTAGTTTTTATAGCAAATTATAATTGTTTACTTTTATTAGTGAAGTTGGCTTCTGCAATTCCCAGTAACACAAAGAATATGAAATTTGCAACTATCATGAGTTCTAGTATCTTGGAGGTCTCTAAAAAGTTCTGGATCCAGAAGATAAATCTTTTACATTTTTATTTTTTGTGTGAATTTCTGCTACATAAATAGATGCTGAAAAAGTCATCAAGGATAAAAAGAATAGGTGCTGGCCCATGGCTCATACCTATAATCCTAACTACTCAGCAGGCTACAATCTGAGAATCAAGATTTGAAGCCAGTCTGGGCAGGAAAGTCCATGGGAATCTTATCTCCAATTAACCACCGAAAAGGCTGAAAGTGGAGCTGTGGCTCAAGTGGTAGAGTGCTAGTCCCAAGCAAAAGTCTCTGGGACAGTATCTTCAAGCCTCAGGACACACACACACCCACACACACACACACACACACACACACACACACACACAGAATAGGTAGTGAGCATGATAGGGGGCAAAGACTTATAACACCAGTTCAAGTTTAAAGCCAGCCTGGGCTCTGTAGGAATCAATACCATCATCAAGAGCTTAGGAACTGACTCCTGCAGCAATGATAATACAGCTAACAATACTCACTAAATGATTAGTACAATCCTTGCTCTTGTTCCTATATATAAATACTTATTCCTATACTATTTTAAAGATGAAAAATTTGGCCTAAATAAATTAAGGAATTTGTATTTGGAATGTATTGAGGGTTTCACTAATTAGGAAAATATACAAATAAAATATAGTGTGATATATAAAGTGAATTGACTATGTACAATGCCAATGGTATAATGAGAATCATGTTGTAAATGTATAATTATATGTATTTATGTATACATATATATGCATTCAATCTAAAAATTATTACCTTAAATGCATGTGTAGTTGAGGCTAGTTTACGAGAAGGAATGTAGAAGTCAGTGAAGTTAGTCAAGTTTTGGATTACTCAGTTTGCAACAATCAAATCCAATAAAAAATTTTTTTCATATATTTTTACTGTAATTAATAGAAAGGTTACATTATATTCACCAGGTAGAGGGTTCATTACTTCACATACATTGATACCCTTTCTCATGACTTGATCCCCATTTCCCTCCCCCATCCCTGCCCCTCATCTTGTTTTCCCCCTTCCCTATTCGATTTCAAATAACCAAATACGCCAATAAAAATTTTTAATCAGTTTTTCAAACTCAAGTTATTTCCTCCACAAATGGCTTGAGCAAGATGGAGAAAGGAGAGAGAACTAAAAGGCAGGACAGGACCAGATCATGGCAAGCCTTATTGTCAGTGAGCAGCATTGTATGATTTCAATAAAAGGATATCAGATAGGTATTTCAGAAGAAACAATATAGCATTTATAACAGCATTTATAAATAGCATTTATAATTTACAATTACAAGAGACTACACCCTCTACTACATGTACCTATTTCATATTTATATTTCCCTTCTCTATTGACCCTCTGATATTGTCACCTAGATTTCATTCTGTATAATATTTTCTAATCCTTGTGATAATAGAGCTATCCATTGCATACCATAATAGCACAACAAGGTGAAATGATCCACTCAATGGGATTATCAATGCTGTATTGTCTATTTGGAAGTATACTGACCTGATTAAGGGCTAGGAATCTAGATAAGAAGAATCCTGCTGTGCTATTTACTAGCTGTTAAACACGTTGCTCAAGATGGTTTAGATAAATGCATAATTGGAACCTGGAGATGCATTTAGTATAATAGAACAACATATACAAAAAATACAACAGAACTAATTCTAGCTGAAGGCATCTAGTACAGACTTCATATATGTCACTGCATTTAGTAAGAATATGGCAGACCCTGAGTAGCTACCTGCTTTACATAGGTACTTCTCCACGTGATGAGAATATGAAAGAGTAATATGATATAATTAACATGATATATTAGTTCTTCTCTGCATTATTAGTTTCTTTATAAGACTGGTGATTCTAGTTAGCTTGCTGGACTTTGATGAGAATTAAATGAGTTGATCCACTGGTAAGTTCCTAATAGTAAGCTCTCCATCAACATTAACCACTGTCTGATGAGGCAAAAATGTTCAAAATGAGCCTGGTGCCAGTGGCTCACACCTGTTCTAGTTATTTAGGAGGTTGAAATCTAAGCATCACAATTTGAAGCTCAAAGTGATAGAGCACTAGCCTTGAGTACAAATGCTCAGGGACAGTGCCCAGGCCTTGAGTTCAAACCTCTGACAGACAAAAAAAAAGAGTTCAGAATAAAAGCTTGTGGCTTTGAGACAGAACAATAAAGGATTGAAGCACCATATTTATTTAGAAACAAATAAATAATCGAGAAAACAGAAGAACTTTTCCAGCTGGCTTATTAGATTAAAGTAGAGCAAGATGACTAGCTGCAAAGATTGTGCTGTGTATCTATGACCACAGCACAGAAATAGAATCAGTTTTTAGATTTAAACATCCTTGATAATTTATTGAAAAAAATCTTATAAAATGAATATTTTAAGCAATTATATGTTCACTGATTAAACCACATAAACTAAACTTTAATGAAAGAAAATCAGCTTAACTCTTAAGTGTACCAGTCTAATGGAACCTGAGTCAGAAAAATGCTAAATTTAAATTCCATAAAACTGAAAAATAAGCAGATGAAATTGCCTGTAAATATCAATTGCATGTCATCTTGACTTCTTAACCTGCTTTATGTATGTAAATAGCATCCATTTACATAAAAGGAATATTAGTTAAATGAAATGAAACCTTATCAAGGCAAATAATCTGTAGGAAGAAAAAGGGACAGTACTCATCAAATCAGGCTAGCTGAAAACACTAGTACCGTGAGCTCTCAAAAATGGTACTTTAATTACACATCAGAAGAATATTCACATTTTCCTCTGCTAAATATTAAAATGATCCTTGACAAATCCAGGTGGCCATACTGATTTGTTTTCCCATGCGGGGCATGATCTTGAGAGAGTTGTGTTTAAATTGATCTTTATTATATACATTAACTTTTTCAGGTCACAAACACTGCATCATTCAAGATTTATCCTTCTGGATATTTTTTTAACTGTTCACAAAAATGATAAATTAAACTAGTCACTTTAATTTCTTTACTCAATTGGATGTCCATTGTAAAAGGGAACTTTAGAAATGAATGTTCCTTTTCCTTGCCTTTTCACCCCGTAGAACTCTTGGAGCCATATCTTCAGACATTTTGCTTTTCAGTTTCATTTTTCAGGTTGGGGTCTCCTGTTTTTGCCTGGGTAGTCTAGGAATGTGATCCTCTACCTACCACCCCCCCCAGGCAGCTAGAATTAAAATTGTATATCATCATGCCTCCTTTGCTTTTAAGATAAGGTCTCAAGCTAACTTTCGTTAAAGCTGGCCTTGACATCTGGGCCTCCGTTTTTTGCCTCCTGAATAGCTGAGATCGTAAGTGTACATTACCATTTCTGGTTCTCACAGTATATTTTCTAAGTACAAAGGATAATTTGGATTAAATTTCCAATTTCCAATTATTGTCTTTTTTTTTTTTTGATGGGTCATGGGACTTGAATTCTGGGCCAGAGCACTGTCCCTGAGCTCTTCACCTCAAGGCTTCTGCCTTACCCCTCAAGCCACAGCCCCACTTCCCGTTTTTTTAGTGGTTAATTGGAGATAAGAGTCTCATGCTCTTTAGTGCTCTTTGGTGCCCGGGCTGACTTCGAATAGCGATGCTTAGATCTCAGCCTCCTGAGTAGCTACGATTACAGGCATGAGCCACTGCCCGCGGCTTTCTTTTTTTCTTTTTTTTGTAGCTGGATTTCTATCCTGCATTTGTGTTCAAATATCAACTAGCTGTCAATTTATGTGATAATAAACTTTGCAATGTTGGAATTCAGAGGCTGATTAGAGTACAAATAGAAATAAATATAAATAACATAATTTAAGCAACTTATCAGATAGTATAAGTAACAATTTATCAGATAATATGATTAAAGTGGTTTATCAAATAGTTCGAAGAGTAGATATGTGGCTTAGGCAGTAGAGCTTCTGCCTAAAAAGTGTGAAGCCTATAGTTAAAATGTGAGTATCACAAACAGTAACAAAATCTTGAACCTAAAACAAACAAATAGCCTGGAGCCCATGGATCAGGCCTGTAATTCTACCTATTCAGGAGGCGTAGATCTGAGGATATCTGTTCAAAGCCCATCCATGCAAGAAAATCTATGACACTCTTAACTCTAATTAACCACCTAAAAACCAAGAGGGGGGGCGGTAATGGGGACCAAGACATGAGAAAGGGTATGAATATATGTGAATTAATGCACCTTCTGTCTGGCAAATATCATGTAACCCTTTTATTAATTACAATAAAAATAAATAAATTTTAAAAAAAAGCTGAAAGCAGAGTTCAAGTGGTAGACCACTAGTTGAGCAAGAAAGCTTAGAGCTACATTTGTCATAATCAGTAGAAACCTTGGGCTCACCTAGCAGAGATTTACAATAGAACAAAACCTAGATACATAAGGCCATATAGTATGATGCTAAATGAAAGGACCTCCAGAATATAGAAACAAAAGCCATATAATGAGTGACTGTTACCGTATTCCACCTAGTTATCTGATATATTGTATATATGGGTATTTGGTTATTTGAAATAGGATAGGGAAGGAGGAAAAACAAGATGAGGGGTAGGGGTGGGGGAAGGAAATGGGGACCAAGACATGAAAAAGGGTATCAATGTTTGTAAACTAATGCACCTTCTATCTGGTAACTATAATGTAACCCTTCTATTAATTACAATAAAAATATATGAAAAAAAAAGTAAAAAAAAAAAAAGAAGAAAACTTAGAGGCAACAAAAAGGCCAGGCCCTGGTTTCAAGCCTCATGACCAGCACCAAAAAAAACATCAAAAATAATAAAGCCCACCTTGTACGTATATATGGAAATATCACAATGATTTCCCCTTGAACAATTAATATATGCTAACAAATCGCAGAGAATTCAGGGGACCTATTAGATAAGAAATGTATGTGTATCACATATAGGCAAGGAACTTTTAGGACCAATTTAAACTAGAGAAGTTTTGTTTACATTGTTTTGGTTTTATTTTTTCTAGTATCGATAATAACTTGTGATGAGATCAGTTGTATAAATGTGTGTGTGTGAATAAGAGGGCAAGAGAGGAGAGACAGGGAGACAGAGAGAGAGAGTGAGAGACAGGGAGACAGAGACAGAGAGAGAGAGAGAGAGAGAGAGAGAGAGAGAGAGAGAGAGAGAGAGAGAGAGAGAGAGAGCAAAGGACCCAAGGCTGGAGTCCTTTGTGTCTGTTTAATTCTGGAGATAAGTCAATGAAAGTACATTTGACACTCAAATAGTTGAAATCTTATTATTCCCTCCCTCCCTCTCCCTCTCCCTCTCCCTCTCCCTCCCCCCCCCCCCTCTCTCTCTCTCTTCTTGTTACCAGTCATAGGGCTTGAAGTCAGGGCTTGAGCACTTTCCTTGGGCTTTCCTCAAGGCTAGAGCTCTGCCACTTGAGCCACCGCACCACTTCCTTGGTCTCAATAGGTCCTTTCACTTGCTCAAATACCTGTGTTATCTCTGAAGGTGATATGTTAGTACAACTATTGAATTATTCTGTCTTCTTTTCATTGTTCTCAGTCTATGATTCTCCTGAAACCACAGCTAGTTCTCCAGTTTTTGCTGACTTTGCAGGACATTTTCTGCTGCATTCACTTACATTTACTTTCTATCTTGGACATCTCCCACATCAATACATTAACTTCTCAGAACCATGGATGCTTTTCTGATCATTGGGAAACAGGGAGAGCCTCTGAAGTAAAAAACTGACAGCGTGCCTCTGGGTTCTATAAGCTTCCCTTTCCTTCCTGATGTCCCTGAGATCTGAAGAAAATGGCCCTGACAGTTCCTTGAATACTGTAGAATTGTGTATGGACATCTATCAAAGGCTGTCTTCCTTGGTGTGTCATTTCAGTTTTGTCTCTGAACCTGCTGGCCCTGGGCCTTCCAGTACAAATTTCATGCTTAGAACTATTTCTGTTCTATTCTTGATCCTAGGGCTTGATGCTTTGAGTCATCCAATGTAGGAATAGGATTTTAAGTCCCTTTGGCCACAGCCACATACAAGCCTTGCTTATTCTTCTATTTGCCAATATATTGGGAACTGGAGTTGGAGAGCCCCGAAGGTCCCTATACTAGCCTTTGGACTCCAGGTATACCAGCGTGGATTACGCTGCGGCAACGGGAAGCCAGATACTCTTACCCACTACACTGGAGTGCTAATCTACTGATGGCAGAAACAATTACATCAAGAAGATCAGAAAAACATTGTAGACTCACGACTCTTTCTACCATCATGTTTGCACTGCCCTAGACCACCTTTCAACAGCTCGTAAATCTTCCATTCTCTACTCAAGATAAGGTTATGAGACCATCTTCTTAAAGTCTTTGTTTAAGAAGCTTTGCTATTTTCTGTAAAAAGCAGCAGTAAATTCCTCCTATAGATTAGGGGAATGGAGAGAGTTGGGACCATATTTACTTTTTTAATAAGGTGCTACACACAAAGGAAAGCTCTTCTTATGTGATTCCTCAATCTTGGAGCATATGACATCTATCTGATATCAAGAGCAGGCTTAAAGGTAAGAAGAGATGTTAAATTATTTACACCAACAGCAGCTCCAGGCCAGGTTGAGGGAAGGTGGAAGTGGCAAAGGAATTACTCACATACCATCTGCCGACTTGGAAGTCTTGCTGTCACTAGGGCTGTAATGTCAACAATTCCTCATCTTTGTATACAAAAACAGAAGCAGTCTTTTGCACATGCTTTAATTTAAATTTGAAAATATTTTTGAGCAAATATGTATTAAGCTCCTACTAGGCAGACATTGTCAGGATGGGAGGTGGAAAATCTGAAGCTTATAATGACAAAATTTCTTTTTTGCACCTGAAAGAGCTTACTGTCTTGGGTGGGGCAAAGAAGTGAAGAAATTATGCAAAAGGTAAACAAAAGAGACATGGCAATTGGCTGAGAATAGAAATAGCCCCCATAAAAATCTCTAATTCTAAGCATTTAGTGTTACAGAATATGCAGCTTTTATTTCTTTTGCAAAAGGAAGAATAAAAATTCTGTGATCTTTTTTTAATAAGACTATTAAGCCAAACTACTTCCAACAACTTAGAGAAATTTGGTTATTCATGAGAATAACACCTTTTCTAAAAGAAATAAAGTTAATTTTCTACTCTTCTGCAAAGGAGGTCATTAATTATACATTTTAGATTTCATCAATTTCAGAGAGATGAGACTAACATTTTAAATAGATGTCAAGGAAGACATAAGATATTAAGTTAAATACACTGGATGACAATAAATGGTTATTAAAAACATAATTCTGTTATTCTCATAATTTTCTCTCTTGGGTGTCTAATTGAAGTCCCGAGCTTCACATTTAAGCAGACAAATCAATGTATAACAATTTGGTGAGCTCTAAACAAAAGATTCTAAATCACCGAGTCATTTCCTGTTAAGGGCAAGTGGATAGCTATCCCTTCCCCAACCCTGTACACCCCAACTCTGTACACATCATGAGAGAAACAAGATAAAGAAAGAAAGGAAGGAAGAAACAAAGGAAGAAAGGGCAGAAGGATGAAAGAAAGCAAAAGGAAGGGAGAAAGGGTGGAAGAAATCAAAAGGGAGGGAGGGAGGGGGTGAGGAGGGCAGGAAGGAAGGAAGGAAGGAAGGAAGGAAGGAAGGAAGGAAAAAAGGAAGGAAGGAAGGAAGGGAAGGAGTGAGGGAGTGAAGGAGGGAGGCAGAGTGGGCAGGCTGGAGGGAAGGCAGGCCAAGCCTAATAAAAATACTGGCATCCTAACATGTAACCATTTATCTGCGAAGAATCAGCATGCTCTCTTTTTCTGTTCTCACTAGAAACTTACTATATTTGAAATAGGCATTTGTCTTGGAAAAGTTTGAGCCATGTGACCCTTTGTTTTGAGAGTTATTATTGCCAACAAATAATAGGAAAAGAGAGAAAAAAAGTTAAGAACATTAGATATTTGGCATGCTTGGTGAGTTTTCTAAGGTTTATGGTTCTGTGTTCATCTTCCACTGCTTTTCTCAAAAATGCTGTGTGTTTGGACAGCTCCCTCTGAAGAGAAACAGAGGAAGTCACACAACACTTTTCTTAATGCTCCATGGGATAGCCAGAGCCAGCTTTCATCTTTCTCACCATCTTCTGCTCACTTGGCTCAGATCCACAATTGTAGAAACTTTTCTGTTTTCAAATTCTTGTTTTCCTAAGCACTACAATGAAAAATAGCAGTCAATATGAATTTTCCTTTCTTAAGTCAAAAGGTCGTAGAAAACATTTGTTTTTCAATGAGTATTCAACTGTATGGATATCTGGAATACAGGTTGAAGATATACATATTTCTTTAAACCTTCAGAACTTAAAGATATAGAATAAACTTGGAATAGTAAAAATGTTGCATGGTAAAAGGATTGATTCAACTGGGTGGTGTCTGTTAGACTGTACTTTCTTGTCCTAGCATCTATCCACTAAATTAAGCAAAGGCTAGATACCCGTGGCTTATGCTAGAAATCCTAGCTACTCAAGAGGCTGAGATCTGAGAACTGGGGTTTGAAGCTAACCCAGAGAGAAAAACCTGTGAGACTCTTATTTCAATAAACCAGAAAAAACTCAGAAGTTGTGGCTCAAGTGGCAGAGTGCCAGTCCTGAGAAAATGATGAGAGAAAATTGAACCACAAGTGTCAAGACATGGAATATCCAGGGAGGATATAGGTACATTTATTTACCTACATGTTAGCATGTTATTATGTTTAATATTTGTTTCATATTTGTTAGATTTTGAGTTTTTCAGAAGGAATGGTTACTAATTTCTGATTCTTGTTTCTCTATACCGAATCTATGCCAGTACTCCCACACAAGGTATCTGTTTAATAAATAATTGTTAACAGATTGACCTTTTTCCTCATGGTTACTGATTGAAATTGTTCTCTTATTTTGTTTTTTCTTTTTCCTTTTTAATGTAAGTCTATGTAAAATCAGTGACCTTAATCTACGTGTGGAAAAGAGATGACTAGAGTTGACACAAATTTGAAATAGCAAAGAAATGGGTCACATATCCTGAAATCAACAATGTAGAGCACTTTATGGGTAAAAGAAGTCTCTGGTCTCTAAGTGGCCACCTACTATTAGAAACTGTTATTTATATTTTGTTTTTGTTATCCACTTGATTTTCTTTTTACTGGCTTTGAAAGAAAAGTACTCTAACAAAAAACTCGCCATTTAAAAATGCTTACTTAGAGCTCTGTACTCTCTTTCCAGTGTGATATACATGCATTAAGCTGTGAGATTTCTATTGAATGTGGGTAAAGTTGAGGCAATTGATCCCCAGCATTTGAAGTGGCAAGAAAGACTTCTTGGTATTCTTTAAGAAGCAGTAGCAATTATAATTTTGTAGATTTTGCAAAGCTTCCCTTATTCCATTCTGTCATCATTTTTGCTTTATTAGAAAACAAGTACCCATCTGTTTTTTGTATAAAAAGAAAATGTTTCCTAATTGTATTTATATTCAAGCCAATAATTCCAAGCAACATGGTTACTCTGAAGCAATAAATAAGAAATTTCAAGATTATACTCACAAATGGCCCTTACCTTTTGGGCTGTTGTTACTTTCTCAAAATTTTTGGGTAGAAATCTTGATTTTCTTCGTTGCAATTATTATTGTTTCACAATAATAATGCCAGTAGGTAACAGATGAAACATTGCACCAAAAGAAAATTTTTAGTGGCTGTCTCAGTTGTGGCTTATCTTTCAGAAGGTTAACCGAATAAGCCAAGAATCCAATATCATAGTATTTTAAAACTCACTTTAGCCATTTCTCATAGGGAAGTGTATACCTTGACAGCATTGCTTATTAATTAGGTCTGAAGAAAAGCCAGAATTTTCATTTTGATACAGATTTTTTTCTTCTCATAATTATATTATAATATGGGACCTAGAAATCTAAAACTCAAAATAATTCAACTGATTGTCATTGGCTAAGGGTTTTAATTCAACTATTTGCAAGTTGGTCACTGTTGATTAATTTGCTTGAATACATTATTTCTACTGCTTATAGTTGCTCATATATTCATTTTTCCAAAGGGTATTTAAGTCAATTTTAGATTGATATGAATATTGCTTCATCCTCTTTGTTTTGAACTAAATTATGAATATAAATTTCAGAAGGATGATACACATATGGATCAAGAATACCTTTGAATAGTTTGCTATTTGGACTATAGATGACCTCAAGTTAATTGGAAATTATAATTAGTTATAATGCTCTTTCATATACATATCAGAAACTTCTCAGTGATAGTCCAACACCAACATTTCATTCAGTAAATTTTGCTTCTGCACCTGAGTATGTCAGGACTATGCTAGGGTCTGGAAACACATGGTTCTTTTCTTTCCTTCTGTCTTCCTCTTCCTCTTCTCCTCCCTTCCCCTCCCCTCCCTTCCCTTCCCCTCCCCTCCCTTCCCCTCCCCTTTCTCCTCCCCTCCCCTCTCCTCTCATTTCCTTTCCTTTCTTCTAGTACCAGGGTTTATTATATGCATGGCATCATGCTTGCTTTGTTTTGCTTACTCGTGAGTAGTATTCTACCATTTGAACCATGCTTCCACCTTATACGATGTTGTTTCTTTACAGGTGCTAAAGGACCTAACACTACAGAAATAGAATGCATTTGAGGTGGGTATAAACATTCAGGGACTTCCACTTTTATTACTTCTTGTTCTCATAATGGCTGGCTGATATGTTGAACCAAGTATTAGAAGTACTTCTGGGAATGAGGAAAGCTGATCTTACTCTTGATTAAAGAAGTCCTAGACATCTTCTAAGTTTGAATTAGGAAGAACAAAAGATATATTTCACAGTCTAACTGAGAAAAATAGATAGGAGATCAGAAAAGGTAGAGATCAGCCTGGAATTTGGCCTAGTGTTAGAGTGCTTGCCTAGCATGCATCAAGACCTTGGTTTGATTCCTCAGTATCACATACATGGAAAAGCTGGAAGTGGTGCTATTGCACAAGTGGTAGAGCATTTACCTTGAGGAAAGCCCAAAGACAGTGCTTAGGCTCTGAATTCAGCCTTCAGGACTTGAAAAAGAAAGGAAAGGAAAGGAAAGAAAAGGAAAGGAAAGGAAAGGAAAGGAAAGGAAAGGAAAGGAAAGGAAAGGAAAGGAAAGGTAGAGACCAACATGTATATGAGATGGGAGATGGAGAGGAGAACAAAAATTGGTGAACACATATTCAGCTTAACTTTCTGTGTGTGTGTGTGTGTGTGTGTGTGTGTGTGTGTGTGTGTGTGTGTGTGTGAGAGAGAGAGAGAGAGAGAGAGAGAGAGAGAGAGAGAGAGAGAGAGAGAGAGAGGCAGAGACAGAGAGAGACAGAGAGAGACAGAGGCAGAGACAGAGAGAGACAGAGAAATAGAGTGAGAGAGAGAATTAGGACTTGAATTTAGGGCCCAAGCTCTCACTTCACTTTTCACTAAAGGATGCCACTCTACCACTTGAGTTATACCTTTATCTCTGGCCTTTTGTTGATTAGTTGGAGATAAGAATCTCAGGGACATTTCTGCCCAAGCTGGCTTTGAATCAAGTTCTCAGCTTCCTGAGTAGCTAGGATTATAGGTATAACACTTTCCCATGCTTTATACCTAGCAATCTGGCTACCACTTGTCAGGTCAACACTTTTGTTTCCTTCCTTCCTTCCTTCCTTCCTTCCTTCCTTCCTTCCTTCCTTCCTTCCTTCCTTCCTTCCTTCCTTCCTTCTTTCATTCCTTCCTTCCTTTCTTTTTTTTTCTTTTGACAGGGTCTTTTTAAATTTGCCCCATCTGGTCTTGAACTCTTTTACCTCACTTAATGAGTATCTTAATTACGGGTATGTACCATGACTGTGGCCTAATATGAGTTTCTTTAAACAGGAATGGGAAATCAATAATCAAAGCAGTAAATCCCAGTCACCTTCTATTTGAAAACTTCTCTTTCATGTTATTAATACAATTTGAAAACCAAGTAATATATTTAGTTCTTAGTGGAACATAGTATATATGAGACCAATATGCAGTTTAGAAATAATATGTTCATTTATTGTCTTAATTATGAATTAATAGCTATGGATCTATAATTAATTTTTATATAGATCCTTAAATATCTACATAAAGATCTGAAAACATAAAGATCCTTACATGTCTATACATGCTGATGGATATTAACAAAGATTTAGGATCTAAATTAACAAATTATATACTTTTTAAGAAATTATATATATATGTATTTTTTCAGAAGACATGGCAAGTTAAGTAACCAATGGGTCAAAGTTCCATGCCATGAAAGTATATTTGATTTTCACTTTCACACCAGAAAGTCAAGTTAGCCAACAATTAAGGATTTCAAATAGAAACGTTTCTAACTAGACCCAAGCATGGTAAAGTCCATAATTAAATAAATGTCTATCTAGGGAAATAAGAAAATCCATTCTCTTTTGTTCATTTTCTTCCTGTCTATAAAATGGATTTTTTTTCATGTTTCTTTCATGAATTGATTAGAGTCTTCATTGCAAACCACAGAATCTAAGAGTTTAAAGAGAAAGTTCATGGAATTCTGCAAAGGCCATTGTACCATGTTGGAATACAACATATTTTTCCATCACTACAGCTCAGAGCTCCACCCACTAAGACTGCCCCACTGCCTTCTTTTACTGATTTTGCTAGTTACCACATGCTATAAATCAGCTACAGTGTCCTGATAAGTTAGATGTCTCCAGAAAATCAAATCTATCTTCAAATATGTTGCCACTAATTTGCATTGTTTTTTTCACATTTTACTTTTTGAGTCTTTCATGAGTTTTGCTTGATGAGTTTTTGCTTTGTGTGACTTAAGTCTGATTCTTTGCTGTGAGTCTGGAAAGAGTAGTGTCACTTGTTTTTGTTCTGTTTAATTCTAGTTTGGCCAGGACAGGTTCACAGTGTGAGAATCTCAAAAAAATATTGGGAGTTATTTAGAAGGTATTTAAAGGTGTTAGGTAGCCTCAAATGATAAAAGGCTCGGTTTGTTTTAAGATGAGCTAAAAGTTAAAATTAATGACACAGGTATGCTGACTAGACAGTGTAGCTAAGATCTCTTTCATGAACTTTGTTGTGTAGGACATAGTCAAATTATAATTTCTAAACTCTCCAAATCCAAACTACTAAGGGATAAAATTAACATGACCTATGTAGAAAGTGATAGAATTGTGTTGAAGAACATTCAAAAGAAGACCAGAAATGGAAAGATACTTATCATGTGCTAGAACTACTCTCTACATGTACATATGATGGAGATATCAAACTCAGTCTATACATGAATGGTGAAACTAACAAAAAAAAACTAAATGGGTGTTTTGGAAGGACTAAACAATTCTTTTTCTTTCTTTCTTTGTTTCTTGCCTCAGGTTTATTGGAAGAAATGACAGAGCCCCCTTCTCCCCCCCCCCCCAAGATGGTGGCTAGGGAGCCACAGCAGTTGTCCTGTCCTCACACTGGCAGAAAGAGGTAGGTCTACATTGTGGGGCCTTCACAAGGCCCTGGGCACCTTTAGGCTCTGCAGTCTGGGCACCCTTAGGAGCTGGAGCCTGGGCACTCTTAGGGGCTGTAGCTTGGGCCTAAGCTGGAGTGGCAGCTGGAGCCTGGGCTTTTACTTGTGCCTTAGCCAAGTCCTGGCCCTGGCCTTGGGCCGGATGAGCCTGCGACCGTTGTCAATGTAGGCACGGGGACCCGAGCTTGGGGTGGGCGATGTAGGAGAGTCGCTGGAGCTTATGGGTGGCCTATTTGGGGAGCTTGCATTTGTTGTTCGCAACTTTGGGCTTCTTCAGGGCCTTGAGGGCCTTAGCCTGCATGACCGTGGCATTGTTGGCCTGCATCTTCTTAAAGCCCTTTTTGTTGTGCTTCTTAGTAAAATGCATGTTCCTCAGGAACTTGGGGTCCATCCACTTCAAAGACTCCTATCTTTGTGATCTAGGTTTCTTGATGTCATTTCTGTGCCATTTCCAGGACTGTTTGCGCATAATGTGGTTCCTGAACTTTGCCAGGTCAGAACCGCCAACCCACAGGAGCTGATTCGCCGGGAACCAGAAGGGGAAGAGAAAGGTTGCAATGCATTACGGGAAATCAGAACCAAATAATTCCTTTTTTTGTCCATGTTCATAGTTTTATTTTATTTTTTATTGTCAGGATAACGTATAGAGGGGTTAAAGTTGCATTTGCCACGTAGTAAGTGTATTACTTCTCACACATTGGTACCCCCTCTCATGTTTTTGTCTCCATTTCCCTCTCCCCACCCCTCCCAATCATCTTGTTTTCCTCCTTTCCCTTTCCTATTTCAAATAAACAAATAAATGCATGTACAATTTACCAGGTGACAAAGTCAGATACAGTAACAATATGAGATTAATCATGAGGGCAAAAAAGAAGAGAAATAACATAGTACATTCAGAACAGCAATCACACAGGACTAAGTAATTCTTTTTTTTTTTTTTTTTTGCCAGTCCTGGGCTTGAGCTCAGGGCCTGAGCACTGTCCTTGGATTTTCTCAAGGTTAGAGCTCTACCACTTGAACCTCAGCACCATTTCTGGCTGTTTTCTATGTATGTGGTACTGAGGAATCGAACCTGGGTCTTTGTGCATGCCAGACAAGCACTCTACCACTAGGCCAAACTCCCAGTCTAGGACTAAGTAATTCTAATGATAACTTTAGATCATAAATATAGCCAACAATAGTCTGAAAATGGCCAATGAATGTAATAACTAATTGAAGTCTGGAAATAAAAAAATTGTAATAGGGGATAAGTGAAGACACAGGACCTTGTAGCAGAAGAATAGACAGAAGAAAGAGATGCAACCATAAGTCCAGAAAGACAATTATGTAAATAGGAGAATAAAATACATGATAAAGGCTACACTGTAAAAGAGATGGTTTGATGAACAGTGTTGAGGAAAATGGGTAGTCAATTGTGAAAAAAATACTATTACTTTACTATGAAAACATAAACTCCAAATGGAGAAATATTTAGTGGGAAAACTAAACACTACAAAATCCTAAAAACGAGGGTGGCTGGTTGATATGCTTATGGTAGGGAAAGCCTTTTCCCATTGTCTACTTATGCTCACTTTTATGTATACACACACACATACACATACACATACCACACACACATACACACACATGCACACACACACACAACTAAAAGAAAAAATTACAATATTTAAGTATAAAAAGTAAAATTTCAGCATAGTAAAAGAAAATTTTGCAAAAAAATTCTTGGGAAAAAACCTTCAGAAAGATCTAAAATAAATGGGCCGGGAGTTTGGCCTAGTGGTAGAGTGCTTACTTAGCATGCACGAAGACTGGGGTTCGATTCCTCCATACCACATACATAGAAAAAAAAAAAAAGCTGGAAGTGGTGCTGAGGCTCAAGTGGTAGAGCTCTAGTCTTGAGAAAGTCCAAGGAAATTGCTCTGGACCAGAGCTCAAGCCCAGGACTAGCCAAAAAAAAAAAAAAAAAAAGATCTAAAATAAGGTAGAAAAGTATTTGAAACAAATATTTGAAAATTATGTAAAGATAAAATCAAAGGCCAATATAATTCTGAGTTTCAGGAGAACAATTCTCTTTTCATGCCCGGTAATATATTCAGACTCAGTCTCTGTCTCTTTCATAATTTAGTCCTTTATAGATTTTTACTGTTGATTTTAGGTTACATAGTAATGTTGGGCTGACAAAAGGTTTAATTCATTTGGAATTTTTCTTAATTCAGGAAGCACATTTCCTTTAGAAAAGAAATTGTTGCCCACTGCATGAAATTAAGAGGTGTGTGTGTGTGTGTGTGTGTGTGTGTGTGTGTTGAATATGTTTCCATTAAAATTTTTATTGAATTTGCATTTCTGTTAAAAGTAATAAAAAGTTCACTGGGATTGTTCTGACTCTTCTAGCTCCTTCTGCTTTCTTCACTCAATGAAGAAAAGATAGGCTTTCAAAAAGGGGATTTGTGTTCCTTTCAGATTGTTATTCTAAATCCGACTTGATAGCAGAATCCAAAGTACATCATATCCCAGATAAAGCTAGCTGCTTGCCAGACTGCTCTGTTACAATTGAACTGTAAATGGCTCACATCAGCACATTCTGTCAACTTTATATAAACCCACTTTATGTAACATGATTATAGATCCCCTGAAAACTGCTCTGTACCTGCAGCTTGCAGACTGATTCTCTTGATGCTGTCTACCAGACATGACTGAGAAAAGAAGCATAACTAGTTTTGGGGAGACAGATGAAAGTAACAGTCTTGTTACTGCTTGATTATTTCATTTTTTTAGATGCTTGTACCCCTATATGCAAAATGGAATTAGTAAATATGCTCTTTCTCTGCTCCTCAGCCATTAATCATTGGTCCCTGATTTTGTCACATCTAGAGATGTTTTGGGGCTGGCTGACTTAGATCATAGGCTCTAATCTTTCCTTTTTTTTTTCTCTCAGTATGTAATTTCCTTCAGTTCGTGGTTAGACAGACCATGATACTTTGAATTTCTGAAAAGTTCAGTTCAAATGAATGTATATCTACTAAGACTTCACTGTAAGCAAGCCTTAAGTGAAGCATTAGGAATACCAAGACAAAAAAATGCCAGAACTCTTACTTTGTGGAGGTGACAGTCTAGCTGGAGAGTGAGAGTCTCAATGGAACATGATTAATATTAACATTTCTAGCTATTGAAAGAAAACAAAAGATGGGGTATGATCAAACCTGGAAACATTTTCCAAAGGTGACACATGAGCTGAATCCCAAAAGTTAAAGGAAAATGGCTTATATGGAAGAAAAATCTATACATAAAAGAGCAGACAGAAATGTCAGAGACATGTCAGAGGCTTGGGCCTGTGGGCAGAGAAACTTCAGAATCCAGAATTACTGTAAGGAAATATTTCAGGTATGGAATGGTGGGAGAAGAGGCTAGTGATGTAAAACACATGCGGGGGAATGATATTCTCCAATACTCAAGCCACAAATGGCTTCTTCATATCTAGAGTAACTAAGGAAACACCATGTGGGTTGGGTCCTGAATTTCTTATCCCTTTCTCATGATCAATGCTCTTTCCTCATTTCTTTGTGCTGGGTTAAGACTCTTCTGAGTCCTTTAAAAATTAAACAAGTCTCTCTCCCTTCCTGTCCCTCCCCACCTTATTGTCTGCCTTCCTAACGAGAGGAGATGATCCAGACGTATGTTTCATGAAAACCACTCAGTATGCGATGTGGAGGCTAAAAACATGTGTTTGGATCTGAGAGTGAGTAGACAAGAACTACAATGATATGTCAGGAAAGTTGTTAGTCCAGATCCATGTTATGAAGAAGTGGAGAGCTAAGTCAATGGCAATTGGCATGAAGACAAATGAGACAGATTTGAGAATTGTTGTAATGACAGAAGTGGTCAAACATGAACAAATTACATCTGGGCTTCCTTTCAGAGTCTTGGTCACAAAAGATGTTAATAAAGGAAGCTGGAACTGGAAGTGGTCCAAAAAACCTAGGGGTTAGAATGAGGTTGTCTCAGTGCCTACTGGGACAAGTAGTTTTCCATTTCAGCATTTCCCTGGGTTAAAATTGCCAAAGCATTCACGTGTCCCTTATGAAGTGCAGAAGCATTGTCTTACTGTGGATCCAAGTGACAACAATGAGTTGAAAGGATTTCTGGCACCATATAGATGTTTGATAATAGTTTTAATGATAGCTTCCCATCTCTCTAATGACTAGGGCCATACCTACTTAGTTTATAAAGTCTGGCAAAATTATGGTATGAACTGGTAATGCTGTGGGCTGTTGGATAAATTATACTAGGTCTGTTTCTGGATGGCCCTGAGGGACTTATCTGAAACTATGCTTCTAGAAACTTCAAGAATACTGACTTCAAAGAAAATGCTGCGCTATTATTATAAACATCACAACCAGGCACTTAGCAAAGCAAGGAGAATCTAACTTGTAGAAATACTTGCCTTGCTTAAAGTTCTTGAAAACTTATTTAGATCAGTTAAAATGGTCTCTAGATATCACAATTTTGTTTACTGCATGATTTGGGAAAGTTCTTTTCAGCTTGGGAAAATGTATTGTCTTAGCCAAGAAAAGAATTATGTGAGCCTTGAATCTATAAACTCCCAAACTAAAAGAGATTATGAAATTATTTTGGATGACTGGGACAGATTTTTTTTCCAGAGAAAAGGTTTATCACATGGGTGATTTAATGCACTACTTAAATTGCCTAGAAATGACCAAGAAATCTGACAACATGATAATGAATTTTCAAATAAAACAAACACAAAAATCACATCAGAACTTCTTGCAATTGGCAGGATAATAGCTGGCAACAATAACTCTTGGAAAAGTGAGCTGGATCTTTAGCATTAAAATGAGTTTGGGGACTATAATATGAAGTCAACACTTTCATGAGAATTTTGGAATGCTCAATTTCCCACAGTCTCATCACTTCTCTGCCTGACAATTGTAATTATTTTTCATCGACTTGACAGTCAAATTTGCTTCCTGTAGTGATAATATACCTGCTACCATCCTGACCATATTGGAGAAATAGTGTTTCTTTGATAGATTTGTTCATTTTTGAAACTAACTTCTAAGTTATTATAACCACTTTCTTACATTATTCATTAACTTATCACCATTTGTAGTTCTGACAGTAGTTTGTAACTTTGAAAAAGAAGACACACAGATCATAAAGCAAAGATTACTTATGTTTGTCAAAAATTTAAACTAATAAATTAAATATGGTATGCATTGCCCTCCTACTTCAGGAAAGTATTGGACGTTGTGTACACTTCCAAAACACCCAACATTATTAGGTTATGGATTTAATATCTGAGGCATTATAAAGGAACCTAATTTTTACAGACTGAGAAGGGATACATAGGATACAAAGGACAGGTCAGACAGTTGAAAAACAAAAAGAATATTAAAGAAAACGGAAGAATATAAAGCAAAGGTGCCTGATGAGTATAAAATACATAAACATGAAATTTATTTTCTTTTTTTTAACTGTCAGGTTAAGGTATAGAGGGGTTACAGTTACATTCACCAGGTAGTAGGTGCATTACTTCTCACATATTGATACCCCTTCTCATTGTTTTTTGTCCCCATTTTCTCTCCCCCTACCCCTCCCAACCTTAATTATTTATTCAAAAGTGTCTATAATCCTAGCTACTCAGGAAGATGAGATCTGAGATTGAAGCCAGCCCAGGCACAAAAGTCCATGAGACTCTCATCTCCAATAAAAACTACTTTAGAGACAGCAAGAAGAGGCACTGTAGTACAAGAGCACTAGCCTTGGGCACAGAGAGGCTCAGGGAGAGTGTCCAGGCCCTCAGTTGAAGCCCAGGACTAGCAACACAACAAAAACAACAAAGTTTTCACTCATCATTGTACAAGTAATATTTGAACAAAACCCAAAGAAAGTGATGGAGTGTCCTTGCAGGTCCTTGGGGAAATGATAAACAGTGAAATGCAAAGACATTGGGGTGTAGGAGGGGCAAGGTGGAAGGGTGGAGCAGAAAGTAGGAAAGACAGTAGGAAATGGAAATTCAGCAGTTATTAGGGTCTGATAGGCCAATGTAGACATGTTTACTCTTTTTGTGAATAAAACTGGAGATGGAAGCTCTTAAATATTTTGACATGTTATGATTTAAGTGTTGAAAAAATTACTTTGGCTGGATCTGGTGGCTCACAGCTGCAATCCTCAATACTCAGTATAAGGCTGAGATCTGAGAATCACAGTTTGAAGCCATCCAGAGCAGGAAAGTTTGTGAGACTCTTACCTCCAAATAATACCCCACTTCTGAAAAAAAAAAAAAGACCAGAATTAGAGTGGTGGCTCAAGTGGTAGGGCTTTGAGTAAAAAAGCTCATGCTGATTTCAAGCCCTAGTACTGATATGTACACACAAACTTACTATTTTTATATGTTGTGTGTAGTTCATCATGCACAGAGGAATCAGGGAGACCCTTTCAATGGTCAATCCTAACCCACGTGGAATTAGAATAAGTAGTGTAAATTTTGAGAAGTGGTCAGATTGTGGACATTTTTTTGTTTTGGGGTTTTGTTGTTGTTGTTGTTTTGTTTTGTTTTTTCCAGTCCTGTGGACTGAACTCAAGATCTGCAAACTGCCTTTGGGCTTTCCTCAAGGCTAGTGCTCTACCACTTGAGCCACAGCACCACTTCCAGCTTTTCTACGTATGCAGTACCAAGGAATCAAACTTAGGTCTTGGTGCATGCTAGGAAAGAACTCTACCACTAGGCCAAACTCCCAGCTTCTGTGCATATGTTCTGAAAGCAATTCTGTAAGAGGACGTAAGCATAATCACAGAGGAATGAAGGGATTTATATATTTAATAGCATGTAATAAATTACCACAAACTGGGTGGTTTATAATGGCAGAAATACATTCTTTCACAGGTTGTGGAGGCCAGAGGTCCAAAGTTAAGGTGTTGGCAAAGCTGCATCCCTGTAGAAATTCTGGGGATGAATCTATTTTCTGGCTCTTCCAGATCTGCTGGCTGTTAGATTGACTGCTGTCACTTAAAAATTATCACTCCAAACTCTGTCTTCATGGTCACATTGTCCCTGGTTCTCCTGGCTTTTAGGCACAGATTGTTTTTTATATCACAACAGCCTTAGTTTAGTTACATGATAAAGCTTTCTTTCCAAAATAGAGATAGAAAAGGAAAGATTCACAGGGCTTGAAAATATGGACATGTCCTCTTTGAGGACTATAATTCATCCACAATCCATCCACTGATGCAAAGATTGTGGGTAAAGCAGGAAGTGTAAGGGAGAGTAATGAATATAGCCTTTCCCTTCATTGAGGAGACACATGATAATAGCTTGAGAGGCTGAATTAAATAATCAGCCTTTTATTATTAAAGGCATTCATTATATTACTAAATTATATATAAATCCAATAGCCAACTCAAATTTATTTAGCTTTTATCCTGATTCTTCTAAGATATTTTAACCTAAATGGTTAAATAGGTGAATCATTCATATTTGAATTTTACTTTTTCTCTTTTCTAGCAATCAGTGGCTTGACAAGAGAATAATTTATTCATTGAATAGACAGATATTTACTCAGTGGTTGGAGTGTACAGTTCACTCTGCTCAGTAATGTGGAGGTACAAAATAATTTAAAAGTCATTTTTACTGTTAAAATACTTCTATATAATAATTTGGCTTAAGCTCATAGCTATTTTTCCACCTTTTATCCTAAAGGAGCTTGTTAAGCATATACCTTACTTAGAGTAGATGTTTTGTGAGGGGAACACGGGAGACTAAGTTTTCTCTAGTCACAATTGATAATGGTCACAAGATCTTTCATAGGCTTTCTGAAGTTTCTGAATCCCCATCTCCTTACATTGAGAAAGTTTAAGCAATTATAAATTGTTAGCTTCAGATTCCAAAAGAGCTTGAGAATGCAGGAACAGACAGCAGAATGGATACACAGTGGGTGGAATCAGTTTATTTGGAGGAGCTTTTCCTAGAAATAACCCATCCTACACTCTGATTTGGAGAAGAGTTTACTGAAGACACAGAAGTGCTGGGAAACAAGCATCATAAAATGTACTAATGTAAAAGAAACTGTAAACTTTGAAACGGAAGCATGTTTGAGACAAATGGTCCTTTGAAGGTTAGGAAAGGGAAAGCTGGCATATTTGTGGGTGTTTATCCATGCTTACACATCAATAAGGGGAGATTATATTTGATATCACTAGATTGTCTAGAAAATGATAAATTTTCTTTTCTCAGAGACAGCTTGATTTAAATAGTTCATAAGATTATCCAACCTCCTCTGCAGTGAGGCTCAGCTCAAAGAAGAGACATTGCATGGCTGTTGTAAAGTGTTCAGGGACAATGCCTGGAGCAGAGTATGAACTTCACAATGGTTATTAGTTATCATTTAAGATTTCATTTTATTTTCCTTGTGATCTGATCATGGAGAGAAACATTAATGAATCTTGTAAACCTTGGTTTGGTATGCACTGTGATGATTCTGGTCAGAACGCAGTCAGTCACTTAATAGCTACTGGTGGTGTATTGCTTTTCTCCTTTTCTTACAACAAAATATTTGTTCACATTGAGAAGGAATTTGTAAGGAACTGACATATAACGTACCACAATTACAATTTTTCTTGTCTAATCATACCAAAGCAAAGTTTTGATTAATACTGTCAAGAAACATGGTTTTTTTTTTTTTTTGTTTTTTTTTTTGCCAGTCTTGGGCTTGAGCTCAGGGCCTGAGCACTGTCCTTGGACTTTCTCAAGGCTAGAGCTCTACCACTTGAGCCTCAGCACCACTTCTGGCTTTTTTCTATGTATGTGGTACCGAGGAATTGAACCCGGGTCTTCATGCATGCTAGGCAAGCACTTTAACCACTAGGCCAAACTCCCAGCCCATGAAACACGGTTTTAATGTGTCGGTGGTATGTACCAACTAACCTAAACTAAAAGTAGTATATATTACCATTTGAGTCCACAGTTTTTCTGGGCTACTACTCAAACAGAGTATTACTCATCCTTATTTTGTTAATATATACCCTCCCTTCCACTTCCATGTTCTTGTCCTTGTGTCTTCTGCCTCATGAAATGAGCTGATTTCCTATAGTTATATACTTTCTACTAAAATTCTTGCTGTGGATCAAAGGCCAGATCAAAGTCTATCTTTACATAATAAACTAAGAGAAATGACCTCCAGGATATGGAAACAAGAGGTTTAGCTTTGTGATTGTTGTTCTTAATGTACTATATAAAGTTATTTCTTTTCTCTTTTTTTCCTCCCTTACGGTTTATCTCATGTTGTTACTGTAATTGACTTTGGTACCTGGTATATTATATGCACATTAATTTGTTTATTTGAAATAGGGGTGGGAAGGGAAAAAAACAAGATGATTGGGAGGACATGGGGGGAAGGAAAGTGGGAGAAAAACATCAGAAGGAGCATCAACATTCAAGAAGTAATATACCCACTACCCTACTACCTGATGAATGTAACTGTAACTAACCCCTCTATACATCACCTTGACAATTAAAAAAAAAACAAAACTCAAAAACCAAAACAACATTTCCTGCTTTCTCTTCTCTGGATGAAATGAAATGAGTACTATTTAAAAAAGAACAACTACAGGTTGTTTTTTGTTTGTTTGTTTTTGTTTTTTTAATTAAAGAATTCATTAACATTGATTTTTTTTTTTTGCCAGTCCTGGGCTTGAGCTCAGGGCCTGAGCACTGTCCTTGGACTTTCTCAAGGCTAGAGCTCTACCACTTGAGCTTTAGCACCACTTCTGGCTTTTTTCTATGTATGTGGTACCAAGGAATCGAACCCGGGTCTTCGTGCATGCTAGGCAAGCACTCTACCACTAGGCCAAACTCCCAGCCCCTAACATTGATTTTTATATCATATTTCAAATGACGTGTTTAACAAACAGGTATTCAAGAAGGGAATCTCTATATACAATCACTGGCACTTAGATTTTAGAACATAATCAAAATTAGGCTGAGGGTTTGTATGTCATAGATACCTAATAATCTAAACATTATGTCTATAGAGTCATAAGTTTTTATGACTATGGAGTTGTGTTTATATTTCCAATACCATGTTTATACCATTGGGTATGCAACTTTTCTTTTTTGTGGGTCATGCATGGGACTTGAACTTGACCTGGGTGCTGTCCCTGAGCTCTTCAGCTCAAGTCTACCACCCTACCCTTGAGGCAAGGCCCACTTCCCGTTTTCTACAGGTTAATTGGAAATAAGAGTCTCAGGTCCTTTTGTGCCCAGGCTGACTTTGAACCTTGATCCTCAGATCTCAGCCTCTTGAGTAGCTAGGATTACAGGTATGAGCCACTGCGTGGGCAAAACTACAGGTTTTTATGTGTCTTTGTGACATCTGCTATTATCACAGTGATTTGCCTGTATGTGAACTGAAATGATCTTTGGAATCAGACAGACAAGTACTACTTACTGATTTTATTACCATGAGCCGCTACTTATTTAGATTCTGTGAATTTAGTTTCCTCATGTATGAAACATATTTATATCTACCATATAGTGTTAATGTGAGAATTAAATGAGATGGAGGACGTGTTATAAATTTCCTTGGTGTTGTCCCAAGAACATTAAGTGAACTCTGTATATTTGAAATTATTTTATTGCTATTGTTATGTTGTCCTCTACCTACAAGATTGTAACCATTTTTAGGTCAAGGGCTAGGCATATTTTATTTATCTTTATACATTCCATAGACAGTATCTTGTGCATAGATACTCGCATGCTTTTGAGTTATGTGATATCAGTACTGCCTGTCTAATGAGACCATAGCAAGTTTCTAAAAGTCATGGACAATGTTATGCCTACGTTACCATTCATTCCTTTGTAGCCTAGTGAAAGACTGGTACAAACATACACACACAGTAGGAATAAGGCTTATTCAAAACTTTATGCTAGGAATAATGCTTATCTATCTCATACTGTTTTGAGCAACTTCATTTTGACTGGAGTTGTTAGTTGGGGTCTTAGGGTTCACTCAGCCCAGACAACATTCTTTATTAAGTACTGAAGGAATTATGTGCAATTTAGAATAATTGAGTTGGTGCTATGAAATAAGCATTGTTACACCTAAAATTAAGTTTGAATATATATCCAACAAAGTCAATGAATATCAAAATATATTGTGACAAATTTTTTTCTTCTTTCACACAAGGAATTGGTGAATTCTTAAGTAATTGTGGATCAGAGAATTCCCTGTGACTGACTTAGCGTTGGTCTCCCTGTTTTCTGGGTCCCACAGTCTGCAAGTCCTATATCAGCCTGCTGTAGAATGTGCATTTATTACTTCAGACTGAGTAACTATTGGAAGAGGACATTGGGTTGCTCTAATTGCATAGTCCTTAAGATGAATTCTTTTTTAGGCAATTGTATCAAATGTGATCTGTGTTGAATCAATAGTAGTATCAAGTTCAGGGAGAATTTCTGTGCCTCCCTATATTCTACAAATCCTCTCCCCTATAGTGTTCTAGGGATTCTTGATCCCTGGAATGGGGATTGTTCTACCCAAGGCTTTTGTGCAGCTTTATTTCTCTCAGAGAAGTTTTTTTCTTGGTCTATATGTTTATTTCTCCAGTGCTGTGAGTGGGACCCAGAATGTATGCCAGGCAAGGGCTTTACCACTGAGCTACATATCCAACCTTTTCTGAGAATCTGTCTCCCTGTCTGCCCCACAACAGTACCAAGATTAAAAATTTGGTCCTCAAACTTGCTAGACAGACTCTAGTACTGTTGAGTGAGTCATACCTCCATTCCTGATTTTTGCTAGTATGTGCCTAGATGTGACCCAGGCTTTCCAGCTCTAAGGAGATCTCTCAAACTTTTCTCCCTAGAATGGCCCAATTTCAGTCTTTCCAATATCATGCTCCCGACTAGGTAGGGTTATAGAAATAAACCACTGGACTAAGCTTCTGAGAGGGTTTTTTTTTTTTTTTTTTTTTTGCCAGTCCTGGGCTTGAGCTCAGGGCCTGAGCTCTGTCCTTGGACTTTCTCAAGGCTAGAGCTCTACCACTTGAGCCTCAGCACGGGTCTTTGTGCATGCTAGGCAAGCACTCTACCACTAGGCCAAACTCCGGGCTCCCTGAGAGTTTTTTAAAATGTGTCCTATACATAGTGACTGGAAATATTTGTATCTATTTCCATTGGTTTTCGATAAGAATGCATCTGCTGTTTGGATTCTATCTGAAAAATATATACTTATCCCTAATTAAAAAGCAGTTAACCATTGCTTTAGCTACGTGCTACTATTAAACTCTTAAAAGACATATTGATAACACTGGGGTTTATTTTTATTCTTAGAATTTAAAGGATGATTTTATTCTATGGATAAAAAAATTTCTAAATACTCACTATATAAATTTCACAGGACTTAAAGATATCCTGTGTCAGTCATATAAACTACATATAACCTTTATAAACTGGGAATTAGGCAATTTATGTATCACTACGAAAGCAGAAAGATTACTAACCTATGTACTAAATCTGGTCATAATAACAGTATCATAATATAAAGGAGAAAATTCAGAGATGAAGTGAGATGATGGATGATGGGGAATGAATAAGAAATTTTTTTTCTGGTGAATTGTTTTTCACTATCTCTCTATTATAAATTCTTCACCAGTCACATGATATATACATTATAGCTGATTTACAACATTAAAACTTATGTCTCACATAGATATTGTAATTTATTTCTAGCAATAAGACTGAATATCTGTTTGGAAAGTTAATTTTTGAAACAAAAAGGAAGTTATAATTCAATCATCTATTCACAGTTTGAGACAAATTAATTTTAGCTGGTGTGAGAAAAATCAAGTTCTATAGCATTCCTTTTGCTTTGAATGAATGGAAATTAGAACTAGTGATGTGTCTCTAGTTTACCTATTTAATTAAAAATTGGGAGACATTTGTAAGGAAATGGAAAGACTTAGAAAAAAATCCTATTAAGTGAAGTAAGCCAGACTCAAAGGAACCTAGGATCAATGGTTTCCCTCATTTGTCATAATCGGTAGAAACCTTGGGATCTCCTAGCAGAGATTTACAATAGAACAATAAGGCCATATAGTATGACACTAAATGAAAGGACCTCCAGGATATAGAAACAAAAGCCATCTAATGAGTGATTGGTGTCCTTAATGTACTGTTATCTCTCATCTCTTTTGCTGTCCCTTGGTTATCTCATATTGCTACAGTATTTCACCTTGTTATCTGATATATTGTATATATGCGTATTTGGTTATTTGAAATAGGATAGGGAAGGGAGAAAAACAAGATGAGGGATGGGGATGGAAGAAGGGAAATGGGAACCAAGACATGAGAAAGGGTATCAATGTATGTGAAGTAATGCACCTTCTATCTGTTCAATATAATGTAACCCTTCTATTAATCACAATAAAAATATATGGAAAAAAGTGGGAGAAATGAGTGAGATCAAATGTCTAGATCAAAGACCTACAGGGAGTTATAACACAAGTCATGTCTCTTCAGGTACCTTTCAATACTTTTCATTGTTTCAATAATCTTTTTCATTATAAAATCACCTCAGAAAGGATTGACATTACAGGCAAATGTCAGTGCCTTCCCAAAATTTATAGGTTTAAACCCTTCCCCAAATTTTTATGGTTATTCTCAATTATATTTGGAAACAGAATCCTTAGAGAAGTAATTGAAATTAGATAAAGTCATGAAGGCAAGTCCCTCTGTGGGCTTACGGTCCTGTGTAAGAAGAGTCACCAGATCATTCTCTGGATTTCTATATACCATATGACTTCACAGTGGCCATCTGCATGCTAGAAAAAGATCCCTCAACTGAGAGTGACTATACCAGTACACTCCATTTTGACTTAGAGTCTCTAGAGCTGTGAGGCTATATTTCTGTTTCTTGAACCATTCAGGCTGTGGTATTTTTTCTTGTAAACAATGGCCAAGCAGACTAATGTGACCAATAATAAGAAGCAATAGTTTTTTTCACATAGCTAAATCACACAATTTTCCCATTAGGTTGGTAGTGCTGCAATTATTGACATGTGCAATTAGAAGGTGAGAAGGAAAACAGGAATATCTGTATTCCCGAAGTGCATGTTAAGTTTATGCGGCATGCAAATTCACATTTGCAGGTAGAGGTGGATTACATGATTTATGTGCAAAGTCTATTCTTAGGCCAGCCTGCCTTAGAGATGGATCTGCTCATGCAAACAAAGATTAATTAGATTAAAAGAATATTTATTTCATATGAAAATGTCTCTTTCAAGTGGGAATATGTAATTGACCATTGAGTGTTCAAAGCTAATTTAGTTGATTCTTAATTATCTTGGCCAAAGAGTTAGCAGCGGAGAAAATTCACCTTTCCTGTTGGGCAAGGCATCCATCCCATACCATGGAACCTACTTACAATGAGATAAGAATTATGTGGCAGAGTAAAATAAGCTGCTACAACTTCTACTCATCTCAAAAACTTTAAATATTTAAGAATGAAGTAGTGTCAAAACAGATTTTTCAGTCTCACATTTTAGATTTTCAGTCTTCATTTTAAAGGAAATAAACATTTTTATTTTCCCATTGTAAGTCAAATCTGGTATGGGTCATTGTATGTTTGTGTGTTTGCAGGATGAAAAGCTTGCTTAATGCCTCAGTTTTGGATTAATAAATGTCAGGAGAGTCAAATTTCTTTGTTTAAATTCTAAGTGTCTTCAGGGATATGGATTGCACTGTTGATTATAATAGAACAATTTCTAGAAAGATTTTTAAGTATATACTAATAATGATTATCTCTGAGAAAGCAAAGTGTTGTGATTTCCTTTTTTTTTTTTTTGTGGCCAGTCCTGGGCTTGAGCTCAGGGCCTGAGCACTGTCCTTGGATTTTCTCAAAGTTAGAGTTCTACTACTTAAGCCATAGCACCACTTCTGGATTTTTTCTATGTACTGAAGAATCGAACTGCGTCTTCATGCATGCTAGGCAAGCACTCTATCTCTAGGCCAAACTCCCAGCCCCGATTTTCCTTTTTTTAAAAGCATCATGTATTTTTGTGCAAACATAGCTGAGATATTATTTTTATATAAAATGTTTTTGGAGGGCTGGAGGAATGGCTCCGCTGATAAAGTAGCAGTCAAGCAAATATGTGGCCTTGAATTCAAATCTCAGTAGCATAATTTAAAATTTATAATTTAAAAGAAAATGAATTGTAAACCAGAAATAAAAGATATTTCCATGGAGGGGGGTTGAGGGGAAGGAGTATTAAGAAATCAGCCATGTAGCCAGATCTAGAATATAATACAGGTTGCTTTAGAAAAATAGATCAGTAGAGCCACAACCTAGTTCAATAGTATCTGAGGTTTCCAGTATCTGTTGGCTTATATTCCCTATGGAAAAGGAGACAATACTACTACATGTATTATCATATCCTATCATCAAATTTGCAAAAAAATCTTAATTTTTTTTGTCTCTGATGATTGAACTCAGGGCTTCACATATGTCAGATAAGTACTGTACTGCACTAATACAACTTCAGCCTGCCTGCTCTTTTATATTAAAACAAAAACAATATTTTTAATGGGAAGATACATTTTGATAATAAGAGCTTTTTGGTATACTGAATAAATTCTACTGTTACTTTCTACCAATTATAATTCATATATGTTTTGAAAAACAGTACCATAATATATTGTTGCTAATTCTTAAAATGCTCCCAGATTTGAAGTGTTTTCCACTGATATATTGTCAATAGATGCCTATAAATTTGAGATGAAGCTAGGAAATTTCCCTGCTCAAAGATATGATCCTACTGTGGATTTTTGAAATGTGACTGATAATGATGAATGAATCATTAATGAATCATTTCTGCTAAGCTTTTCCCTCATATTTGTGTCTTTTTTTGAAATTACAAATACTCTAAGGAAGCATAGTGTGTTGAGTAACTTATGACCGATTATGAAATAATCCATCATATCTTTTTTAAAAATCCTAGGAGGAACTAGAGGGAAAGTACTGGCAAAAGACTTGCTAAGGATGGTTGTGATCAGGAGTGCTGTAGATTGTAGAAGAGTGTTCCTTCTTACATGATGTGGTAGCCACATTCTAGGTCCTCTTATAAATGCATTTCTGAATTGCAAGTTCAAACTTTGTAGATGCACAAGAAGTGAAATATAAATCTGGGCCAATTATCCAAATTATTCCATTAAAATTCCTTCATTAAGCCTAAACAGGAATTTTTTGCTTAAATTATTCAACTGGACTAACTACATTAAAATTATCTAAAATTGCCTTGCTCTGTGGTTCACCTTATCTATTTAGAGAGACAGACCTTAGGCTGTGTCTGCTTTATGCCGTATGGATTGATTTGGGGGCAAAAATTCAATTAATTCTATTCACAGAGGACCATCTTAGCACAGAGTAAATGGCAAAATGAATGCTGTTGGTTTCTTGTTACTCATTCCACTGTAAAACCTTGGGAGTCTAAGCCCAACAAATTTAACGATCCCGCTGCAAGCGTTCACTATGCAACTATATGGACTTCCATTGGGCATCTTATTTTAAATATATTGCCTTTAAAAACTGCTTTGCTTTGGGACAATCAATAGAGCTGGTTTATTGTTTGAGAAGCAAAGAAAAGCAAACTGAGCCAGCGAGTTGCTAACTAATATCTACTTTGTGATTAACCATGTGCTGGTATTTTTATCCCATTAATCTAACAATGATTCTAGCTCCAATCCTAGTAGTTTGGCACTATTGCCTGTATACTTATGTACAGTACTATTCTGAAAAGACCATATAGCACAGTGGTTAAGAGACTATAAGCTTTGGAGTCAGATTGCTGAATTAAGAAACTGTGCCTTAGTTTATTCCATCCCCTACCACATACATTATCAAAAAGTGGCATTGACTTTGGATTAACATTTACACAACATTAAATCAAGAGCAATGAGGTATTTTGATCTAAGTTGTATAATAGACTTATTTCTTATCTTTTTACTTAAAAGAAGTACCTTAACTGTGATGATGAAAATGAGGATGTTGAGTATGATGTAGTGCCTTTGATGCTAGAATATTGTATATTTCCTTTTTTCATTTTATCTTTTATTATTGAGGTAATGTATAGAGGGGCTACAGTTATATTCACCAGATATTGTACATTTCTTATTTCATTTGATATAGCAAAGTGATTTAAAATAGTGTATACATATGACTTCTGTCATTGGCAGGTGTAGTGCAAGAAAGTTAGATAATTTGCAGAAGGACTCCTTTCTTATAGGGAGGGATTGCTGAGACTCCTTGGACTGGGAGATGTAGAAGTTGAGGGGAGGAACAATACCCAATGTTTGATATTATCCTAGGAGTTTTGTGTTATCTGAAACTTAATTTCAGGCCCAGGGATAGTGGATAGGGAAATATAATCTGGGAAGAATACAAAAGGTACAAAGCATTACCAGTTTTTTTTTTTAAGACTGCATGCAGATTAGTTACATTTAAAAATGGTTGGTTCTCAATGGCAGGATTTTTATTCAGGTCCTTAATTTTTCCTCCTGGTACTTAGTGTAGTGTTGTTGAGTGCCTAATGAGTTGTTTCTTCTTGCACAAATGCATTCTCCTACAGCAGCTTCTGTGAACCTAAATGGTAGAAAATGGTTCATTTGTCCCATTGAAAAGAAATGAAGACCTCCTATGAAGTTAAGGAATTGAATGAAAATGATGGGTGTTCTTTGGATAGTTGAAATTAGAGCTCTGTAGTCCAGAAAATAAACTGTGCTTCACTGCAGATACATTTATGGAAACATCAATAAACACTATGATTAAACAGCAGATAGGATTCCATCAGTGAGAACAATTCAAACTCTACAGACAGTTATTGTTTTCTAAAGTCATCATTCCCATTTTCAGGTAAAAATGCCATTTTAATTACTCAGATGAGTTACTCAGACTTTTTTTTTTTACCAAATTCAAATTGTTAAAGTAAGAATATATGGCTGCAGGATGTAGAAACTTTACTCCTCATCTCCCAACTCTTTTTTGTTTATCTCAACCTAGAACTTTTGATTTGGGCATGGAATTGCTTCTGTCCAAGAAGCAATAAATATTGTATAAGGAGTATTAGAGATTTTATCCCCAAATAGCTTAAGACATTTAAATATTAAAAGATTGATTGACACGGTGGTGGGGGAAGAGAAAATGGGGAAAAACAAAGGAGGGGTTTACACTGTTAAACAAGAAATGTACTCATTACCTTAGTTATATAACTGTAACTTCTCTAGTGGTTGAACAAGTTTGCACTCCCACCAACAGTGTAGTAGTGATCCCTCCTGGCCACATCCCCTCCAGCATCTGTTATTATTCGTTTTCCTGATCCTGGCCATTCTAACTGGAGTGAGGTGGAATCTTAGAGTTGTTTTGATTTGCATTTCTTTTATGACCAGAGATGTTGAGCATTTCTTCATGTGTCTATAGGCCATTTTTGTTTCTTCTTCAGAGAAGACTCTCTTTAAGTCTTTGGCCCATTTTTTAATGGGATGGTTGTTACTTTGGAGGTTAGTTTTGGAGTGATTCAATTTTTTGAGTTGTTGATATATTTTAGATATGAGGCCTCTGTCTGTTGTTTGGTTGGTGAAGATCTTCTCCCATTCTGTAGGCTTCCTAATTAGTTTACTAGCTATGTCCTTTGCCATACAAAAGCTCTGCAGTTTAATGCAGTCCCACTTATCCAGCCTTTCTCTGATTTGTTGTGATTCTTGGTCCTTATTAATAAAGTTTCTACCTGTGCCAATGAGGCCTAGTGTATCTCCTATTCCTTCTTGTAAAGTTTTCAGTGTGTCAGCTTTTACCTCCAGGTCTTTGATCCATTTAGAGTTAATTCTAGTGCAAGGTGACAAAGAAGGATCCAACTTTAGTTTTCTGCAGGTGCTTAACCAGTTCTGCCAGCACAACTTGTTGAAGAGGCTGTCTTTCTTCCATTCTATTTTTTTGGCTCCCTTGTCAAAGATTAGATGGCCATAGGTCTGTGGTTTAGTATCTGGGTCCTCAGTTCTATTCCATTGGTCTTCAGGCCTGTTCTTGTGCCAGTACCAAGCTGTTTTGAGAATTATAGCTCTGTAATAGAGTCTAAAGTTTGGAATTGAAATTCCTCCAGTGCTGTTCTTTCTGCTAAGAAGTGTTTTTGCTATACGGGGTCTTTTATTATTCCATATGAAATTTTGAATTGCCTCTTAAGCAGTGTGGCAGTGCCTCAAAAGGCTAAACATAGAACTCCCCTATGACCCAGCAATTCCACTACTTAGCATTTACCCAACCATCCAGAAACAAGGACATACTAAATCCACTAGCACAACAATGTTCACTGCAGCACTATTCACCATAGCAAAGATATGGAACCAACCTAGATGTCCCTCAGTTGATGAGTGGATCAACAAGTTGTGGTATTTGTACACAATGGAATTCTATGCTGCTGTCAGAAAGAATGACATCGCCCCATTTGTTAGGAAATGGAAAGACTTAGAAAAAAATCATATTAAGTGAAGTAAGCCAGACTCAAAGGAACTTAGGCTCAATGGTTTCCCTCATTCGTCATAATCAGTAGAAACCTTGGGCTCTACTAGCAGAGATCTGCAATAGAGCAAAATCTTGATACATAAGGCCATATAGTATGAAGCTAATTGAAAGGACCTCCAGGATATTGAAACAAAAGCCATATAACGAATGATTGTTGTCCTTAATGTACTATGTTGTCTCTCATCTCCTTTGCTGTCCCTTGGTTATCTCATATTGTTATAGTATCTCACTTTGTTATCTGATATATTGAATTTATTTGTATTTGGTTATTTGAAATTTGATAGGGAAGGGGGGAAAACCAAGACGGGTGTGGGGTGTGGGGAGGAGGGTAATGAGTACCAAGACATGTGAAAGGGTATCAATGTATGTGAATTAATGCACCTTCTATCTGGCAAATATCATGTAACCCTTTTACTAATTACAATAAAAAATAACTGTAACTTCTCTGTATATAATCTTTACAATAAAATAATATTTTTAATATATTGACTGACCATGAACTGTCTCTGAGACAGATAAGTCCAAACGACCATAGGAGCTCAAGGAAGGGAAGTTGGGAGACTCTGTTGATCCTTTCGATCCTTTTTCCTCTGTCTGTCTGTCTGTCTGTCTGTCTGTCTGTCTCTCTCTCTATATATATACACACACACACATATATATATATATGTAAATATATAGGTCACTTTCCAATCAATTATGAATAATAATATTTTTGAATAATTACATGTATACTGAATGTGTACAAGCTTTCAAGTGTTGTTGTTCTCTGAACATTATAGCTTAACATAACATTTGCATTGTATTTGGTAAGTAATCTACAGATGATTTAAACCAGTGGGAGGATGGATTATGCCATTCTATATGAGACTAAGACTGCTATCCTACAGGGGTCCTGAAAGCAATGCCCTGTAAATATCTTATATATCTAGGGAACTATTCAACTGGATTGATCACAACTAGTGATTTAAAATTACCTTTCTTCTGATTTCACTTACTGCTAGAGTTGAAGAACTGAAGCATTGATGGGAGTGCTGTTGGTAAAGGTGTGATGACCAAGTCTATGCACAAGAGTGCTTGTGTGACAAAAACAGAACATACTCAAAGACAGAAGAAGTGACTTGAGTACAGATAGAAACTGGTATGACATGAGAAGACATGAAGCAAGCAAAAGTCTAATATCAAAGGGCCTTTTTGTCATTATAAATGCTTGAAGTCCACTTGGAATGTGATAGGAATGCCACTTACAGAATTGAAGCATTGTGCTGGCATTTTGGATAGAATCGGGGAAAGATGGGACTAGAAAGCACTTTGGTGATGTTTTTGTTTTGATGTTATTTTCTGGGATTTAATGGGGAGAAGCCTACAAGAGAAATGATGATAGAAATACATAGACTTTGACAGAATTGAGCAGCAATAAAAAGGAAATGTTCTGCAGAATCTGGTGATTGACTCTATGGTGATATGAGAGAATGAGGAGTCAAAGAGAGGACTTATAGATTTTAGCTGGAGAATTTTGTGGTTTCTTGTGCTGAGAAAAGTAGGGGCAAGGTGATCTGGAAAGTAAATTAAGATCATTGTTTCAGGAGAACTGTTGTGATTAATAACAGATATCCTGGTGTCATTTTTTTTCCTGCATTATGGCAGGAATCTTGGTTTTGGAATATTGGTTTTGACTCTCTTGGCCTGGCTTTGCTTTTGCTTCCTCCTTGGCTTCTTCTTGCTGTGCCTTGTTGCTGTTCTTCAACTCTCATCTGCTTCTGCTAATGCTTCTTTCCTGGCTCTTTCTACCCAACCTCTTTCAGTGTACCCCTATTGAGATTCTGCAAACATTGTTACAACAAACAAAATAAATACTGAACTAACATTTCTGTTAAATAGCTTGACTTCTTTGTGGACAGGGATTTGTCAACACATCTGTTCTAAAAGGATTTTCTTTTAGGTGTGTGTGTGTGTGTGTGTGTGTGTGTGTGTGTGTGTAAACCAGATTAGCAAAGAGTTGTTTCTATGGCCTATGCATAGAAACCTGGAAACTGTTGTTCTAAGCAGAACTAATTAAATAATAGTTTACCTGTTTGGAGAGACATTCACAATCTGTTCTTGAAAATTGTCACTGCTATTTGGTTAAAGGCAACTGAGGAGAAGAATATACTATTTTCCATTTTCCATGGAGAGATTTGTGATCTCTCCTTGTAGACAATGGTATCCCTCTCAGTCAGATAATGCAATTTGATTAGTGAAGAACATGCCATTCAGACCAGAGGGACCCCATGATGAACAAGAATAAAGAAGAAAATTACCAAATAGAGACTTGGGCCACAGATCACACCTGGGTTTATTGTGGATAAACTTGTGTTTTTCAAGCATATTTTTGTGACTCTGTGTAAGGACTCTGCTTGCCTATTGAAGGAGATAGAAAGAAAACCACTAGGATTGTGTAAAAGTTGTGAATATACTTGATAGAATGTTATCCTCGCAGTTCAAGTTGTGGGGAGCAAAGATACTTCCGGGTCTTGCATCCTTTTACAAAGGGAAAGATGCAGCTGTTTTCCTAGTCTTTGCCCAGAGACAGGGTGGGGTGGAAAATAATTAAGGTTTGTACTTGTAAGTAGCCTAACACTATAATTTGACTATGGGAACCTAGGTATCTGGGTGACTCTGCCTTCACCATTTTTTTTCCATAGCAGAGTGACGTGGGGTCAAATACTCAATTCCTGAAAGTCTTCCTTTTTAGTCTGTAAAAATAACATCATTCACCTCCCTGTTATTCATGAAGGATAACTGAACAGCTATATAAACAATGCTATGTATGCTGCTTATATGTATGGAGAACTTGATAAGTGTTAGCTGATATTTTTAATGCTTATCCAGTGGGAAAATCCAATTGGAACTCTAGGACAGACATTGAAAAAGAAGAACCCTGTAACTAAAGGTATTTTCATGTCATCCTATTAAGAGATTAGTTATTAGGAATGTGGTTACAATGAATTTACTACAATAAACAACCTAAGAGGACAAAAGCATACTGGAGCTTTATAAAAGTCCTTTTCTCACAGTCATTATGATCTGTGCTACCCTGTAAACCGCTCTCACTAGCAGTCAGTTCCAATCTCTATGTCTGATCATGCTTTACCTGTAATGAGTTACCAACCTACATGGGACAGGTGAAGAATCTGCCTCAAACAAAAATCTTGACTGATTTTGTTTATTTCTGGCTTCTCTTCTTTTCTTGCTAGACTGATTAAAGATCTTCTGGATGATAAAGGAGCATAGTTCTTGGTCAGTGGCAGAGCTGCTCTTTTCGTCTTGCTTTGGTTTTGTGTTTGTTTGTGTGCTTTTTGTTTCTTGACAGAACTAGGGTTTTGAACTCAACCATTTTGAACTCTACTATTTGAATAGGGTTTTACTTTGGGCCTAAGCTGACCTGCACCACAACCTTTTCGTTTACATTTTCTATATAGCAAGAATGGGAGACATATGCCAACGCATTCAGCCTTTCATTAGTTCAGAGGAAGTCTCTTAAACATTTTGCCCAGGCTGGCCTAGAATTGCAGTCTTCCTGAAGAGTTAGGTTTATAGGCATGAACTCCCATAGTAGGCTGTGGTGAAGCTGTTAATGGGGTGTGGTATGCCCAAGAGTCTCACAAAATACTGTGTAGTGTCCTTGTCAAATTAGAAGCCAAAATCTACCTAAAAGTGTAGTAAGCTACTAAAAGGCTTGTGAGCATCTCTTGGTTATAGAATTCCATCTTAGGGACAGATGCCAATGAAGGGCATCATTTGGACATCATTCTCCAGGGAAGGTACTTCCTAGATTCACACATGACCAGCATCAGTTGTACAGGGCTTTATCTCAAGTTGTTTGCTGCTGCCTTTGTATAAATCTGAATCAGATACCTTAAGTTTAGGATGTATGTTTTTCCTACAATGTGAATATATGCTTTAAAACACATCCAACTTTCTGCCATATTTGTAATGAATCTGTGGAAAGTTATCTGGCAGAAGAATATGGCCTCCTGTCTGCTTGTCTCCTAGATTTTCCCTCACTAGTCACAAACACTATTTTCTGTACTATTTTACCCCCATCAAATGCACTTTCTTCCCCACCCCCAAGCTTAGTTACGATAGGTGAGGTTGCAGATTGCTCTCTTATGGGAGCCATGCTTCGGTGGGTCCCACAGCCTTTTAATAGTTCAATGCAGTAGACCTGCTTCACTAGGAAGCTTATTCACAGGTAAATGTTAAGATCCAAATACTTTCAGTGGTATAAATTTGAAGGTTGTCATTTCTTAATACACTTTTTTATATTTTCTTCTTTGACTCTGATTAAATAAAAATTAAAGCTATTTTTTAAAAAAGATCAAAATGTGATCCTTAATTATAGAATATATGCCAAATGTTGCTAGAAAAGTAAGGATATTTCCTGATCAAAAGATTGGGAAAATACTAGAAAAACAAGTTAGTTTCTTCTCTGTAGATTATACTAGAACCTTGAAAATGGTAAATATTAATTACGTATGCAGTATTGTCCTCAAATTATTTTCCCGCATCTCCTTTTCCCTTTTACCTCTTCTCCCACCTTCCTCACTCTCCTTCCTTTTTCTCTCTTTCAGAGAAATACAATCCTACCCTCTGAGGACTAGATTTAGTAGATAATGTCTGAAATTTCCCAAACAGGATGTGTAAACAGGAAAGAAAAGACATATATCTGGACATAAAAACTGGCGTACTCCTTTGGCCTATTTCCTTGTAATAGATAATTTTGATAATGCAGAGACACTTTGGTCAATGTGTGCCTCAGGCCCGAATGTGACTGGAGCTGCTCTTCCTGGCCATTGCCAAATAGTCATCTGAAAACAACTGTCTTACTGAAGTTGTTTTCAGCAGTTGGTAACATCCTTGAAAAAGGAGGTATACTGCATTGAAATTGGGTGATCCAGAGCAATTCTACCATAGCTGCCTAGGGAGATAGGAGATTATAGGTAAAAAAAAAAATATTTGAGGCTGCTCCAAAATGGGTATAGTGTCAAGTTTCACCAGAGATAAGTAGATGAGATGTGAACTGTGAGGCAGCTGTTTGGGTTGTCACTGCTCAATAGGCAGGTGGGATTGTGGATCATCTCCTTGCATTCATGTTAGTCTTGTTCAAAGTATATGTTGACTCACTCCGTAAATACTCACCGGGTGCCTAAAAAGTGGCAGGTACTCTTTCTTGTCCACTTGAGTTCACAGTGGCAATAAAAGAGTTACATTTCTGTATTTATTATTTCTATTATCTAGCTTGTTCTATATAATACGTGCATTCATTAGATTAAAAAAAGATTCTGAGGATGGATACTGTGTATTTTCAACTCTGGAAGCTACATTAGAAACAGTTTTATTCCAACCCTTCATTTTACTCATGAAGAAGCAAATTTAAAGAGTTCTATTTGACCAAAAAGTAGTAGCAGGTAGGAAGAAAAGCCAGGTCTTCTATTTCTCAGCTCGGGTGCCTCTATGTTCTATTGAGAAAATTGTTCTGATGGTAGATGAGGTAGGCAGTCAGCAGAGTCCTGATTCTCAGTGGCTACAGTCTCTGCCCCAACACAGCTGGAATTTGACACTGTCAGTTCAAGCTGTTAACTGAAAATCCAAAAGAAGCAGTGGCTTAGTGACTGTGCCAAAGGATAGTGCCTAGTGTAAGGGAGAGAAGGGACTCCATTAACTGAGAAGGATAAGATAAATGGTCCCAGAACTCTTGCTTGCATCTTGTTGGATTATGAAAGCACAGTGGATATGTTCCAATTTAAATTTGGCCAGACACTGGGGGATTAAATTTCATGACACAAGGGTTTGCTATTGCAACCCTTGTAAGATCTCCATGAGATGATGGAATTCTTATATGTCAATACACGTAGAGCAGGGATTTAAGGACCATATTTCTGTTATAAACACTATTTAAAATCAGCATTTTATTTTTTCTTGATTGCAACACTAAATCTAGGAAGGTCATGAGAAAAATCATTCTGTGCTTTATGGAATGCAGAACATTTGGCTAAAATAAAGACAAAAACAGCCTCAATTGGTAAACATGTATGAGAGGAAGAAAATATCACAACTGATTTATTTCTTGTTTTTAAACATTTGAGCTACCTGAATGATAATTCAGACTAATTGATGAATGAAGGAGGAATTGTGAATGTCAATCTACAAACATAGCAAACGTCTACACTATTAGAAACACAGTCACATGATAAGAAATGTAAAGACGAAATGGGGACCAAACATGAGAAAGGGTATCAATGTTTGTGAAGTAATGCATCTTCTTTCTGGTGAATATAATGTAACCCCTCTATTAATTACAATAAAATTGTATGAAAAAATGTACAGATGAATAAACAAATACTGTTCCCTGATTTTGAAGAATATATAGATGAGAGACAACAAATGTCATACTATACGGCTGGAATTTACTTAGTCTTGAAAGAAGTATGCATACATATGAGGGAAACAAGTTGTTTCACACTATGGGAAGTAAATTTTACAAATCATTGTCTAGCCTATTTGAAGGCTACTTCATAAGAATCTGTTTATAGATGTGCTGCTGAAATCTTAAGAAGCAACATGTTTTACCTTTTAGAAACTTAATTTTGTATGGATGGTATGATTCAAAATACCATTTTGCAACATGATCTATAATAATAGCTGTTATTTTTTGAGATGATGTTATATTGGCTCAGATCCTTCTGATGTGGGTTCTGACATTTATAAGGGAGCTGTTATCTCCTTTGCAGACAGCAAGCTCGCCATCCTTGCATACTTGTATCTAAAATAGACCGAAAATTCTCTTTATTGCTTCTACACTGTTTCCCAAAATGAAGCATGAGATCATTGTAGTATTTAGTTATTGGTTCAGTTTTCTGTCTTCCTAGATCTTTTTTAAGCACCCATGTCCTAACAAAATGACCTTCTAGCTTAATATCTGATCATGTGACCAGCTATTTGCAATGGACTGCTGTTCTAATTTGATTCCTTTGATAACATAAGAGGACGTTTGATAACATAAGAGGACATTTGGTGGGCGTACTTTATTTCATAGTCTCACAGTCTTTTGACTGGGCAATAACAGAAAGTAGATCAAGTGAATATTAACATTTGAAAAGAAATTAATTTGCCTCTTCTGAAAAGCAGTTTCTCCTGTTTTCACTTGTTAACTATGATGATTCTAACAAAATAGATGAAGATTTCAGTCAACTTTATTATAAAATATATTATATATTTATGGATTACATGTTTCAGTTCTTATCTACAAAGAAATATGCTTATTTGAGAAGACATGATATTTAAATTTCAGAGACTGTGGATGAAGCTTTGTCTAAGGCTCACTAGTTAAATACTAGTACTTACTCCACTTTATTGCAAGTCTATTAATGCATTAATGCATTCCGACTCGTACAAGATTCTTGTCATAGAACCCCCCCCAGCAACATTTCTTTTTTTTTTCTTCTTTTTTTGCCAGTCCTGGGCTTGAGCTCAGGGCCGAGCATTGTCCTTGGACTTTCTCAAGGCTAGAGCTCTACCACTTGAGCCTCAGCACCACTTCTGGCTTTTTTCTATATATGTGGTACCAAGGAATCGAACCCGGGTCTTCGTGCATGCTAGGCAATCACTTTAACCACTAGGCCAAACTCCCAGCCCCCCCAGAAACATTTCTTACATTGAACATTGCATGCTTTTTCTTCGTAGAAATGCAGCATACCCTTTCTTTCTTAATTATTGGGATTTTTAAACTTCTGACTTTGAAGAACTGGTCCTGCTTTTATTAAAGATCTTAGCACAGTCTTACGCAAGTCTTCATGAGTAGCTATTTTTGTTTATAGTTCTCAACAGGAACAAGTAAATACTGCAGTAAAGGTTATTTTTAAATGTTTTAAAAATAGTGCTTGCTATTTCAATGCATTAAGGAGTAAAATCTTCTTAGAAAATACTGGTCAGTTGTGTTTATTGCCTTATGTCAACACATTTATCATTTTGAGAAAGTGTTATAATCCTAGAAGAAGATGGTTTGCAATCCTTGAGTCAGATTCTAATCTGAGAAGTGTCCTGTATATCTTTCAAAAGATCTGAGGCTGCAAAATGTAAGCTTACTGCTTCTCACTGCCTAATGTGTGACTTTCGGAAAAACAGTTTCCTTCAGCAGCATAGGTGCAAAATGGATATTCTCTTAAAGAATGGAAAGGTCTTACCATTTGTAGTTTTATTTTTCCTTCCTGATGTCTTTACATTGTTGACACATTTAGGGCAAACAAGTTACTGTAGGGCATGGGCAGCCACAGAATTGATATCAGAACTTGGAGTTACTCATAGATAGCCATTTGACTTTGAATTTAAAATCTTTGGGCCTCAGTGTCCTTCTTTTGTGATGTGAGAAGGTTATACAGGTATATAGTTTAGGCCAAACGCCCTTTTAAAGATGAGGAACTTTTACAAAAGATTTCTAGCATCTTTAGGACTTGGGATATAGTTCAGAGGCAGAGCACTTGCCTAATATGTAGGCCTTGGGTTTGATCCCTAGCACACACATGCATGGAAGAATTTTCAAATCTCTTAACAAATAAGAAAATCTGGGAAGTGGAATCTACATTCTCAAACATTCTCAAATAACACATTTTCGGGGCCCTGTAGGTTTCTTAGTTTGTCTGCCTTTGCTTTTGATGGGATTTTATTCCCTTGATCTTCTAAATTGCTGTGACTTTTTGGGCTTCATTTCAAGGAACATTGTGGGAAAAGTTTACTCTAAAATTATTAAATTCATTAGACATGCTTCATATCTTTTTCTGACTTGGAAAATTTTAGTTTTCCTATAGTTTATTTTTTGCCTTTACAATCTTATAAAAGTAATGAATTTTGAATTCTACCTGTGTAGTCCCTGTCCTAATCTACTCAACTCTTTAGGGACAATGGTGGGGGACTAACCAGGACTTTGATCTTTATGTCTTCATTTCCTTTTCCTCTCCTATGCTTTTATTTCTAGACAGATAATGTAAAATTGTCTCTGCAAAAATTAGAGACAATGGCTTTCTACTCACAAAATCTCAAAAGTATGTGGAATCGAGGACTAAACAGTAGATTTCACTTTCTAAAGCTTTACTGTGCTTGTTCACATATTTGGTTAGCACACTGTAGCTAATCAGATTTTTGCAAAGCAATGCTATGCATGCGATGAGTCCCCTATAACTCTCTTTGGAGACACAGCCCAGCTGCTGTGGTGAGGCTTAGCCGTTTCTTATGTCTTGGATCATCTTTCATTAAAAGTCACAGATGGTAGTCTATCCTTCCCACCACAGGACTGATAGATGCTTTGGCCAGGAAGGAGGGAGATGTGTGACCATGAAAAGCTTCTTTAAGCACGTCATCCTTGAATCATGACCAATTGTTATGCATAGTCTATTAATCCCTTGTTCCTGATCTTTGGAGTGCAACAGTTTAGTTAACAAACATCCAAGGTAGTAAAATGACTTTGAATCTAGAAGAGAAAAAAATTATTGGAGGGGATGTTTTTTTCTCATGGATTTAAAATTGAATTTGGGATGGGCGCCAGTGGCTATAACCTGTCATCCTAGCTATTCTGAAGGTTGAGATCTGAGGATCACAACTTGAAGTCAGATTGTCAGGAAAGTCTTAACTCCAATTAACTATGGAAGCTGGGCATAGAGTTTTGACTCAAATGATAGAGCACCAACCCTGAGTGAAAAAACTAAGAAACAGCATCCAGGCCAGTAAGTTAAACCCTAGTTTTAGCATGTGCAATACGCGTGTAAGCACGTGTGCTACACAAACACATACACAAACACACAGAATTGAATTTGTGTTGAAAAACGTGTAATAACATTAAATAATTAAATAAAGTAGTATTTGCCAGGTACGGAAAAAAATTATAATTAGGTTAATAGAACACGATTCTTCTAAGGAGCTGCAATGTGAAACAAACAGAACCTGGGCATTGATACATAAGGACCAGCAATCCTACTCCTGAGCATTTACCCAAACTTCCACAAACAAGGCCACAGTAAACCTACCAGCACAACCATGTTCATTGCAGTATTATTTACCATAGCAAAGATATGGAACCAACCCAGCTCCCCCTCAGTAGATGAATGGATCAAGAAGATCAGGTAATTATATACAATGGAATTCTATGCTGCCATCAGAGAGGATTACATTGTATGATTCATAAGGAAATGGAAAGACTCGCAAAACATCATATTAAGTGAAGTAAGCCAGACCCAAAGGAACATAGGCCTCATGGTATCCCTCATTTGTAGCAATTGGCATCATGTCTCAAATTTTCCCAGCAGAGGAGTGCACTAGCTCAAAAAGTATGTGCACATGGCCAAATAGGTTGAGCCTAAAAGAAATGAACTCCAGGACAGGGAAATGAGATTTAGCCTTGTGATTGTTATTTATTTATTTTTTTTGCCAGTCCTGGGTTTGAGCTCAGGGTCTAAGCACTGTCCTTGGACTTTCTCAAGGCTAGAGCTCTACCACTTGAGCCTCTACCACTTCCGGCTTTCTTCTATGTATGTGGTACCGAGGAATCGGACCCGGGTCTTCGTGCATGCTAGGCAAGCACTCTACCACTAGGCCAAACTCCAGGCCCGTGGTTGTTATTTTTAATGTACTATGTAAAATGATTTCTTTGCTCATTTGTTTTTTTTCCCTTTATTTTCTGTTGTTGTGGTTTTTAAAAAAAATTTCCTTCTGGTTTATCCCCTGTTGTTGTATCTGACTTTGGTACCTGGTGTACTGCATATACATCCATTTGTTTATTTGATGTGACAAATGACAAAGGGTGAACCAGCACAACAGCAACACTCACAGGGCAATATGTTGAAAATGAACTTTACAACCTTGGAGGGGGTAAGGGACGGGAAAGGGCTAGAAAAGCATTGAAAGGGGTAATAATGTTCAAGAAATAATGTACTTACTACCTCATGAATGTAATTGTAATCCCTCTCTACATTACTCTGACAACAAAATATTTTTTAAAAAATATATTCACTAGTTGGTAGAATAGGATAAAAAGACCATTTAAAGATAATACATATTTTACAAAATGATTCTCACCTGCTGATTGAATTGTGAAAAATCAGTTAAGCCTAAATCCCAGTCTTCTTGTTTCTGTTCTATGGGATGGGCTCCTAGGACCAGACTAGAGCTAATACAAATTAAAATTTTTTCCACCAAGTGATTCTTTCAAATAACTTTCTCAAAACAGTGAGATACTAGAAAAATACAAAAATACGAGCTTGTTGCATACAATGCAAAAAAGGTTCCTCTTTGTAGGATTCAGTATAGGATTCAGATTGAGCAGATTTTCAATTTGTGGATATATTCTCTTTTTCCTTTCATCTCTTACGTGGTTTTACTTTGCTCAACATTGACTGTCTTTTGAAAATGAAGAAGAGCACAATAGGTAGATGATCTCTAACTATGGCTTTGTGATTCATTTCCTTAAACCTCTTACTGGGGTAGAAAAATCTCAAAAGAGTGTCGGAAACACAGGGGATACATTTCTGTGAGGCACACAGGCAGCAAGAGACTTGGATATAAAGGATAGTGGGTTCATCCTGCTTCATATCTGATAGAGCTATTAAACAATCCTATGGAAAGCAAGTGGAACATTTTCAATATCTCGTGATGAAACTGCAGACATAATTACACATGTGCACACACACACACACACACACACACACACACACAAGCATGGAAGAAGGAAATTCTGTGAATCTTAATCTTAAGCTCTTTCATGCCTAGTTAGTCATGATTTGGTTCTAGAAGTTCCTTAATAAAACATAAATAATTTGGTAAATTTTTTTTTGCCAGTCCTGGGTTTGAACTCAGGGCCTGAGCACTGTCCTTGGACTTTCTCAAGGCTAGAGCTCTACCACTTGAGCCTCCACCACTTCTGGCTTTTTTCTATGTATGTGGTACCGAGGAATCGAACCCGGATCTTCATGCATGCTAGGCAAGCACTTTAACCACAAGGCCAAACTCCTGGCCCCTAATTTGGTAAACTTTTATAACATGTTGTTCCCTGGTGACTCTGGATCCCTGGTGATCTGGTGAGGGATAGTCATCTGTCAGATTGTTAAAAGAGGGTAACAACAAGTCCTGGGAGAACATTAAAAAAAATGATTTATGGGTGAGCAATTAACAAAATTGAGGCGAGGTTGGCAACTATTTTATAAGCTTTATATTTTAGCTTAAAAGGATGTTAGATGGACCAGTGCCTTATTTTACAGATGAGGAAACTGAGAATCACAAAATGTAAACGCCATGTTTTTTTATTTTTTTGTTTTTTCTTGATCACATAGCATCTTAGCAGTAGAACCAAAATGAGTTCTTGACTCCTAGCCCAAGGCTTTGCTACTGAGATCTGCTGCTGTGGATTTTCCCATTAGATCAAGCTGCTGGCTTGGGTTGAATTTTAATAATTGATATTTCATTTTTAATAAAAGTTTGTTTTGTAAAGCCTGATCACATTATGTCCTTTCAGCACTGTAAAAAGGAGCTTAATTTGAATGTCCTTGTAGCATACTGTACCAACTAAGTGTACCAGCTTATCCAGTACAGTATCAGCACCAGGCTCCAAGAACACTGTGTAACTTTTCCCACCTGATGCTAGCCCCTATCTGTCATGTTCAGCTTTGACTTGAAAGGCTGTCCAATTTCTTCTGGTTCTGACTAATTTTACAGAAAGATACTGTCTTTAGTATATGGTGATTTTCAAGAAGCCCTTCCTTCAAACTGTTTCAAATCAATGCATGGACATAACTGTAGTTATGTACTGTCAATTAAATGACCCTTATCCTGGTACATGTCTATGGTGCTAAATTTAGCTTTTACTTTTAAGGATCAACTTGCATCTCCTCTCTCCCTCTCTCTCTCTCTCTCCCCTCCTCCTCCTCTTCCTCTTTGTGAGGATTTATGTAGTCATTCTGCTTAATGGGAATAGAACATTTTCCTTAAGAAGAGAGAGGAAATATCTGAGGGCGACAGAAAGGGATCATTTGAGAATATTTACAATTGACAAACAGCTTAGAAAATCTCTGTGAGTTACTTTCAGGTATGAGCAGTCTCAAGGCTGCTAAAGAAGTTGTGGCTTGAAAAACAGTGATGGAGGAAAGAGGAAAAGGGAGGGCGAGAAAAATGCAGAAAGTAAAAGGAGAGTGGCAGAATCTTCCCCGGAACGGCTTCAAATATTTCTTGTTCTGTGATCTCTCATTCGTAGGTGGTTCCCTGCCCCCAACAATTATAATTATATTATGATTATAATTTATCAGCTACCAAGTTCAGCTATTATAAATGGTCAATTGAATGATTTTCAGTATTTTGACCTTGTTTTTCTACTTCTTTCTGCTGTCCATTGGTTCTGTCTGATTGTTTCTGTCTTTAGCATTTTCTATTTGTCTGAAATGAAGTAATTGACTCTGATGTTTCTTGATGTAGCTTTTTTGTGTGTTCTAAATGCAGATCTCTTGTGGTTCATTGAGCTTCATGGTCCTGAAGATTAATGCTTTTTGTCAAGTTTTGGCAATGAATTCTTTAATTTTTATCTGTTCTCTTGATTCTTTTGTTTTGAAAGTAACTACCTTTGCACATGTCATATGCTTCATATTGCCCCCTGGTTCTCTGAGAATCTGCTCAATTTTCTTTCTCTTCTCCCAATTAGACCATTTCTCTCAATTTGTCTTGAAGTATCCATATTTTATGCCATATCATTTCTTCTGTTGAAACCTTGTAGTGAATTTTTCAATCTCAGTTAATATATTTCAATTCCAGAATTTCTATTTGATTCTTTTATTGTTTGCATCTCCCTTTGAGATTCTTTACTACTTAATTGCTGAAGCATTATCATATTTTCCTTTAACTCTTTATAATTCGCTTTAGTTATTTTAAAATATTTAACTGTTTTCACATTTTATGGTTAAAATCTGTGTTTACTCAGAGTTTCTATTACTTGCTCTTCTTTCCTGAGTAGGTTCATAATTTTTTATTTGTATGCCTTAGTGATTTCTTGAAGAGGTTACATAATCTCTTCTAGTGACTCTGGATTCTGACATTTTTTTTTTCTGAAGAATTTGTTTGTATTTGATTACTTGCCATCTGCCTTTTACCCATGCATTGTATGGACCCCAGGTTTCTCTACTTATTTTGGTTTTGGAATACAGGGATTTTTGGGTTCAGTGCCTTGCACTTGCTAGGCTGGTTCTCTAGCAATTAAGCAACACAACCTTACTCTTTTTTCTTCCTTCTTTTTTGTATTCGTGGCTTCCTATGGTCATCTCATTTTCTGCATAGTTTAGTGTTCATCCAGCTATTGTTTCAAGGCTATGTTCAAATCCTTGAGTCAGTGTGATTTAAATTCTGTTGATTTATTTGTGTGGCATCATGGAGTCTATTCAAGCTCCAGGATCTTTTCAAGTCTTCATCTGCTTCTACTTTCCATAGGATTCTCTAGGTCTCCTTTTGTGTGCCCAGATACAACTCTTATCAGTGAAAAATTTGTAGGTGAAATTACTTATTCATAGAATATTTGAAGACCTTTTTCCTGCCCCAAATGGCTGTCTACTTTTCCACAACTCCCTGTTAAGCCTCTGGTTAGTTTACCAGGTCATTGCTTGTCCTCAAGTACTTGCAATTTCAGGCTAATGGAGCTCTCTACCTCCCTTGCTACCAAGTTCTCTTATCTAACAAGGCTCCAAATCAAGCAAAACCTTAGTAATAGCAACTAAAGTTTATTACTTTCACAGCTTGCCCCACACTAGTTAAACTACTGGTCTGAGTACTGAAGGAAAAACAGTAAGACTCCTGGGCCAAATACCAGACTTGTGCTATTCTTTCCCAAATTCAAGTAGTTTAAATGCATAAACCCTTTTTCTCCATTATTATTGTTATAGTTATTGTTATTATTATAATTATTATAAATTTACTCATTTGCTTACCTTTGTAGGTGCTTTTGAGGGGAAAGACTTTTTTGACCTTATTTTGTCATGGTTTAGTGTAGTTTCAATGACAAGATTCTTAGCTTAATTTAACAAATCTTTTGTTTTTTAGCTTTCACTACATAAAATTTATTTTTATATAAAAATGTATCAACACCCTTACCTACTTTTAGATCAGTTAATTTATGAACCCATTCTTATAGAATACACATTGGAATTGAAACAGTTTAAAGAAACGTATTCACTATCTACAAAACTTTAATTGTGATTGTTTAACAACAAATCTTTATTGGAGGTGAGTTGCTCAGATCCCTTGTATATGATCTAAAGGTCTTGTACTATATTTGACAGTATGACAAAAATTAGTGAACTACTATGTCACTCACGTTTCTAGAAGTTAACAGGTTTGAGGGTCTCTCCATAAATCTTTTATTTCCTTATGAGTATTCAGTGTTATCATATCTGAGCACTTGTAAACCAAGATGTGGGGAATTATTTTCTCCTTGACAACCACAGTAGTTATTTAGTTTTCAGGTTGAAAAACTCACAATAGAAGGGCATCAGCTTTCTTAATATGTAATAAATACGTAGTAAATAGTTAAAAATCTTAAGACACCTGGAGAATTTAACTGTAATCCCTATATACATTAGCCCAACAATAAAAAAAAAATCTTAAGAATATATACCATTAGTGAGTGGCTACTATTTGTTAGGTACTTTGTTAAGTACTTTGCAATAACTTTATGCACTATTGACTTTATTGACACTTACAAAAGTTAAAGGACCCACCCAAAGTCATTCAATGAGTGAATTAAGGAAAAAAACTTTCTAATCTAAGGCCTGATTTCATGTGTAATGATTGTGAAATATACTTTTCAGGATAAAATTAACCTTACACATCAAACAAATTAAGCCCATGATTGTTTTGAAAGAGTAGTTTCCAGCAATGTAACATTGCTTGCTGATTTGATCTTTCTATGGTGATTCTTGTCTGCCTCAACTAAATTCTTTCTTCTGTAGCCTATACTCAGTAGCTTACTGAATTAGTTGTACAAGAGAGAAATTCAGGGAATTATACTTCAAAAATATTTTTTAGGATGGGAGTTTTGCCTAGTGGTAGAATGCTTGCCTATCATGCATGAAGACCTGGGTTCAATTCCTTGGTACTACATATGTAGAAAAAGCTGGAAGTGGTGCTGTGGCTCAAGTGGTAGAGCTCTAGCCATAACAACCCCCAAAGACAGTGCTTAGGCTTTGGGTTCAAGCTCCAGGACAGGCAAATGTTTAATTTTCTCAACTAAAAAACATATCTAGCCATAAGCTGTGTTGCCTATTTCCTGAGAAATAGACGTTGGAATAAAGATTAGCATGTTGGGTACTTAGGGGGTAGTGCTCTTGTTGTCGTTAGCTGTAAAAGAAATGGAAAGGAAGTGGATTTGAGTAAAAGGAAGAACTGAGCTATCAAGCAATTGAACTGAGGTCTCAAATAACTCTATAAGGAGTTTGGAAACATAGGGTAATCTTTTCAAACATGATACACAGGAGGCTGTTTTGCATATCCTTATTGTGACCTAAACATTATGAATTTAAGCCAGTTCATGGAAACAGTCTGATCTTGGATAAGATGTTTCTCTTTAGCTGCTGCAAGCTCTGTAGAGGCTATCTGTTGAGTTCTATCAGCCAGCAGCACTTACCTTAACTGGGAGAACTAGTCCTGTTTCTTATGGTGATGAGCAACTAACATAACTTTATATTTACACGTGCTTTTTTGTAATTCATAATTCTTTCATTTTATCAATCAAAATATAATTCCTATTTGTTTGTTTTGAATCAGTCTCATGATATAGTCCATGCTGGCCTACAATTCATTTTATAGTCTGTGTAGGGTGGCCTTGAACTTTATGGTCCTCATATTTCAGCCTTCCAAGCATAGGAAATGGAGGCATATCCTCTATATTCTACTCCCAAAATACAGTGTTAAACTTTATCTCTATTGCTCAAGAAGACAGTATGTACAGACTTCCTGTCTTTATAATGTTATTACCTGGGGGAGGCTGTATTTACTTTTCTTCCTTAGAAATCTCCACTTAGTCAGAAATTAGTTCTAAGTCAATAGCTTAGTTTACAGCAATTAAAAAAATATTATAGTACTGGACTTTGAACTTAGAGCTTCATGCTTGTGTTTTAGTACTTGAGCTATGTTGTCAGTCCTAAGCCAATTTTAATCAATCATCTAAGCCCTAAACACTTGGTTTCAATCTTTTTTAACAAATGGATATTTTTCTTGGATAGACTTATACTTGACTATTTAAAGTTTGGCCATTTGTAAACTCACAATTACTGGTTTAATGGACTATGAGCTAAGGCTAAATATCTCTCCGTAAAAAATGCATTAACATTAATATCAAGTTTTGACAGAACGGGATGATAACAATATTTGAATTTGTTACTCGGGATTACCCTACCTTCTGAGTATTATTGTCTGTAAAAAAGAAATAGTATATTCTAATTGTAATTACTTTTGACAATTATTTTATCCTAAGAATGTAAATTATTAATTAGGGTATGCATTATAAATTACTTCTTTATTAGGTGATTTTTGTCTGACTATAGATTCTAGTATTTTTAATTAAACTATGTCTCTTGGATTTATTATTAATAGCTTTAGGCTCTATTGAGGAGACAGGTTAATCAGAGCTTTACCTAATAATTCTGTATGCCACTGGAAAGATGGTCCTGCCCAGTTGAGATAACTGGTAAATTATGGGTGACTGATATGAATATTTCAGAAAAAGAAGCAATTCTAGATAAGTTTGTTTCTTTTTTTTTTAATGGTGTATTTCACTGTATATTTTAAGCAGTTTCCCTCACTATTGTGTATGTGTCAGGAAGAGTAGATATGGGTCTTTAACAAATTGTTCCAGACAGACTAGTGCTCGAATGCTTGCATAGCATGTCCCAGGTTCTGAGTTTGATTCTTAGCAACAACACGCACACACACACACACACACACACACACACACACACACACACACACACACACAAGGGGAGAGGCTTGTTCTAGGCACAAAAGAAATTAGAAAGGGGATAAAGAAACTTACTCCAAATGATAAAACAAGTAACTTAACAGTTTATTTTATTTATAATTATGCTGTTTGCATATCAGGTGTCCTAAGTAAAACTTGGTCTTATGATATTTTATCTTCAAAGATAAAAATTGAACAATAGCAGAATGAAAACAACAAAAACTTTCAACAATGCTATTAGAACCTAACTATAAAAAAGAGGAAATCAGATTTAGTATTAATTTGCTCTTTAAGTGATAATCTTTTGTTTTGATAAAGTACTTTGAAAGATATGTTGAGGAATAAGTATTTCACATATTGTAATAATATCCAGAAAGGACTGAGGCAGTACCTTTTCTCTTTCTACAAAGAAGCCTATAGCTCTTTACACTAAGGAGATAAATGAAGATTATTATTTACATGATTTACACTAAGAAGATAAATAAATAGCTGCTGCCAGTTCAGGTTTGTCACTTCAAAAGTCAGCATTAAATTTAGGAAAAAACACTTGCATTTTAGAGGTCTTTGCATTTAAGAACTAAGATTTTAAACCTGTGTTAATTATTTATATTTTTGTTCTTCTAAATTAATATGAATTGGTTTCTACTATTAGAAATGTCAAGATTAAGTTATTTCCAGAGATATTTTTCCTGAAAATTCAAGTCTTAAACAATGGAAATAATCCTTGGAGGAGAATTAGGATTATTGATTACACACAGATAATCTGCAGGGAAGCTCTTTTTTTGATAGGGGCTTGAAGCATGTTTGATAGGTTATTCAAACTTAGACCTCACTTCTGACGCTCCTTTGAATGAAGCCTGCTAGTTTATGTTTTGCCTATAGACATGTAATTTCTATTCATGTAAAAGGAATTGGCTAAGGAACTGGCTTTTGCAGAACACTAATCAGCCTCTGAGTCTCCCTTTATTGAAGTATGATAGCATAGCCATGAAGCAGGAAGAAAACTAACATTCAAAATGATAAATAGAACACAAAGAGCAAACAAACAAAATAAAACACTGAACCGAAAGAAAGGTCATTTAAGAAAGAGGATGAAACTTAGGGGAAAAAAACCACTCAGAAAAATTCAAGATGATATTACATAAAGAACAATCACAAAAACAAAAACTCAAACATAATTATTGCTTGTGTAATTATAATTTAGAAAAATGTCACAATGAAACCTATGATTTTACCTAGTGAATGTACACTAATAAAGAAGGAAATGAGTCTAGTGCAAAATTGGAAAGTAGAGAAAATCTCAGAATATAAAACCACAATATGACAAAATTGAAATCTATGATAACATGCGTATTAAGAAAACCAAGCTGGGAAGTCTAATATCTAGATAATCTAATATCCAGAGAAAAGAATGAGAATGATGGGGAGAAATATTATATTTAAGAGCAAAGAGTTTTGTACAGATGAAACACATGCACGATCATATTGGTAGAGACTGAAGGACCCACTTGGAATCCCCAGAGTACTGGAATCCCCAGAATCCTGAGTACTGAGAAAACACAGAGGAAGAACAGGATTGATATCTGTCCCCTGGAATCCCAGTGTGTGTAGAGGGGAGGTACAATTGCTTTGAATTCTGTGTAGAGTGACTTGATATACTAAACAAATGGAATTTTCTGAGAAAGCATTTATAGTGATGCCACATAATTAGAGCATGTGCTTTAGGTCTACTAGAAAAAGGCAAAATGTTAGGTTCATATTCTGCTAGCATTTCTTAAAAATAATTTTGAGAAACTTTAGACTCTATTACAGAGCTATAGTGACTAAAACAGCTTGGTACTGGCACAAAAGAAGGCCTGAAGACCAATGGAATAGAACTGAGGACCCAGATATTAACCCACAGAATTATGACCAACTAATCTTTGATAAGGGAGCCAAAAACAGAGATTGGAAGAAAGACAGCCTCTTCAACAGAGGCTGGCAGGACTGGTTAAGCACCTGCAGAAAATTGAAGTTGGATCCTTCTTTGTCACCCTGCACCAGATTAATTCCAAATGGATCAAAGACCTCGAGGTAAAAGCAGACACATCGAAAACTTTACAGGAAGGAATAGGAGATGCACTAGGTCTACTTGGCACAGGTCGAAACTTCCTCAATAAGGACCAAGAAACACAACAAATCAGAGAAAGTCTGGATAAGTGGGACTGCTTCTGTATGGCAAAGGACATAGCTAGCAAATTAACTAGAAAGCCTACAAAGTGGGAGAAGATGTTCACTAACCATACAACAGACAAAGGCCTCAAATCTAAAATATATCAACAGCTCAAAAACTAATCTCCAAAGAAACAACCATCCCATTAAAAGATGGGCCAAATCCAAATAGTATGACACTAAATGTAAGGACCTCCAGGATAAGGAAACAAAAGCCATATAATGAGTGACTGTTGTCCTTAATGTACTATGTTATCTCTCATCTCTTTTGCCATCCTTTGGTTATCTCATATTGTTACAATATTTCACCTCATCTGACATATTTTATATGTGCTTAATTGGTTATTTGAAATTGGATAGGGAAGGGGGGAAATCAAGATAAGCAGGGGGAGGATGGGAGGGAAATGGGGACCATGTCATGAGAAAGGGTATCAATGTTTGGGAAGTTATGCACCTTCTATTTGGTGAATATAATGTAACCCTTCTATTAATCACAATAAAAAAAAAAAAACCATGGGCCAAAAACTTAAAGAGTCTTCTTTGAAGAAGAAATAAGAATGGCCTAAGACACATAAAGAAATGCTTGACCTCTCTGGCCATAAAAGAAATACAAATCAAAACAACTCTAAGATTCCTCCTCACTCCAGTTAGAATGGCCATGATCAAGAAATTTAATAACAACAGATGCTGGAGGGGATGTGGCCAGGAGGGATCACTACTACACTGTTGGTGGGAGTGCAAACTCATTCAACCACTATGGAAAGCAGTAGGGCAGTTCCTCAAAAGACTAAAGAGATCTCCCCTATGACCCTGCAATTTCACTACTTGGCATTTACCCAATCATCCAGAAACAAGGACATATTAAAGCCACTAGCACAACGATGTTCATTGCAACACTATTTACCATAGCAAATATATGGAACCAACCCAGATGCCCCTGAGTTGATGAGTGGATCAACAAGATGTGGTATTTATACACAATGGAATTCTATGCTGCTGTCAGAAAGAATGACATTGTTCCATTTGTAAGGAAATGAAAAGACTTAGAAAAAATCCTATTAAGTGAAGTAAGCCAGACTCAAAGGAACATAGGCTCAATGGTTTTCCTCATGCATCATAATCAGTAAAAACCTTGGACTCTCCTAGCAGAGATTTACAATAGAACAAAACCTAGATACATAAGGCCATATAGTATGACGGCAAAAGAAAGGACCTCCAGAATACAGAAACAAAAGCCATACAATGAGTGATTGTTGTCCTTAATGTAGTATGCTATCTCTCATCTCTTTTGCTGTCCCTTGGCTATCTCATATTGTTACAGTATTTCACCCTGTCATCTGATATATTGTATATATGGGTATTTGGTTATTTGAAATCGGATAAGGAAGGGAGGAAAACAAGATGAGGGGTTGGGGGTGGGGGGAGGAAAATGGGGACTAAGACATGAGAAAGCTTATTAAAGTATGTAAAGTAATGTACCTTCTATCTGGTGAATATAATGTAACCCTTCTATTAATTACAATAAAAATATATGGAGAAAAAGTAGTGAAAAGATTGTAAATATCTAAAGATAGAGCTGAAGGGAAGCCTCAACTTCTTCCTGGTACACCCATGGACATATTTCCTAATTGATGTTCGCTTTTTTTTTCTGCACAATAGACCAGTTGCCTGAGGGTTGATGGTTTCCAGAATTTTCTAGCAAGGGGCTGCAGAGACAGAATTCGCTTGGCAAACAAAATGTTGGGGAGGGGACTTGGAAGTGAAAGTGAGGGAAGGGAGCTCAGCTCAGGCCGGAAATTGGGGGTAAGGATCACAGGAGACATTCTATGAGCATGGAGGTCTTTTGAAATACGGAAAAATCTTATCGAAAAATAATTAACTCAATGCCCTACAACCATTCTACCATCTTTCAGGGATGTTATAGAGGCTTTTGTCCCCATTATTATCATGAAGATACACGTGCTCTGATTTGATAGCGAGGCTATCTTAGGCATTTTAAAAAGCAGGTAAATAAAGAGAAATCGATTCCTTCTCAGAGCTTTTAGATTATAAAAGATAACAAGTTACAAGCTGACTTTATCTAAACAGAAATTATAAAATGTAACTCTTCACAGTGAAAGTTGAGTGTCCTTGCAACAATCCTGTTGGTTCGAAACATCCTTTGTAGACTTCAGGACACTAGGTTAACCTGGAAAGAGAGAAAGCTTTTTGCCCTCATTGTAGCTTCAAACTTGAGAATATTCAATGTTGTGTGCATCTCTATTAATTATATAATATCTCAAATGGTAATGATAGCAAATAGTCCAAGAGTTATCCCTCCAACTTAAACACTTTTCTTTAAAAAAAAAAGACATTATGTTTATAAGATTAAAAATAAATAATTCAAACTCTAGAAGTTACTTTTCTCTGCCAAAAAATGCTATTGTGGAAATTCTTTACTTGAAGGCAGTGTGTAACAAAAGGGGAGGTGGGGGAAGGTAGAAGAACCACAGCAAAGTTGATTTAAGAGATAATGCATTGCATTTAAAGAACTTGAATGCCATTACTTTTCATCACTTAACTTTTCAAAGAACACTTTCAGCTTCCTTATTTGCATGTTTCATTGTTTTCGAGCCTTTACACTGTATGCTTAAAATGCAAATGGAATAATATAAGAATAATGAGAAATAATACTTGGAAATGTTCTGAGAAAATGTTGCAAAAAGCCTGGTTTTCATCTGATTGAAAGAAAGTGAGACTTGGGAGTCAGACTACATTTAATTTTATGCTCTGAGTAGAAATATGACTGCCATCCTCTCTCTTTTATAATGTTGAGAATCACTTAATATTTCTCATGTATGGTTTTCTTACTTGTTATTTATTTCTTATTTTTAAAAAATATTAGGGGCCCATCAATCAATGAATCTCTCTTCCACAGACATTTATTAAGCAATTATAAATTAGTCCTTGCAATACCTGAGATGTAGAATAAATAGTTCTTTATTAGGAAGAGTAGGGTTTGGTTTAAGGACAAACATGGGAAAATAACAACTGATTTCTGTCTCTAGGTCCTCTGATAGCTTGGCTCACCATTGAATAGGCTAAGAAACTATACCTCCTGGAATCTAATCTCATCACTGCCATGTTCCAAACATGCTACTTGCCCTCACTGATTCTTAGTTTCCTCATCAACAAAAATGAAGCAATTGTAACATCTTACTTTTTGTTAGCTATAATGATTTTAAAATGTGCTTAGAGAAAAACCTATTCATATAGAACCTGTACACAGTTTTCATTGCATGCATATGAATATGGTCAGCAAAGTGGGTTTCAAGAACAGAATGCTGTCTTGTAATTTGTAATATAGCAAGGGAGAAAGATAGTGGCTCCAGTTTGCTAAAGACTGTTAAGTTTGCTCGTGTTTGGTGTTTATTTTTTCTAGAAGGTTTGAATGACGACAGGAGTTGGATGAGGTGCTTGCCTTACTTATAGAGGAACATGAATCCAGTCAGTCATGATTTCAAGCCAGGAACATCAAGTTGCATGGGGTGAACATAAAGATGTGTTTTGGATGTGACAAGTTCCTTCCAAGAAAGAGAAGGAACATCCCGGGCAGGGAAACTAAAGGAGCAAAGATATGGAGGTAGAAAAGCACTTGTCCTGCTTGTGGCAGTTTGGTATGGGAAGCCTAAATGTTAATGAGGAAATGTAGGTTAAACATGGCATGGGATGGTCAGACTCTCCAAGGCTCTGGATTAGCACAGAGGTAATGAGTAAATAGCTGTCCAGATGGGGTAGAGTGGAATAGAGGCACAATGTGTAGTTCTTAAGTCTTCTACACCATTTTGTTTTCTAATGAAAACTCACATGACTACCTAAATTAGATTTAAATGAACAGTTGTCATTAACTCTCATCTTAGTATCACATTTATTTATATAAATTTCATACATCAAATATTTAAATGGCCTTCTTTACACTTCTAGATTCAAACTTAAGAGCATCTGGTCTGTCTTCTTTCCATTATCATCCTTGTCTCTTTAGTGGTTCACTGTGTAGATTTTTGTCTTACAACCACATTTCATCCTCTTTACTCTCTAACTCTTCTCAAGACATAATTGTATGTGGTTCTTGCTCTCAGCCTTTCTGTATTCTAAACTACCCTGAGTATGGTGCCCTGTTAATCTTGTTAAATAGCATTTTTGTCACATTGCTTTTCAAGAGATGGCTGCAGCTTCCTAGTAACACCTGAATCTAGGCCACTCTTCAAAATTTCTCCATCAATGGATGCCCCTTTACAACTCCTCAGATTTTTCCCACATGATTTCTCAGAAACCATTTGTACTATTCAGAACTCCCTTCTTTTTTTTTTCTTCATTCTTTGGAATCCATTCCCTCCATCTTATCATGAGCTGCTCCCTACACATAGAAGTGACTTTGTCCTATTTCTCTTTCTGTTTAAATCCATAGTTACATTCCAAAAGCAATCTTATGTAAAGCAGAGGTTACAAAAAATAATTGCTTATATGTGAATTTTGCAAATACTAATATAGTTGTATTTTGTATTGTTCTTGGATTATAGCTTAGACATGAGGAATAATTCAACATTCATGATGCTGGCACAACCCTGAAAGGTGGATAAAGTAGGATAGAAGATGGATGAATAAGTTTTGTTTTCATGTAGGGAGCTTAGGAATGACTAAGGTACTTGCCCATGCTGAATAACAGAGCTGGTACTAGAATCTGAAAACTCTGAATCTCTATGGAGTATTTTTTTTTCTACTCCAACTACCTATACTTTAAAGCAAAGTTTGTCTCTATAAAATCACTGAAAGTTCCATGAGAGGAAGAATTATTACTTAGAAGTTTAAGTACTGCTGGGTGCTGGTGGCTCATGCCTATAATCCTAGTTAGTTAGGAAGGTGAGATGGTTGGAAGCCAGTCTGGGCAGAAAATCTGTGAGACTCTTTTTTCGGGTGTGTGAGACATTTTATCTTATTTTATTTTATTGTTGGGGTAATGTATAGAGAGGTTACAGTTACATTCATCAGGTTTTTGTGAGACTCTTATCTCCAGTTAACCACCAGAAAACCAGAAGTGAAGCTGTGATTCAAAGTGGTCACGGCACTAAGCCTTAAGCAAAAAAAGCCCAGAGACAGCATCCAGGCCCTAATTTCAAACCCCATAAATGACCAAAAAACAGAACTCTTCCCTACCCCAACCCCACCCCAGAATTTTAAGTGCTTACCACTGGTCCCTCCAGGTTCTTTTCTTCTGCAGTCATCAAGAAGTACTGAGAAGGGGGTATTGATGAGTGAGAAGTAATGCACTCAGTACCTGGTGAATGTAACTGCATTCCCTCTATACATTACCCCAATAGTAAGAATACAATAAAAAAAGCATTGATGTCGAGGTGATGGTCCTAAGATCTACCTGGCAGGAGTTGTTACCCTAAGGCTCAGAGAACTTCCCTGAAGGGATGCTTTATTGGGTACATACTTTGTGATGTTAAATTACAACTTGTATCATGTTAAATCACAGAGATATTAGTTTAGTTTAGGTTTTTTCTTTTTACATTAAACTTCAGCATAGTGCAGTCTGTTCTGACAATTCATTGTCACAATGTTTAATGACCTATACATTAGCATCTCCAATTCTCTGAGTTGCCTTAGAAAATTATTAAAGAATTGTTCTTGATTTATAGTTGAAAATAACAGAGCTCCTAAAGGTTTTAAGCATGATCTTGAGCTGCTACTTAAGACAGTCTCTCAACTCAGCTCGGTGATATTTCCCACATATTTATGGATGAGAAATAAGACCAGCTATACGAAAATGAAGAATAATACTCCATCCTTTGCTTCTATAGAAACAACTCCACTCTGAACTCTCCACCACACTCTACAGTAAGCCATCTTCTGTTTTCTTCCTTCCAACATATCAGTTCTAGCACTTGAAGAAGCATCAGAAGAGGCATTATTTATCAGTGTGTTACAGAACAGCAATATTCAGTTGAAGGACTACAATGGAACCCCCCAAATAAATATGCTCCCTTTATGTAAACTTCATCATGCCCTATCTCTGTGCTTTCTTAGGAAGAGAGGAAGAAAGGAGCATATTATTCTAAAGAGAGAGAGAGAAAGAGAGAGAGACAGACAGACAGAGAAAGAGACAGAGAGAGACAGAGAGACAGAGGGAGAGAGAGACAGACAGACAGGCAGACAGTGACAGAGAAACTGAGAGGGAGAGGAAGGGAAGGAGAAGGGGGAGGAGGAAGAGAAGGAATAAGAAAAGAATTCTGATAATAGCAATTTTGATTTTTCCATTGTTCCCTTTGTGTGTGTACATGTGCATGTGTGCGCTCGCGTGTGTGTGTGTGTGTGTGTGTGTGTGTGTGTGTGTGTTTGTGTGTGTATACTGTGGCTTGAATTTAAGGCCTAGATGCTATACATTAGCTTTTTTGTTCAAGGCTGGTGCTCTGATACTTGAGCCACAGCTGTACTTCTGTTTGGACTGTTAATAGGAGATGAGAGACTCATGAACTTTGGTGCCCAGACTGATTTTAACTCTTGATCCTCAGATCTCAGCCACCTGAATAACTAGAATTGTAGGCATGAGCCATGGCTCCCTGGCCATTCCTTCCATTAGTCCTCTCCTAATAACACAAATTTTTGTTAGTAATTCCACTTGTTACTTTTTATTATTAAGACTATCTTCTGCTAACTTCTCAATTTTGGTGGAAATCTAGGCTTTAGAATAATTTCTTCTTCTTCTTCTTCTTCTTCTTCTTCTTCTTCTTCTTCTTCTTCTTCTCTCTCTCTCTCTCTCTCTCTCTCTCTCTCTCTCTCTCTCTCTCTCTCTCTCTCTCTCTCTCTCTCCTCTCTCTGTATAATTATATATCACCCTGTATTTATCAATCTATGTATTTGGCCATAAGCAAAAATTATTTAATATATGATTATATTTATCTGTCTGTACACATTAAGCTGTATACTACTGAAATCTTCTCTTTTCTTTGGAGGGAGTGGTCACAGGGTTAGTGTGGATATAGAGAAATGGAGACTTTGAACCCAAAGTAATTCACTGTATAAATTATCTTGGCCTACCAGGAAGGTAGTGCTATTTCTTTGCAATAGTATAAAGTTGAAGAGATTATTCAATTCATATTTTAACCTCACTATTTCAACTATTAGAAAGAAACTGAGGGGGAGGCTGAAAAGATGTTCCTTAGGGGAATTTTTGTTGCTGAAATAAATGATATCAATAGGCTCACAAAAAGTTCCATAAAACAAATGAAAAAAATGTTACATTGACGATAGAGATAATTTGGGAAGATGCAGCCATCTGGTTATGGCCAAAATAGCTGCTCCAATGCCCTTGGATGGTACAAATTATTGGCAGACCTCAAAAACCAGAACAGGAATCCATTTTGAGATCAGATTTCTTTTGCTTTCAAGACATGTTTACAAAGAAATTAAGATTACAGGAAACAGGAAGAACTGAAGTGTGGAGAGTACATATCATCAGTGAGTTATTTAATTTGGCCACCCTTTGACATGAACAGAATTTTAATGAGAGAACAGGTGGCTATCCAGAGCCAGGTCACTCATCTGGCTTTTGCATTGTACTGTAGCTGTCAGTGTCTCCAGCTTCCCACTTGTGAGCCTCCGAGTGACATGTATCACAAGTGGTGTGCTAACAGTAGCCACAGAGAGGCTCCTTCTAGTAGGACAATGTCATCAACCATGGAAGACACCAACTCCTGATGTTTGGGTAGTTTTTTCTAAGCACAGAAAATTCACCCCTGCTGAGTGCCAGTGGCTCACACCTGTAATCCTAGCTACTCAGGAAGCTGAGGTCTGGAGATCACCATTCAAATCCAGCCCTGGCATGAAAGTCTTTGAGACTCTTATCTCCCATTACTCACCAGAAAACCAGAAGTGATTCTGTGGCTCAAGTGGTAGAGCATTTGCCTTGAGCTGAAGAATTCAACAACAGCACCCAGACCCAGAGTTCAAGCCTAATAACTACCAAAAAAGAAAAGAAAAGAAAAGACTACAAATAATAGAGAAGGAGAATTATGAAAGTTCTTGGTGGGAGGTGGGACACAGATCTTAATCTGTAGGGAATGCCTTTGTGATTTGCCATTCAGAAGTAAAAATCAATGAATTCCTTTTTTGGCGGGGGGGGGGGGGGGGGGGGGGGGGTCCATTGTGGGGCTTGAACTCTGGGCCTGGGGTTGTCCCTGAGTTCTTCAGCTCAAGGCTACCACCCTAGCCCTTGAGCCAAGCACCACTTCTAGGACCAATGAAATCTTAATGCATATTGGTGAGCTATGCCAAGCAGTCTATGAGGATATTGTACATTGATTCATCCTCCCTCCAGCCACTGCATGACTAACTACCCAATATCCTCCTGGTTTTCTAGGCATAGTGGTTTCTTTCTGTTGTGTAGCTCAGATCTCCTTTCTTTCCATGTCCTCAAACTTTTTTCGTTTACTTTCTTTTTAATCTCTTTTCTTGTTTTTTATGACTGGTCTGTGCTCTGGTCCCTATTCTGATTTTCTCTTTCAGCAATGCATAAAATCAGAAACTAAGGAACCGAATAATTTCTTAAAAATGCTGACTCTTCAGTAATGTAGATGGAAAAGGAGGTGTTCATATTCTCATATATGAAGAATAATTTGCATGTTTCAACAAATAAACAGTTTCTGCAGATTTGAAAGTCATTTCAAAACGGTTTTGAAGCTATTTAAAAATAATTCAGAGTAATTGTATGGGATATTGACAGAAACCACACTTACCTCATAGGGACTTTATGCACATTATTTTCTAATTGGTTCTCACATTGTTTAAAGCACTGAAAACTGCCTCTGTGCCTACCACAGAGAAAGGAACTGATGTACAATTTGTGTATGGTTACTTCACAATTAGGCTAGGACACAGAAGAGACTCACTTGTAGGGTTCCTGGGGCTCCCTTCTGTTACTCCTTGTCTTGAGAATTGAAATGGAGGCATCTTTAGGCATGATAGCTTTTGAGCTGGGAGAGATGTCTTGCCTGGATCAAAGTTCGCTAGACAGGAAAACCCACCTGTTGCTGCAAAATGAGTCTTACATGAATAGTCTCAAGAGGAGTTATTTTAGCTTACAGATGTTGGTTTGTGGTTTGGTTACTTCTCAAATGAGCAATGCCATATGATTATGTTTGTAGGTAAATAACAATAGGAAGTTATGGATGGTTAGTGCTTGGGCATCATCCAAGACATCAGTCAAGATGTCTTGAAAAGTAGCTGAAAAGTAGGTTTGTGATGGTAGGCTAACTACCAAAGAATAGACCTCTAAATGTGGCCAGGAAGGATCACTACTACACTGCTGGTGGGAGTGCAAACTCGTTCAACCACTATGGAAAGCAGTAGGGCAGTTCCTCAAAAGACTAAACATAGAGCTCCCCTATAACCCAGCAATTCCACTAGTTGGCATTTACCCAATGGTCCAGAAACAAGGACATACTAAATCCACTAGCACAATGATGTTCATTGCAGCACTATTTACCATAGCAAAGATATGGAACCAACTCTAATGTCCCTCAGCTGATGAGTGGATCAACAAGATGTGGTATTTATACACAATGGAATTCTATGCTGTCAGAAAGAACGATATTGCCCCATTTGTAAGGAAATGGAAAGACTTAGAAAAAATCCTATTAAGTGAAGTAAGCCAGACTCAAAGGAACATAGGCTCAATGGTTTCCCTCATTTGTCATAATCAGTAGAAACCTTGGGCTCTCCTAGCAGAGATTTACAATAGAACAAAATCTAAAGACATTAGGCAAAATAGTATGACACTAAATGAAAAGACCTCTAGGATATAGAAACAAAAGCCATGTAATGAGTGATTGCTATCCTTAATGTACTATGTTATTTCTCATCTCTTTTGCTGTCCCTTGGTTATCTCATATTGTTACAGTATTTCACTTTGTTATCTGATATATTGGATATATTTGTATTTGGTTATTTGAAATTGTATAGGAAAGGGGGGAAAACAAGATGAGGGTGGGGGTGGGGGGGGAAATTGGGACCAAGACCTGAGACAGGGTATCAATGTATGTGAAGTAATGTACCTTCCATCTGGCAAATGTAATATAACCCTTCTATTAATTACAATAAATATATGGAAAAAAAGAATAGACCTCTAAAAATGTTATAGCTAAAATACTACCAGAGTTCATTTGCGACTCATATGATGTATGATGTGGGCAAGCAATCAAGCCAACAAGTGGTCTCTCCCATGCAGCCATTAGGGACTTGGCCATGGAAGGTACCATTGTCAACAGCTTCTAGAGATGCATGGCTCATGTGCAAAAGGAGGGCATACATGGACTGTCCTGTGAGCCACACATGGAAATGGCACCCATCACTTTTGCTCATATCCCACTGGCCACATGTCCACATTTACCTGCAAGGGTACAGTGCACATGTACTCACTAGAAACAGTGGAGACTATGGGTTTGAGTCGATAATTCCTTTTACTGTGACCACTTATCAACCCATCACAGTTGTGATCTGAATTATGATAACTGTGAATTTATCCAAGGAGAGGGTATTTATTTCCATATACAAGGTTGTAAAACATTTGCACTACATGCTGTCTCAGCTCTGCCTTGCCTTACGATCAAACAGCAACAGCATTCTGTCTTCATTTACCAAGCAGTTCATAACATTCTGTGTTAAAGCTTTACTTAATTCATGACGTTATTATGTAAAATTCTAGTTTGAGCACATTTGTGTTCATTTTCTAACCTTAGGACTAGGATTAATAACCAGAGAATTATACAGTTGTAAATCTGAACTTTTCAATATGTGAAGGATTGACTCATTATTAAACTGAGACTGATAGTCTTCTTTGAATTTCACTAGCATTGAAAGGTATGAATAAACATACCTTTGTGTAGTAGTCAGTAGGAGGAAGATGCCTCAAAAAGACTTAATGGTCCTGTTCATTACTTGCCTTAAATTATATTTAATCTAAGGGCAGGACCTTGGTATGGTGTTACTTGTAGAATCAGTTATATTTCAGACAGAATGACTTTGTTCATCTAAATTCAGAAGTGAAGTCTTTGTTTAGGCTAATTAGGCGAGTAAAAGGGTGAAACAAACAAAACTTCTTTGGAGCCAACTTCATTATGCAGGTTTATGAAGAACAGTGAATACTTTTGATAACTGACACACTCTCATTCTCCACATTGGTTTAAATGACTTCCTTGTTGGAGTTTGGTAACAGTGTGGGTTAAATCAGTTGCCTTATTTCTCTTCTTTAGTAGTGAGAAGCTGATTTGTCTGTAAATTGTGTACGAGGTCCTGGTAACTGAATGTCAATAGCAAATCTTTTCACCTTAATTGGGTTTATAGCACCAGCCAAGGTAGAAAATTGAGACATTCATTCTGTTACAAATCTCACCTCTATCACCTTCCAAGTCGTGACTATGACTTCTCTCTTTCCTTCCCTCCCCCCTTCTCTCCTTCGCTCTCTCTCCCTTCTTTTCCTCTGTCCCCACCCCCTTTCTTTTTGTCAGTTGTGGGACTTGAACTTTGGGCCTGAGTGCTGCTTATAAGCCACAGCACCACTTGTGGTTTTCTGGTGGTTCATTGCAGATGAGAGTCTCATAGACTTCCATGCCCAGGGTTGGCTTCGAAATGATCCTCAGATCTCAGCCTCCTGAATAGCTAGGATTACAGACACGAGCAATGGGAGATCAGCCCCCCCCCTCCTACCTATCTGTCTAGTGGTTGAACTCAGGGCCTCAGGTATGCTAGACAAGGCACAATATCACTTGAGCTATGTCCTTATCCCTTTTGTTTTGAGTCTTTTTATCTTTGTCCAGGCTGAACTCTCCTTCCTTCTGCCTCTGCCTCCAGAGTGGATGTGATTACAGGTTTGTTACAACATTTCAAGTAGATATTTAATTTCTCTAATGCCTAGCCTTTATATCTATAAAAGATATGGAAACTGCCCTCTCTTTGTGGAGTTGTTGTAAAGACTAAATTAGCCCACAAATGTCATACTCTTAGTCAAGAGCCTGGCATGTAGTATGTCCTCATTAAATATTATGTATAATCATTGTCAATACAATATTTGGATTTATTTCCCTTCTTTTCACATTCCATAGACTTGTTTATTCCTGATAAGGAGTAAAAGGATATTATAAGCTACCTCAACCCAGTGCTGTTTCAGTATTTAATACAGCAGTCCTGGACGCCCTTCATGACCTTTGGGGAAAAACAGCTTGGTGGCTCAGTGAAGCTCTTTCTTCTCAGCTCTATTTTGTTCTTGATATAGCTGTTCTATTCACACACCTTGCAATCTGTGAAGTTAAAATTAACCTATTTGCCAACCTGCGTCTCAGTGAGAAACTGAAAAATTACACCTTCTTTACGCACTAGACAGTGTTTTCTAGTGCATCTTTGATGAAGAATATGTTAAAGCAAGAGATGACTTAAAGGGAAAAGACTGAGTTCTATCTGTGCTTGGTTTATTCCTTTGGGAAAATCCTCTGCAAATGTCAGAGCTGGGTTGAGAGAACAGGATGTGACATGGAAGCTGCTCGGTTGCGTCTCCACACACGGTTTGGAAATGGGGAATCAATGTGTGCCAGTGTAGCTGTCAGATTTGGGCATATGGAACTATGGAACAATCTAAGGAAACAAACTCTTTCCAATAATGACTTCAGTAACGAGAGAGAGAGAGAGAGAGAGAGAGAGAGAGAGAGAGAGAGAGAGAGAGAGAGAGAGAGAGAGAGAGAGAATCACCTTACAGCTTTTTAAAGCAATGGCTATCTTCAGTCATCAGTTCAAAGCAGACCACTTTTCCACTCTGATCTGAGCTGACATTTCTGTAAGTTTGGTAGGGATAGTGCTGATGCTTGAATATTACCATTGTTTTGCCTTTAAGGTGATTTAGATTAACCCGTTTTCTGCCTATCTTCTGTCTTGGAGCAATGGCGGGTGGCCAAGGACAAGTCTATTTGCCTTGACTTTGTCATGGAGGGCAGCTGGGTGTTACCATTTGTCTCTGAGACAGCCTGGACCATTACACCAGTCTGTGCAGAAGTATACTCTTCATGTCTTTACTACCTAACTCCTTCAGTGGGCCCTTGTGAAATATTTCTTAGGTCCTTCAGATTTATCTCCCTTCCTCTTCCCCTCAAGTAATCCAGAGTCTAGAGTTGTGTGTGTGTGTGTGTGTGTGTGTGTGCACGCGTGCACGCACACACACACACACACACACAATTAGGGCCATGATTTAAGGTCTGAGCCAAAGAATTGTGAAGCCACCCCAAAATTGCTTGTGACCTTCCTTTCAGAAGTGTGCAAAGGGAAAAATAAAGGTGAGAAACAGTTTTTTTCCTCCCTGGCACAGTGAGCACAACATGTCTACATGATTTTGTGTAAGATGCGTAAACTGTAGTGCATTAGCCCTAACTAATCATCCTGAAATATAGTATTGACATTCATAATTTTACTAACAGTGATTCATTCCTTTGGATAGGGAAAAGGGTTAGTATCTAGAATATTTCTATGAACATCTGTCAACAAGTACAATTTAATAGTAATTATTACACTTGTGCACATATAATACATAGCATATATGTTACATGTATGTGTTCCAGCTCTCTTTTTTGCAGATTTTAGTTGCTATTATTTTTTTTATTTTTTTAATTTTTTTATTGTAATTAGTAAAAGGGTTACATGATATTTGCCAGATAGAAGGTGCATTAATTCACATACATTGATACCCTTTCACATGTCTTGGTACCCATTTCCCTCCCCCCCCACACCCCCCTAGTTGCTATTATCTTTTATTGAATACTCACACTATGGTAGGTACTATGTTAGAAACTCTGCATATTTAATCTCATTTAATAATCCCCATAACAAACATAACAAGTAGATATTTGCGCCATTTACAAATTTGAAATTGGGGAACAAAAGCTTAGACATTTTACAATAGTGTGCATAGTGAGTTACATGCTGGAACAAGAACTAGAACCTAGCTATGACTCTGTATCTTCCATACATCAACCTTTTCAACTGCGAGTTCCCTAGATTAACACCATCGTTGTTCTGAAGCCATGCTGCTATGATTTCCAGAAGCCTTTGCTCTGTTTCTGCTGCCCTGAAACACTGGAAGCAGAGAACGGTGAGTGTCAAATGAACAGTGTAAGAAATGATAGAACTCTGTACAGAGCCAGACTTTAACAAATGTAGCTGAGAAAGGAACAAAGAGCAAAGAGGTGTTCCCACAGCACTGCTTCCCAACAGCCCTTCCTTTCTCCAGGCCAAAGAAGGAGTGGGTCTGATGGACTGGCTGACCATGATCTCTTCCAGCAACCCAGGACAAAGTCCATCATTTTTCTCACTGCCATTCTGCTCTCTACTGTGTATTCTTTCTTGCTGCATTCTTTATCATGGTTACCAACTAGTTCAGGTAGGATGGTGGTAGGCCTGGGATTCTCCCCTGAAAGTCTAAGATAGGGAAAGAACAGTTCAAGATCATTCCACAGGTTCACAGGAAGCACACTGGCATGCAAGGATTGTAGGGAGATGGAATAATCCAAAAGCTATCACTCTGCATATTCACTAACCAATCTTTGGTTCTATAGTTATGAAGAAGGAAGACTCTAGAAGACCTTCTGAGCTACCTTCTGAGTCAAGGTTGACTCATACTGGCCTGTGTATTGCTATATCTGGGGCTGCAACTGGCATCAATCTATTGGTCCCTACTCAGAAACGCCACCTCCCTATTATTTCAGGCAATTTGGCTATTACATCAGTATTGTCAGGTAAAACCCTCTACACTAGTTTCTTTAAACAAACTGGGGTTCCCTTAAAACCGTGCTCCCTAGTCTTGTCTTAAGGAAGGCTGTTCCACCTCAGTTCAACACCACAAGGGCACAATGGGAGTTATGCCACTTAGGATTAATACTTCATTTAATGTGAAGAGTGGTCATACGTACTTTAATGCTGCAGACAGATTGTCTGACTCAGAGCTACAGTGATGTCTTGATTCCTGTTTAAGAGCCTATTCCCAAGACAGCAGCTCAGGCATCACTGCCAATCCCAGCAGACAATGTGGCAGCAACCCTTTCCTGGCTCCTGAATGGGAGTTGAGGATAGGGAAAAGACCAACAGGAACTCAAGATAGGATCTGCCCTTGCAAATAAAAAGGAAAACAAGTACTTATATCATCACTGGGTACAGAGATATTAGAAGACTTGAATTACAGAACAAAAAGGGCCGAGGAAGAAAGGGCTACAGAGGCTACCTGAGATTCTAATCCTAATGTTGAGATCAAGAACAATAGAAAGACAAAAAATAACCCTTATTCCAGGTGGAATAAAAGAGGATGTGAACAACACATAGAAAGTGGCTAGCTTCATGAGGTAGAACTTTCTGGCCAACTTTCAAGCCGAGGAACAAACAGGAAGAATGAGGAAGGGAAGCATAAACTTGGATCCTGAAACACTTCCTCTTCAACCTTCAGCTCCATCTTTGGGATCATGTTAAAGTCTGACTGGGGGATAAAAAAACTCACAGGAAAGAAATCTCTATGGTTCTTAGGACATTCCTCTAGCATATAACCATAGTTATATGTTAATCTCTCATAGTAAAATAAAGACTTCCTCTGTGAAGTTTCAGTTATGAATTCTACATACCCACAATCACTTAGGAGTCTAATGACTCTAGCCTTCACTTCATCCACATTTCTTCAAATCCTCAAACTCATGTAATTACAGAGATACTTTTAATACTTGGGATATTTCTGGCAAGGAGTAATTGCCTCACTCCTTTCCAGGAGTGACCCAGCTGGAGAGACAGTCTGCTAGAGGTACAAAGGGACCCAGGAAGACCTAGGGCAAAGTACTGGAGCCTTGAGTATTATTGAAGAAACCAAAATGTAGTAGTCTGTATCCAGACACACAGGGAAGGTCAAGGGGTTAGACACAAAGAGCCACAGAGCCATTTGGATCCTTTATCTCATTTGCCTTATTCTGCTCTTGTTTCATGATGATTTCCATATATCTCTGCTAGGAGTGAGCAACAACAGAAAACTCATCACCCGGGCACTTTCTTAACCAAGCTGCTCTGCTTTTTCATTACCTGTGCTGTGCATCCCCAGTTCTGTTTGACGTTTTCTATTTTGTTCTGTTTTATAATCCCACACTCTACATTAATAGCAATAATTATTATTTTTTTGATGGCAGCATCTATTACTATAGAAACTACAGTCTCCAGCAACATTTGCTCTGCTCCAACCTTTTGGTAATTCTGCAAGTTCCTTGAGAAGATCTGGTAGATAAAAACCCACAGACATAGATATAACTTTTGTATCTGTTCTGATTTTTCCCCTGTTTGATTGTCCCTGCAACATTATCTTGCTGTTACCTGTGAATTACAATTCTCTCCCAAAAAGCTGTGTTCTTGAGTTCCCAGTGAATTTAACTATCCAGGGTTATTAAGAGAACAGAATTTTCTTCCTATGTGTGACATTGTAGCTTAAACCCCCAGATGTGGAAAACACCTGGTACTTGTACCCTTAGCTAAGAATTGGGCCCCCCCAGTTCCTCTCCTCAGAGGGAACACAGGAATGATCTCTTGAGTACTCTTTCCTGTCTCAATTCCCAGGCATTCTCTGACAAGTCCCTCAGGAAACAATCTTGGCAGTCCTTCTTTGGGTCCCAACTGATTTTTTTTTTTTTTTACAAAGGCTGAATTAAACTTGACTAATGAGTTCTCTTCCAGGGTATGTTTGGTGAGGGGGGGGGAAGGGGAGGGAGAGAGAGAGAGGAAGGGAGATAAGGAGAGAGGTGGGAATGAGGGAGAGAAAGGACATCTTTCTTGGAGTTAAGTCTGAAGATATCCTGTAGACTCAACTTAGCAACTGTCAGAAGCCATGCACCCTCTCCTTTGAAGAATACCCAGCTAGGCAGAGAGTGCGAAGGGAAAACAGCATGAAATCTTAGTGTGAACTGAAGTTCTTCATTTACAAATGAGTGATATCCCTATTCTTCTGACATATTTTCTTGAATATTATGATCCACTGAAGTTCATATTTGCTCAAGCTCATATGAATTCTGTTTTTCTCACTGCTATCTAAAAGAAAACTACATGCAGCAGTTGACAGGTTTGAAATCTATGTACAACTTTCTTGCCTTTGGGCTTTGAAATTTTTCTATGAAACCCTTTCCTATTTTCTAACCTGCTCCTTCACTGCATACCTTACGTCTCTTAAACTTGAGGCTGATAGTCTAAAACTTGCAAACACATATATGCAAATACATCCAGGGAAAGAAACACAATATACCATTATGAGATGAAAATCATTATCTGTAGGGAAACTAGTTGACAGGTAAGACTAAGACTTCTGGAAAGTGGAAACTGTTTGAAGAACAGTGAAGTTTTGATATGTAGGCAGGTACTGAAGTTTACATATGGTTTGAATATGCTCCTCAAAGATTTGTGTGCTGGAAGTTTGATCCTCAGTGTGGCAGTATTAAGAAGTAGGGACACTTTTAAATATGGTAGATTCAAAGAAGGACTCAAGTAATTTAATTCCTTAGAAAGGCAAAGATCAACAAAATAAACACAGAAAGCAGGTACTTGAAACGAGCAGGGGTCAAGGGGAGAGGGATAAGATTATTAAAGAGAAGAAGAGGGTGAGAATGTAGCCAAGAATTCAATGTTTACCCTACAAAATGAGGATGTTGGTCAAGATCCATTGAATTCATAAACTTTTTTAAATGGCAAATCTTTTGTACGGCAAGATAATTGAAAAGAATTTTAAAACGTCACAAAACAACAAAAATCCATCAATCATAGTGTGAGGCATTTAGGTTATTGCAAATGCTGCCCTTGGACAGGATTAATGTAATTCTTCATTCTTCTACTAATGTAATTCTTCCATGATTTCAGTTTCCACAAAAATAAGTTGTTATAAATAAACCTATTTCCTTTAGGAAGAATCCAAACTCAGTTATTTTGTTCTATCACTAGGAAAGGATATTCTTGTCTACAATAGACTGGCTGATGCTAGCTCACATGGGTGAGCTATATATATATTGTTGATGGTGGGACTTGAACTATGGCCTAGGTTCTGTCCCCGAGTTGCCTTACCCCTTGAGCCACTGTGTCACTTCCCATTATCTCGTGGTTATTTGAAGATAAGAGTCTCATGGACTTTCATGCCTGGGGTGGCTTTGAACTGTGATCTTCAGATCTCAGACCCCTGAGCAGTTTGTATTACAAGTATGAGCCAGCGGTGCCCAGCAGAGGACAATATTTTTTACTTTGTTTGCTAGTTCAAATGCTAACCTTTTCTAGTCATACTCTCATAGATGCACCTACAATTAATGTTTAACTACCTACTTGGGTATCTCTTAGTGTAATCAAGATGATAAATAAAATTAAATAACACTTAAAAATCAGAGCTTCTATAACTTTAATCAAATTTTAACCCTGCAAATATGTCTCTCATCATAACTGTGAAAGTGCCTGGGTTTTAGGAAATCTACAGATCATATACATTTTATTTGTTCTAGGCTACTAGTCACCTAGACTAGAACCGTATCTCCATTGCATTATCTTGAGGAGGGATAGGAAAACTTAAGAGAATTTAGCCATCCTGACTTTAACATGCTTTTATATATTTCAAGGCCTGCATATTTTTGTGTCAAGTTCTTAATGTGTTTCTATGTGAATAATTATGATTAAAATTCTCCCACCCTGCAGTCTGACAAATTTGTGTTGAAATTAAAATGATGAGTCCCATGAGAAAAGCACTGGAGAACTGTAGAAATACAGATTTTTGTGTTGTCAAAAAACAAATTTCTCTATTCCTTGAGTAATTGGAGAAGGTTATGGAAAGAGGTTATCTCTGTGGAGATCGTTTTTTCTTCTTCTCCTCCATTTCTGAACTTACTTCCTTCGGCCTTAATTTCAGTTTAAAAAGTCTATAAGCCATGACTCACATATGCATTCCTTTAAAATTGTTTTCACTAAGCTTTAAAAAATATCTTCATTTAAAAATTATTTTATTAATTTTTTATTGTTATTACAAAGGTGATGTACAGAGAGATATAGTAACAGAAGTTAGATAAAGAGCACATTTCTTTTTGGACAATGTCACCCCTTCATATGTGTATTCCTTAGACTACTACAAAACACAAATAAATGAAAGATTATTCTCAACTCACTTGATACATATTGAAATGTGTATTGAAGGGCTATGATGTTCTTGTACAATGGGTTACAGTGAAGGCATGCTTTCATGTGAACACGTTGCTTCCATACCCTCATTAAGTTTCTCTCTGTTGTGGTACAATGCTAAGTGACTGTTTTCTCTGCCACTTCATCTCATTTTATAACGGTTATTTTCAGGTTTCCTCTTTTAAGTATACTTTTGAAGTATAATACGTTGTCTATACAAAACTTCTCAAGTGGTCTAGGGAGGAGTGAAGGGAGATACAAGACACTGGTTTGCTAACTAGACTACCCTGGTGTAGGGAGAAGTGACTGAGCCAGAGCCAATGATACCAGCGGATCATTTCTATTTCACAGTTGTGTGCAGACCATATCTGGGGATCCCTGTAAGGGAAAGCTTATTTCTACTCCACAACTTTTCCCCTCTAAGATCTTCAACTGCCTGTTTCTTGGCAGAGAAGCCCTAGTCCTACCCAATCCCAGCACAGGGACCACTCCCAGCACATTGGCCCCAGCTTCCTGGTACAGGTCCAAACTGTGTCTTGAGTCAAAGTTTCAGGCAAAACTGCCTTGGTGGTGCTTCCTGACTATCTTTGACATATTCTTTTCCAAACTCATCTCTCTCTCTCTCCCTCCCTTGCTTCCTCCCTCTTCTCTTTCTTTCTTTCTCCCTTTTTCTCTTGCTTTCTTTCTTCTTCCTTTCCTCTCTCTTTTCTTCTTTCTCTTCTTTCTCCTTCCCTTTCTCTTTTCTTCTTTGATGGGATTACCAACTACAAATAATATCTTCACTCCAGAATATGGGTTTTCCAGATTCTTTCTGACTGTGTTCTGTCTGATATGAATAAGTGTTATGCATTGCAAAGTATGTTCAGAGAGAGAACATCCAGGATGCATTCTGTAGCTCAGTGAAGACATCAATGAGTCAGGCTCTTTCCATCTTTTCAATTCTCTGTGTATTGATATTCGACTCTTGGACTAGTTACCTCAGGGCCACAGAATGACTATCACACTTCCTGGCAACATAGTTGTTTTCAGACAAAAAGCACAGATGAGAGTAGAGATAGATGGGAGAGGAAGTAGATTAAACTAATTCTCAGAAGACTTCCACTCCCTATTTGGTCAGGCAGAACTGTGTTCTATGGCCACCAATAATGTAAGAGTTTAGAAAAGCCAATAAAACTTGAGTATCTTTTATTTAAAAGGCTTGGAACCAAGGCTGGGGGTTTGGCCTCGTGGTACAGTGCTTGCCTAGCATACACAAAGACCTGGATTTGATTCCTTTGTACCATACATAGAAAAAGCTGGAAGTGGTGCTGTGGCTCAAGAGATAGAGTGATAGCCTTGAGGAAAAAGCCCAAGGATAGTGCTCAGGTCCAGAGTTCAATCCTCAGGACTGCAAATAAAAAGGCTTGGAGCCAAAGGTGTTTTGGATTTAAAATTTTTGGATATTTACGTATCTCTCTCTTTCTCACATATATATATATATGTATACTTATATATTGCACATCTCTATATATTTAGGATATTTGCACATCTCTATATGTATATATGCACATCTCTCTATATGTATATATGTGTATATAGAGAGGGAAAGATTATCTATCTATCTGTCTGTCTATCTATTTGTGCTGAGATTTCTTGGCAATGGACCCGAGCCTAACACAGAATTCAGTTGTGTTTCATGTATACCTCATAAATATAGTCCAATAGTAATTTTATACACTATTTTAAATAATTTTGTGCATGAAAGATGAATTCACTATGTGAATTTGTGGTGTTATGAAAATCCTCAAAATGGTCCAGAGTTTGGAAGTATTCTTGAATTTTTTTAATTAGGGAGGCTCAATTCATATGTGAAAAAGAATTGAGATTTCTAGGAATGGCTTCAAACACATGGGAGATTTAAATATCAGAGTTTTTCCTCAAATTTATGGTTCTCATCATAGCTGTTGAAAAGTCATTAATGGAATCTGTTACACTGAACAATCACAATTTTATTGATTTTTCTTCTCCACATTGGCACAGATGTGAGGGGCTACCTTTCTAGACCTGAAATATAAACCATGATCATGAGAAATCAAAGCCTATTGTTGAGTGTAGCATTGGAATGGAGGTATGATTTTGGCCAGTGAAATATAAGGAGAATTGGACAGGCTACTTTTGGGGAAGGTTTGCCTCTCTGTCTAAAGGAGAAAGATGGGATATAAAGGATATTTTTCTATTATAACTTTTCTATTATACATGCTTGGAGGTGCCTGGTGCTGAGAAAGGCAAAGAGGAGAATCAAAGCCCACAGGCCTGATGGCATGCTGACTGGCTGAAATAACCATTCTTGGAGACACCAAATGAAGAACCTCTTATTTGAGGAAATAAGTCTTACTGTTTAGGACACTGTAAATCATATTTTCTATTACTCTCAGTCCAAAGACTATCATGGTAAGACCAAGATCAATTCACTAGGTTAGGTTTACAAAATGTCTATTTTAAAACATTATTCCCTGGTTATATTCCTCAACCCAAAGTAGTCAAGGATCAATCAAAAAACAGGGAAAAATTAAAGGCTGTAGAAGTAGTCCTTGAAGTTTCAAATTAGCCTATCAAAGGCTCAGAGAAAATGATTCTTAAAAAGAATGTCTGCCTCTGCTTATAATCCTACAGTTTAAGTCAAGAAAGAAGTAAATAAATAACATGTGCATGAGAGAAGAAGCTTTGGAAGAAAAAATATATTTCATGCAGTAACCATTCTCCATTTATAATCTATAAAATCTCCAGTTATTTTCTACCTCTTGGCCTTGAAACTATCTTTCACATTAGAAAAACCCTTATCAGGCTTCTTGTGCATTACAAATAGCTTGAGAACGGTCAATTTTGTCTACTTAAAACCCAGCTCTCACTTATAGCTGTGCAGGCCAAGTGCCCTGACTTTTATAATCATGTCTTCTAGTTTGTAAACAAATAATGATTATTGATCACAAAATAATGATTATTGAGCTCAAAACTAAAATCTCAAGGAATACAAATACTGATTGATTATCTCTTATTCAAAATATTCCAGGCCAGAGGGTTTTTGTTTGGTTTTTAAATGTATTTATTTGAAATACTTGCCTTTATATAATGAAACTTGTCAGAGATTGGACCCAGGGCGAACACAAAATTCAGTTATATTTCCAAGGCATATTATATAGAATTTTCTGCTTCTGATGTTATGATTGATAGTGCTCATACAGTTCAGATTTTGGAGCCTTTAGGATTTTTGAATTAAGGGTGTTCAGCTGATAAAGCACACTGATTATATAATACATGTCTAAGCTATGGTAGCAAACCACTGCAAACTGACTAACCCAAAACAGCCAAAAATTTTCATGGTTTTGGAGGTGAGAAGTAAGAACTGAAGTGAGCAATGCCATGTAATTTTATGATGGAAGCAACTGTTTGCTTTTTTTTTTTTTAACTTCAGAGGGTACTGATCCTTGGCTCATGCAGAAAAATGCTGTTTCTATCATTATGTCAAGCTCTTTCCTCTCTCAGTATCGGTGCTTTTCTCTTACAAAGTTTGAATTGCATCCTGATCGACTGTAAGTTCATCATAAATAAATAAATAAGGAAAACTGTACTTCTAAATGTGAGTTCCTCTTGTGTTCCAGATGGGCTTGAATTTTGAGGTGGAATAATTGTTCAATCAAAAAGCTCCTCTGGTTGCAATGGCTTAGAATTTTTCAGTAGTGTCCTTACTTTAGGAGCCATGGAGATCCAGGAGGAGAATATTAACATGTTTGAATGGTCAAGAAATTTGTATGGATGAAGTGGAACTTGTATGGAATCTGGATGTATAGGCAATATTTGGCCTGATAGATGGGACAGAATAGAATAATTTTGATTAGTCATGGCAATGGGAGAAATTTATGAGCTAATACTATGAGGAACTAGAAAATATTTTTCAATTCTAACTCTCAATATCAATGGACTTAACTCTCCAATTAAATGGCATAGACTGTCTAGTTGTATCAAAAAGCAAGATCCATCGTTCTGCTCTCTTCAAGAGACAAATCTTGCCTCCCAAACCAAATAGTTTTTAAAAGTAAGAGGTTGGAATAAAGTTTATCAAGCTAACAGCCCCCATAACCAATCTGGAGTTGCCATCCTCATATCAGATAAAATAGACTTCAAACTAAAATTAGTGAGAAAAGACAAAGAAGGTTATTACATACTAATGAAGGGATCTCTCCTCCAGGAGGACATAACCATCCTAAATATCTATCTACACATCTAATCCTGGAGCACCAAACTTCATCAAGCAAACTTTATTGTCACTAAAACCACACATAGATCGAAACACAGTGATTGTTGGTGACTTTAACACACCACTCTCACATATGGACAGATCAACCAGGCAAAAACTCAAGAGAGAAACCTCCAAATTGAACAACTGTATAGACCAAATAGAACTAACAGACATCTGCAGATTATTCCACCCAGCAACAACACAATATACGTTTTTTTCAACAGCACATGGAACATTTTCCAAAATAGACACATTTTAGGGCATAAAGCAAACCTGTCCAGATTCAGAAACACTGAAATTATTCCCAGCATTCTCTCAGACCAAAAGGGCATCAAATTGGAACTGAACACCAATCTCCACCAACGAAAACCCTGTAACTCATGGAGATTGATCAACACATTGTTGAATCACCAATGGGTCATTGAGGAGATCAGAACAGAATTTGAAGAGTTTATGAAATTTAACAAAAAGGAGCACACAAAATATCAGCTCCTTTGGGACACAGCAAAGGCAGTACTTAGAGGAAAATTCATAGCTGGGAGTGCTTATTTTAAAAAACATAAAAAATCGCAAACCAACAATTTAATGTTCTATCTTAAGCTCTTGAAAAAAGAGCAACAAACCAACCCTAATCCCAGTGGAAGGAAGCAAATTATTAAAAAGCAAAGCAGAACTAAATGAATTGAAGTCAAAGAGAACTATAGAAAGAATCAACAAAACCAGGAGTTGATTCTTTGAAAAAATTGACAAAATTGACAGACCCTTAGCAAATCTTACCAGAAAAGGGGAGCACACCCATATAAACAAAATTACCGATGAGAATGGTAATATCATGACAGAAATTAGCAAGATCCAGAGCATCATGAGGGAATATGTTTTAAACCTTTATGCCAACAAATTTGAGAATCTAAAAGAAATGGATGAGGGGCCGGGAGTTTGGCCTAGTGGTTAAAGTGCTTGCCTAGCATGCATGAAGACTCGGGTTCGATTCCTCGGTACCACATACATAGAAAAAAGCCAGAAGTGGTGCTGAGGCTCAAGTGGTAGAGCTCTAGCCTTGAGAAAGTCCAAGGACAGTGCTCAGGCCCTGAGCTCAAGCCAAGGACTGGCAAAAAAAAAAAAAAAGAAAGAAAAGAAATGGATGAATTTCTAGCCAATATTAACATACCCACACTTAACCAAGAAGACCTAACCAAACTAAACAGACCTACTTCAGATACTGAAATAGGAATGGAAATAAGAGACCTTCCATCCAAGAAAAGCCCAGGGCCCGGCAGATTCACAGCTAAACTCTATAAGGTCTTCAAAGCAGAGCTCACACCAATACTCCTCAAGCTTTTCAACAAAATTGAAAATGAACACTCTTTGCCAAACTCATTCTACGAAGCCACTATACCTCTCAATACAAAAACAGACAGAGAATCATCAAAGAAAAAGAACTACAGACCCATTTCTTTGATAAATATTGATGCAAAACTTTTCAACAAAATACTGGCCAACCATCTTCAGCAACTCATCAAAAAATTACACACTATGATCAAACAGGATTCATCACAGGGAGGCAAAGCTGGTTCAACACAAGCAAAACAGTATAATTCAACACATCAGTTGGGGCAAGGACAAGAATCACATGATTGTTTCAATAGATGCAGAAAAAGCATTTGAAAGATCCAATACCCCTTTATGCTAAAAGCTCTGGAGAACCTAAGAATCCATGGAGTTGTCCTCAGTATAATAAAGGCTGTGAGTGAAAAACCTACAGCTAGTATTATACTTAATGGCAAAAAGCTAAAGCTATGCCTTCTAAAATCAGGAATGAGATGAGGATGCCCACTCTCTCTACTCCTCTTTAACATAGTATTAGAATTCCTAGCCAGAGCAAAAAGGCAAGAAGCAAGCATAAAGGGGATCCAAATAGGGAAAGAGGAAGTGAAATTTTCCCTCTTTGCAGATGACATAATTCTGTATTTAAAGAATCCTACAGACTCCACTCCCAAGCTCCTTGAGCTGATTCAAAATTTTGGCAAGGTAGCAGGGTATAAAATTAACCCTCAAAAATCAAATTCCTTCCTCTATGCCAACAATGAGAGGATTGAGGAAAGCAACACCTTTGGCAAAAGCCTCAGAGAAAATAAAGTACCTAGGAATTAATTAAGAATGTAAAGGAACTTTTTGATGAAAACTTAAAAACCCTGAAAAAGGAAATTAAAGCAGAACTGAGGAAATGGAAAAACCTCCCATGATCCTGGATTGGAAGAATTAATATTGTGAAAATGGCAATCTTGCTAAGGACTATCTACAAATTCAATGCAATACCCATCAATATCCCAATGTCATTCTTTAAAGAAATAGGAGAGGCAATCCAAAATTTTATATGCAATAATAAAAGATTCCGCATAGCAAAAACACTTCTTAGCAGAAATAACAGCGCAGGAAGAAATTAAATACCAAATTTTAGACTCTATTACAGAGCTATACTGACCAAAACAGCTTGGTACTGGCACAAGAACAGGCCTGAAGACCAGTGGAATAGAACTGAGGATCCAGATATTAACCCACAGACCCTGGCTACCTAATCTTTGATAATTTAATGGAAGAAAGACAGCCTCTTCAACAAATGGTGCTGGCAGAACTGGTTAAGCATCTGCAGACAACTGAAGTTGGATCCTTCTTTGTCACCCTACACCAGGATTAACTCCAAATGGATCAAAGACCCTGAGGTAAAAGCAGATACACTGAAAACTTTTCACAAGGAATAGGAGATACACTAGGTCTCCTTGGCACATTGTTATTAGATTTCTTGATCATGGCCATTCTAACCGGAGTGAAGTATAATCTTAGAATTGTTTCGATTTGCGTTTCTTTTATTGCCAGAGATGTTGAACATTTCTTCATGTGTCTGTAGGCCATTCTTATTTCTTCTTCAGAGAAGACTTTCTTTAAGTTTTTTGGTCCATCTTTTTTTTCTTGTTCTTTTTTTAATATTTTTTTATTGTGATTAATAAAAGGGTTACATTATATTGACCAGCTAGAAGGTGCATAACTTCACAAACATTGATACCCTTTCTCATGACATGGTCCCCATTTCCCTCCCACCCCCCCCTGCTTATCTTGATTTTGCCCCCTCCCTATCCAATTTCAAATAATCAATTAAGCACATATAAAATATATCAGATAAGGTGATATATTGTAACAATATGAGATAACCAAGGGATGGCAAAAGAGATGAGAGATAATGTAGTACATTAAGGACAACAGTCACTCATTATATGCTTTTGTTTCCTTATCCTGGAGGTCCTTACATTTAGTGTTATACTATTTGTTTGGCCCATCTTTTAATGGGATGATTGTTTCTTTGGAGATTAGTTTTGGAGTGATTCAATTTTTTGAGCTGTTGATATATTTTAGATTTGAGGCCTTTGTCCGTTGTATGGTTGGTGAAGAACTTCTCCCACTCTGTAGGCTTTCTAGTTAATTTGCTAGCTATGTCTTTTGCCATACAGAAGCTCTGCCATCTAATGCAGTCAGTCCCACTTTTCCAGACTTTCTCTGATTTGTTGTGTCTCCTGGTCATTATTAAGACTTATACCAAGGTGACCTAGTGTATCTCCTATTCCTTCCTGTAAAGTTTTCGATGTATCTGCTTTTACCACTAGGTGTTTGATCCATTTGGAGTTAATTCTGGTACAGGGTGAAAAAGAAGGATCCAACTTTAGTTTTCTGCAGGTGCTTAACCAGTTCTGCCAGCACCACTTGTTGAAGAGGCTGTCTTTCTTCCATTCTTTGCTTTTGGCTCCCCTGTCAAAGATTAGGTGACTATAGGTCTGTGGGTTACTATTTGGGTCCTCAGTTCTATTCCTTTGGTCTTCAGGCCTGTTCTTGTGCCAGTACCAAGCTGTTTTGGTTACTATAGCTTTGTAATAGTGTCTAAAGTTTGGTATTGAAATTCCTCCTGCTCTGTACTTCCTGTTAAGAATTGTCTTTCCTATATGGGGTCTTTTATTATTCCATATGAAATTTTGGATTGCCTCGGAGGCAGATTTTTATGGCTTGAACAAAGAAGAAGTTTTAAATCTTAATTATTATTGTCTCTGAATTTTTTATTTTGTTTTGTTTTCTAACATTGTTTTATCTGTAGTTATTCTTAAGATTTTTACACCATAACTACTGGTTTGTGGCTGCCATCTTATTTTATCATTTTGTTCATTCAGGACTCAAAGCCTCCCACTAGCAAGTACTTCATTGGTTGAGACATCCCCCCTGTGCCTTTTATACTTTCTTTTTGACAGGGTCTTTGTAACTTTGCCTGGGATGGCCTTGAACTTATAATTTTACCAATTCTACATCCTGACTAGGATTACGAAAGTGTTCCACCATGCCTGGCTGTAATTTGTGGCCTTCTGAAGATCTGCAGTAGCTTGGATGCTCCAGCTATGAACCCTAATCATTTGAAAGTAATTGCAGCATGACTCCACATGCAAAAAACTGCTAGAGAAGACTTTGCTCTACTTCATATAGAAGCAGCCCAGTACTTCCTTTTCCTCTATATAGCTCTCTCCCCTATATATAGATCAAACAGTTTCTAAAACTGTCTCTAATTCCTGGTCTTCAAAGTCTGCTAGAGCAGCTCTGAAAATTGTCTCCAGAAATAATTAAGTTTCTTTCAGCCTACTAATTTAAGCCAGCCACTCACAAATTTGCCAATGTTGTTTGCTCTAAAATGACATCTTTTTGCTTCACTCTGACTGCAACTCTGGCCAGGGTACTTTCACTCATGGTTGGCATGAAAATTCCACCTGGAACCTTCAGACGAGCCCTCTGCCTCTTATCATCTTCTTTAATAAATTTCATCATCATATTTTGATGACAAACATTAAGTTCTCTTGACAGCATTGTCTTTGCTTCTAGCCTCTGAAATTCATGATGCTAATCATGCAATATAAATTGGCAAGGCTGAACAAAATAGAAAAATATGTAAAGATTCAAATAAAACCAGAATAAATCTATATGAACGTTAAAGAGAAAGTATTGACAGGGCAAATCAAAAGTGAGGCATGACACTGACAGTCAAATCAGAGCCTGGGTGCTGACACCAGTATGATTATCCAATGCTTCCAATGACACTTGTTTTTTTTTTTTTTTTGCCAGTCCTGGGGCTTGAACTCAGGGTCTCCAGCACTGAACTTGAGCCCCAACACCACTTCAGTTTTCTATGTATGGTACCACGGAATTGAACCTGGGTCTTTGTGCATGGTAGGCAAGCACTCTACCACTAGGCCAAACTCTCCTCTCACCACTTGTTTTTTTATGGGTTGTTCTTATTGTGTGAACTCTCTAGTTCTCGTTCAGTTTGTCTGCATTACATTTTGTATCATGGTATGCCTAGAAAGAGAAATGTATTGCTTCCTGAAGTGCTGTGCAACTTTCCTCTTTGAAGAAATCTACTGTTTCCACTGGAGTTACATAGAAACTTCATTTTTAAGTTTGAAACTGACCCTGAAGCCTTTCAGAGATAAGCTTTGGAAATTCTTTGGTAGAATATCTGTCCCTTCGTAATGGTTAAAAAGAAATTAAAAATAGCAGAAATCAGACCTGGATAATTTTTTTTGTTGTCTGGTCCTGAGGCTTGACCTCTGAGCGCTCTCTCTCTCTCTCTCTCTCTCTCTCTCTCTCTCTCTCTCTCTCTCTCTCTCTCTCTCTCTCTCTCTCTCTCTGTAGTGTATTGGAGATAAGGGTGTCATGGACTTTCCCACCATGTCTGGCTTCAAACCATAATCTTCAGATCTCAGCCTTCTGAGTAGCTAGGAAGGAATACAGGCATGAATCACTGGTGGTAGGCTTAAGTAATTCTTGTTTAGGTAAAATAATTTTTAAATATTCGTGGGATTTTTAGACCTGTAATAAGAAAAGGTCATTTTGAGGGGCCAGGAGTTTGGACTAGTGGTAAGGGTGCTTGCCTGGCCTACATGAAGACCCGGGTTTGATTCCTTGGTACCACATACATAGAAAAAGCCAGAAGTGGTGCTGTGGCTGAAGTGGTAGAACTCTAGCCTTGAGAAAACCCAAGGACAGTGTTCATGCCCTAAGCTCCAGCCCCAGGACTGGCACAAAAAAAAAGAAAAGGTCATTTTGAAATGTGTTGGCCAAAATGTTAAATCAATGTTTAGTGATTTGTTTTATTTTGTGAATCAAGTTGAAGAGAATTATGTTTTAATTTCTATAAATTCAGCCCCACATGCAGTTTTCTGGTGGTTAATTGGAGATGAGTCTTATGGTCTTTAGAGCTCTAGCTGATTTTGAACCAAGATCCTCAGATCTCAGCCTCCTGAGTAGCTAGGATTGTAGGCGTGTGCCACCACACCCAGTCATGCTCTGCTTTTTAAGAGGTATCTGCACAAGTTACAATTATAGTTCCTGGGAGCAATGAAGCTGTTGTAAATAGTGTGAATTAGAGAATGAAGAGATAGGTAGTTGGTGAAATGGACATTTAAACTTCGTACCAAGTTTCCTATTAACAAAATGTATTTGTTACTCATACAGCGTCTTCGCAGCAAGCAAATTATAATTAACACATATGCAATTTTAAGCTAACAATCTTTTTTGCCAAAAGCCTCAGTCATAACTAGTGTTATTAAAGGCAATAAGTACTTGAGTAGTAAGAGAACAATTCTTTCATTGGAACATTTGTAGGAGGTTTGGTCAATATGGTTGTGAATTACATCAAGTGCCTTTTGCAGTTTTGGAGAAAGACCTGATCTACTGTAAATAATCATATGTAGCTTGGTAATGATTTCTAGTGGATATAATGTAAATAGAATAACCCACTATGCCCTTGAAGGCATAACTAGTTTTTCTTAAATTGACTTTTAGATACAAAAGCATATAGAAGGCTATACATACTTATATATACCCAAACTGGTTAAAGTATAGTATACTCAGGAGTGAAAATCCAGTGCAACTTCTTTGTGCAGTTAGCAGACGCTTTAACAAAATGGATGCCAGAAAGCTGAAATTTATGTTGATGTGAGCTATGGGGACTGATCACAAGGGGAAGAAGGCAAATGAAAGAAGGAACAGTGGGCAAATACAGTCACAATACTCAATGTGTAGACACGAAAGTCTATCTAGGAAACTTGAGGGAATATGTGAGGCTGGGATAGATGGGGAGGGGAAAGAATGATGGCAGAAGTGACAGATCCAGATGCAATGGAAATGTTAAATTGAAACATGTTTTTACAACTCTTTGAAGACAATAATTTTATAAAAGAGGAAAAAATAATATAGAACTGTTGTAAGTTATTTACTTTAGGGATGTTTTATTGCTGGGTGTAGTTCAATGGCTAAGTACTTGTCTTGTACTTGTGCAAGATCCTAGGTTATTCCTAGATGTTATGCCCAAAGTCCATTCAGTCTTACTGGAAGCAACTTTAACACCACATTGCTACAATTCATTTGTTTAGCATGCTGAAAGCCTGTCCTCTCTTCCAGGCTTACAGTTGTAAAACAGGTCAACAGAGTGTCTCCACTCTTGGAATGTTAATTTTAGTGAAAGTGCTGCACAGGAAAAAATAACAAAAACAGAGTGGTATCCAAAACATAATTTCTCTCCATTTATATTGAGAGCACTCCCAAATATAAATCACACACCTAGTCCCCAATATTCAGTATTTATAAATCAGCATACAGCCAGGATCTGGTGGCTCATACCTGTAATCCTAGCTACCAAGAAGGCTGAGACCTGAGGATCTGGGTTTGAAGCCAGCCTGGGCAAGAAGGTCCATGAGACTCTTCAATTAACCACCAGAAAACCAGAGCTGTGGCTCAAAGTGGTAGAGCACTAGCCTTAAGTGAATAAGCTCAAGCCCAGAGTTTAAGCCCCATGACTAACAAACAACAACAATCCCAGGTTACCATTATGTAGTGACCAAGAACTGGCTTATCGGAAAGAATGTGAAATATCTGGTCAATTTTTACTGCAGGTTAATCTTCGTATTTTTTCAGGTCTCAGTTCAGATGCCAGCTGTCCAAAGGGTCTCTAATCACTTGGTCTCTAGCTGTCTTCATTGTTCTGTATATTTTTAGCTGTATATTAACTGTATATTTTTATTCCAAAATATGTGCAAAGTAGAGGAAGGAATATGTACAAATAATATAAAAAGAAAAGAGGTTAATCTCTTCTCTATTTTTTTTTAGTCTACACTGTTATAAACAATTAAAATTGTGCAAGATAGAAAAAAAGAGGTTACTGATTTTTTTTTTTTTTTGCCAGTCCTGGGCCTTGAACTTAGGGCCCGGGCACTGTTCTTGGGCTTTCCCAAGGCTTGAACTCTACCACTTGAGCCACAGAAATACTTCTGGGTTTTTTTTTCTATGTATATGATACCTAAGAATTGAACCCGGGTCTTTATGCATGCTAGGCAAGCACTACCACTAGGCCAAACTCTGGCTTAATTCATGTTTTAAAAGAAGTCTGTCCTTGGAGAAAATTGTGTGTGTGTGTGTGTGTGTGTGTGTGTGTGTGTGTGTGTGTGTGTATGTTTATGTATGTTTATCTTTGAGTTATTGGATTAGAAAATAAAGGTCCTAGAAAGTTAATAAGACTTATGAACATAAGAATAAGTTCTTCTAGAGGCAATTGAAATATGTGACAAGCATTAACATTTCAGAGTGGTGATGAGCTACTTGTGTAGATTGATGTGGCTAAAAATTAGACAAGGCATATTAAAAGCTGAGCTCATTCAAGCCTCGGAGCAGCTGAGCACGAGCAATTATGAGGCAGTTAAGCCATTAAATAAAACTGAAGATCTTGTGAACCACCGGAGCAAAAAGGCACCTCCGTGTGACCGAGAGCTTTATCACCAACACTCTCCTCTCAAAAACATAAACATTAGGAAATGCTGGTACCAAGGGCAATGGAGAAGCTCTTTACAGGCAAACTGATTCACATGTTGTTCAGGACGGCAGTCTCTACTGAGAAAGCTGACTAAATGAAGCATGTCAATTTCATAAGCCAAATGTGAGGCTAAAAAGCTATGAAGGTAAACTTTTTGGTATGGGGCTGATGTGAGATCTGAACACTAGGAAATCCTGTGAAGGACATCTCTGTCATGCATCTATGATCATGCATTAAGACTACCTTTGTCAGTTCATGATGACATGAACAATCCTATGCTTATGGGAAATGTTTATTCTCTTTCTAGTGTGCTTGGGTGTTAGGTACTTTAGCACAAGAGGGTTTTAAGAACATAATACATCAAAGGAAATAATCCTAAGAATATCTGTTCTTTCCCCCAATCACTGTGACATCATTTGACAGTAAATAAGATTATTCTGTGAAGGAAAGGTTGAGTCAGTTTTAGTTTAAGTCTGGCCTATGCAGTGATGCTGTGTCTATATGCACAAGTCATTTTGAATGGCTTAATTGGTTGTCAATAGAAACATCTAATATTTATTAAGAATCTGCCATGTGCTAAGCATGGGGTAGGAACATTTACATATTTATTCAAGAGAAGCAGGGTGTTGGCATAGAAAGGGCATGACAATTAGTGCTTCAGTCTTGGCAACTAACTAGTGGTGTGGGAACTAAGCAAACTGTCTGAAACATTCAACCATTTTAAGGAAGGCAAGAAAATGCTTGTTTCTTCACTCTTCTGCTCGTCATTCTTTCATAAATGAGAAAACACAAATTTGAAACCATGTAATTTCTCAAAAAGAGCAATTTTATATTGATCTTTGCCCAGTAATCTTTATTTTTCACACTGCAGGCTTGTAGGATGGTAGAAGCATCATTTTCAAATGACCTAACAATAAGACCAGTAAGAATCTAGGTGGATCTACTTCTTCACTCCTCCACACTGGAGTTTAAACTCAGGGCACTGAGCCTGGTAGGCTGGTGCTCTACCATTTGAACCATACCTCTAGTTCTAATTTTTGTATTACTTTGGAGAAGAAAGAAAACTTTTCTGCCCCATCTGGCCCCAAAGCTTGATCCTCTAAACTTTACTCACCTGAGTAGCTATGATTATGGGCAAGAGATGTTAGTGCCTCACTTGTATAAGTTTCTTTAAGTGAATTTCTGTCTGTTAATCAGTTACTATGCTCTTTTATCCTCTAGTGTTCTTGAATAAACAAAACAAACAAAAACTAAATAAACAAAAGTATGTACATCAATAAAGTGGTCTTGGAAATATATGACATAGTCCAAAAAAAAAAAGAAGAGGGCTAAGAAAACCCCATACAGCAGAGCTGCAGGCTTTTAACAGACTCAAAGGACAATCTGTTTTTTGTCCTTTAAGTTGAAGGAGCAGCATACCATTTTTCTTGAACTTTGTCATCCTAGGAAAGTTTTGTTCTTCAAAGTTAGAAGATCCGATTCATCTGTCTAATGCAATATGCCTACATCTTGGCTAGTCATGGGTGAACAGATAAGAAGTGAGTGAGATATTTTGATGCATAGTTTTCATATGGAAGGTGAGAAAGGTCTTCTTCATAGAGAGTGGTAAGTACCTAGATAAAAGAGAGATGGATGGATTTGGGGAAAACAGAAGCAAGCACACGTGCGCTTGTGTGTGTGTGTGTGTGTGTGTTTGTGTGTGTGTGTGTGTATGTGTGTGTGTGTGTGTTGTCCTGACACTTATTTATAAATTGGAATTATATATGCAAAAGTTTTTACTTTGTAACCTTAGAACAATTAAGTTATTGACATCCAGATGATATCTTTTGCAAGTTTATGTCTCAAAAGTCCAATTTAGACTTTAATATTCTATTTAGCTCAGCAACAAAGATTACAACTAGAAGACTGTTCAGTTTGTTTACCATTATTAATTAACTAATTCAGTTGGACAATTCATGTATTCAATATATTTATAAGACACTTTCTGAAAACATGTGACTCAATGTATGCTACTGAAATGGAACACAAGAAAAAGTGAAGCTGAGATTTCTTTTTATCAAACATTTATTACACGATAGATCAAATCAGTAGCCTTTAATGTGGTACTCTAGGGTGGCTGAAACTCTTCAGTGACCTTTGTTGAGAGTGGGTTGATGGCGCTTTCTCATTCCTCTGTCTCTACCTCTTTCCACCTGCTGTTCCTTAGCAATCCGTTCATTCTCCCCAAGTACTTCAGCCAGAGGGACTATAATCTTATTTCTGGGCAAGACATTGTCATATGAAAAAATGCTTAATACTAAACAATAAGTATTATTCTGTTAGCTTACTTATGGGATTCATAAAAGTATCATCTAATTCCAAACCGTAATAATAGAAATCATGTTTATACAAACTCGACCATCTCATCTTCTTGATTAATAAATGGATGTGCTGGACTAATTTAGAATAAAAAAATAGAAAATGCTGACTGTGGATAAAGTTCTATACTATGCCGTTAGGAGGAATAGAGTACATCTAGCTCCTTAACTTGGTTGGAAATACATACATGGGAATTTAAAAAAGTCAGCAGATGAAGTGATTTCAGTAGTTAGTACCAGTGATTGTGAATCAAATCCTCCTTTCTGTCTAGAGAAAGCAAGAGGAGTTCAACCTAGGCCTGAAGCTCTTCTAAGGGCTGATATATTCTACTTGAGTTTAAACTTCCCTGAGTCTAAAAACATGAAAAAAAAAACATCAAGAAGGCCTATTCATGTTATGGATTGTTTCTTCATCTTTAAATTAGCTAAACAAACTTTTGGGTGAACTTTTCAAAAAAAAGTATAAGAAAAGAGTTTACATGAATCTCAATATTCTTCCTCCTCCTTAAACTTAATGTGTTAGGCCCTCAGCTGATGAGTGGATCAACAAGATGTGGTATTTATACACAATGGAATTCTATGCTGTGGTTAGAAAGAATGACATCGCCCCATTTGTAAGGAAATGGAAAGACTTAGAAAAAAAATCATATTAAATGAAGTAAGCCAGACTCAAAGGAACATAGGCTCAATGGTTTCCCTCATTTGTCATAATCAGTAGAAACCTTGGGCTCTCCTAACAGAGATTTACAAGAGAACAAAACCTAGATACATAGGGCCTTATAGTATGACCCTAAATGAAAGGACCTCCAGGATATAAAAACAAAAGCCATATAATGAGTGATTATTGTCCTTAATGTACTATGTTATCTCTTTTCTCTTTTGTTGTCCCTTTGTTATCTCATTTTGTTGCAGTATTTACCTTGTTATCTGATGTATTGTATATGTTTATCTGGTTATTTGAAATAGGATAGAGAAGGGGGGAAAACAAGATGAGGGGCGGGGGTGGGAGGAGGGAAATGGGAATCAAGACACAGAAAAGGTATCAATGTTGGTGAAGTAATGCACCTTCTATCTGGTGAATATTTATTACAATAAAAACATATGAAAAAAATCACGTCTTTTCAACTCATCTGTGTATAATACATAAATATGGCTGTGCAAGTGGCTTTACTGTATCGTGCTTTGTAATCTTTTGAGTAAATCCCAAGAATGTTATTGCTGAACCATAAGATAGTTCTGTTTAGTTTTTTGAGGAATCTCCAAACTGCTTTCCAGGGTGGGTGAATAAGTTTACATTCCCACCAACAGTGTATTAGGGCTCTTTTCATCCATATCCTGTCAGCATCTGCTGTCACTTGTATTCTTGATCATGACTATTTTAACTGGTTTGAGATGGAATCTCAATGGTTTGATTTTCATTTCCTTTATAGACAGAAGTATTGAGCATTTTTTCATGTTTATTGACTGTTTTTAGTTCTTCTGAGATGTCTCTATTTTGCTCATTTGCCCATTTATGTATTGTTTTGTTCATTCTCTAAGGTTGATAATTTCTTGGGCTCTTTGTATATTCTGGATATTAGGCCATTATCTAATATATAGCTGGCAAAGCTCTCCTAGACTGTGAACTAGCTTTTAAGCTTATTACCTATGTCCTTGGCTATGCAGATATTTCTTATTTTCATGCAATCTCATTTGTTAATTCTTTTATTTACTGAGCCCTTGGAGCAGTATCAGAAAGTTTCTGCTGGTGTCAAGAAATTCTAAGTAATTGAGGAAGACTTTAGAAAGTGGAAAGATCATTCATGTTCCTGGATTGGCAGAATTATAGTGAAAATGGCAATACTGCTCTAGCAATGTACAAATCCAGTGAAATATTCAATAAATCTTAATATCAGTTTTCACTGAGATAGAGAAAACAAATGCAAATTTCATATGAAACTATAAAAAGCCTCAAATCCCCAAAGCACTACTGCACAGAAAAAGTAGTGCTACAGGATTAACAATTTGACTTCACACTCTACTACAGAGTTCTGGTAATGAAAACAGCGTGGTACTGGCACAGAAGAGGCCCAAATACCAATGGAACAGAATAAAAACCCTAGAAATAAACCAACAGACCTACAGCCATGTAATATTTGACAAAGGAGCCAAAAACTTAGGATGGGGAAAAACAAGACAGTTTGGGGCTGGAAGTTTGGCTTAGTGGTAGAGTGTTCAGCTAGCTTGTGCAAAACCCTGGGTTCAATTTCTCTGTACCATATACACAGAAAAAACCAGAAGTGGTGCTGTGGCTCAAGTGGTAGAGCACTAGCCTAGAGAAAGCTAAAGGAGAGTTCCAAGCACTGAGTTCAACCCCCAGGACTGAAAAAATAAAAGACAGCCTCTTCAACAAATGGAAAACTGTATGTGCAGAATTGGAAAACTGGATCCATATTTGTCACCCTGTACCACATAAATTCAAAATGGCTCAAATAACTCAAGGTAAGACCTGAAATCATGAAATTAAGGTCTTAAATTAGGTCTTTCTTGTAGGTATTTCTGATATTTCCCATGTTTCTCTACTTAACTAGTTTATGCTCTCTTCTGCCTATGGGTTTTCACACATAAGTGACTTGTACACCATAAGAGAATGATCAGTATCTAGATAGATTTTTGATTGTCACAATATGGGTAGGGAAGACGTTCCTCGCATCTAGCAGATAGAAGTCAGTGGTGCTATTAAGCATCCTATACTACATATGGTGGCTTTTACAACAAAAGGATTATCTAGTTCCCAGGAATAGTAATGCCTGGATTGACAAAGCTGAGGAACTTTTTAAAGCACACTGAATATAGTTAGAGTAAATATTGTAATGTCTTTGCCTGTGCTACCAACTATATAATTTCTGAGTTGGTTGTGATTAATCAATTCTTCTCCACAGCATGCTTTTTCTGTATCTTGCTGCTTTTTTGTGGGATATCAATTACTGGGAATTTTATCTTATTGCATGCTGGGCTATTTTTATTTTGTTTTAAATATTCTTGTGAGCTTTATCCCAGGGCTTTCTTTCCTTGAAGAATGATCTTACAGGCTTGTTGTTAAACTTTATTTTTATTTTTGGATTTTTAAAAATTTTAAGTAGTTTCACAAAGGAGTTGTCATTTACCAAAGCAGTTTATGAATCCAGTGCATCTTAATCAAAGTTGCCCCTTTCAGCATTCTCATTCACCTCTCCAATCCCCCTTTTAACTCATTTTCTTAACTTTAGGTTATGTATTGAATATTTTTACTATTTGGCAAAGCAGTTTGTGTATACAATGCATCTTGATCTGTATCATCCCTTCAACATTTTCCCTTTCTACTGAGGCCACAGGCTGATAAACACACTTGTTTAGTGGACCTATGTACAGTGAAGTTTTCCTACTGTGGAGAGAAGAAATATAAACTCTATTGATTGCTCTTTTTCCACATTCTTCACTAACTTTTGAAAAGTTTCCTGTGCATGTTTGTTGGAGGACACAGAAGAACATTCCAGCACAAGCTGTCTGTGCTGCTCTCTCCTCTCAGGTCCTGTGTGCTCAGAATTCTAGCCACTGTGCCCTTCTTTCCTCCATATTCAATTATTTCTCTTCAAATCAAGGATACACCAGGCACTGTTGGGCTTCTTCCCTTTGCTACAGTCTAGAAACTTGATGTTGGAAGTAAAAGGAGGTGATGGAGGTGGAACTCACTGAGTTTGTTCACTTGACTCAAGGAATTACTTTTCTGTACTCCTGCTTGTCCATTTTCTGAAAACTGTTGCTTTATATGTTCCACTTGTTCTTTTCTTTTGCCCTTAATATTTATTTTGTCAGAGTGATGTATATAGGTGTTGCAATTACAGCTACATTCATAAGGTGGTGAGTACATTACTTCTTGAACATTGTTACCCTTTCCTATGTTTTTTCTTCCACTTTCCCTCCGCCAACTCCCTCCCAAATTGTAAAGTTCATTTCCAAGGTATTGTCCTGTGAATATTGCTGTTATGCTGGTTCACCCTTTGCCCTTCATCTCATCATCTTGTTTCCCCCTTCCCTGATTCAAATAAACAAATAAATGTTCATACAATATATCAGGTACCAAAGTCAGATACAACAACAAAAGGGAATAAACCCTTCGGGGAGAAAACAACAACAATAGAAAAAAAGTAAAGAAATGATGTCACATAGTACATTAAAAACAACAACTTCAAGGCTAAATCTCTTATTTCCCTATCCTGGAGTTCAGTTCACTTAGCCTCATCCTATATGGCCATATGTGCATAGCTTTTGAGCTATTGCACTCCTCTGCTAGGAAAATCCTAGGTGTATACAATTACTGCAAATGAGGGGAAACCATGGAGCCTATGTTCCTTTTGGTCTGGCATACTTCACTTAATATGATTTTTTCCAAGTCTTTCCATTTCCTTATGAATGGGGCAATGCCATTCTTTCTGATGGTAGCATAGTATTCCATCTTCTTGATCCGTTCATTTACTGAGGGGCATCTGAGTTGGTTAGATCTTAGCTTTGAGAAATAATGCTGTAATGAACATGGTTTTGTCACAACTTCTTAAAAGTGGGATAAGGTATATAGGGATGTGGGGAGAGTAAAGATGGACCTAGATGCCACCATAGCTCATTGTAGACTTTTAAGAAAAGCTCATACTGAATACAATATATTTGAAACAGAATCACATTTTGGTTCCACAGCTGTGCTTCTAGAAACATATTCTGTCTTTAGACTCAAGCTGAAATAAGTGCTGACAACTAAACCACAAGGAACACATTTACCAGAATAACCTCTGAACTTTTCTATGCTTATTCTCTTCTGCTCCCTGTTCCATTTAGGGGTTCTTCTCTTCAGAATCCATGCTTCAATGCTCCAGCTGTTCCAGTTTTAAACCTTTTATCCTCCTGGATCTTATTACTTGTTCAATTAATTTCAAGCTATTTTTTATTTGCTTTTTGTCCGTTTTCAAACAGGTCCCAAAGTTTATGTAGGATTCAATAATTCATATATCTGTTTGTTGGTTACAAGGTTATTTAATGGCTGTTGATATTGCTGTATTTATTAGCTTTGAAATTCTTAGCAGAGGTATCCATTTTCTGCCCTGGGGAAATACTCACATTTTAATTACTACTTATATATTAAAGAATATTTCTTTACATGTTGCCAGTAAGTTTTTCCTCTTAAAGTCTTTCATTAAGATAAGTTTATTGAAAAGGAGGGAGCAGAAAAACTAATGAGAACTGGGAAGTAAAAGCAAATAAAATGTGCTTGCCTCCTAAGTTTCAGTGCTTGCCAGCTGTCCCATTATTTTTTTTTCTTGGTCTCATGATGTTTTCAGATTTCTAAAAGATGGAGAAATGTTAGTTCTTTCTGACTTGTGGTCGCTAGCCTGGAAGTTATGAATCTTAATACTGTTATTCTGTAACTTTGGTGAGCTTGATCTGGTTGGAGTTGGTTATGCTGCTGTATGTAGTACAATGCTTCACAATAAAGCTCCGGGTTTAGGTTGAGCGGCTCATGAGATTAGAGATGGGAAATGTGGAGTCTTTGATCTTTTGGTTCCCAACTCAAGCCAATCAAGAAAGTCACTGGGTTTAATGACCCCCAGTTAGTGGATCCTGTGAAATAAGCTGTTGCTGTCAATCCTACTTTTAATGAACATGCATCCCCATGATTCTGGGACACATGGTATTCTTTGTTCCTTGAGGTTGATAAATGGGCTGTGAATGCAATGGTTTCTGGAAACAATTTAAGTATGTTTTCTCTCTCTATCCTAAGAGCTTAGGCAATTTGATAGTTTAAGCTATAGAAAGTAGTGTAACCAAACTTTATTCCTGACCCAAATATGTCATTTGGAGTTGTTCCAATTTTGTGGGCTTATGTGGAGAAAGGGGCCATAGTAGAATGAGAACTAAGAGTGTGAAAGCAAGATGAAACCTCTTGTTGATCTGATGGCCTAGTGGAAAGGGTCATAATTTATCAAATCATAGAAGACACTAGTATTGTGGTAGTGTAAGTGTAACAATTGTAAGACCTGGGGTGGGGGAAGGGGGTCAAAGAATGAGGATGGAAAAGCATTGGAGCTACCACTGAGTAGTAGATTTAGGACAGTAGTAATAGAAATTGGAAACTGTCTTTCTTGATGTTGTGATAAGTTCTCTGATATGTTTCTCCTCAGTGAGTAAAACAGATGATTTAAGATTACAGCATACAGTAGTATGATGCTAAATGAAAGGACCTCCAGGATATAGAAACAAAATCCATATAATGAGTGATTGTTGTTCTTAATGTACTGTTATCTCTCATCTCTTTTGCTGTTCCTTGGTTATCTCATATTATTACAGTATTTCACCTTGTTATTTGATATATTGTATATATGCATATTTGGTTATTTGAAATCAGATAGGGAAGAGGGAAAACAAGATGAGGGGTAGGGGTGGGGGGAGGGAAATGGAACCAAGACATGAGAAAGGGTATCAACGTATGTGAAGTAATGCACCCTCTATCTGGTGAATATAATGTAATCCTTCTATTAATTACAATAAAAATAGATGAAAAAATGGGAAAAAAGATTACAGCATATAGGTTAAATAGAATAATGCAAAATGAAGACAGATTATGAGACTTAAGTGACTTGATTTTAATGGCACACATCTGGAGTCCCTGTAATATTGAATGGTCTTTTTTGCAGCTGTTCATCTTAGGGTTTAAAGTAAAATTTAAGCAGTCATTAAAACAAAGAGCAGTTATTAAAGTGTATTTCACACAGATATTTACCTCATGAAGTTGAAAGAACCAGAGGTTCTTTTAAATTTTCTGTTGATCTTCCCAACTGATTGACTTTGTGTCATAAGCAACCTTTTACCCCCAGTTTCCTCTCCTATAACATAGGAAGGCTAAATGAGAACAAGTTTGCTTGGATTATAGGCACTCTATGATGACTTTTTAACAATAACTTTGATAGTATATTAGCTGGTTAAAAGGTCAATGACTACTTTTATAAAATAATTTTTCTTGTTCAGGATGCTTCAGTATTATACTTTGGTATTAACACAAATTTTCATTTAGATACTAATTTGTACCTGATTAATAAGATTAAGCAATAATACTATTTGGAGGTTTCTTAAAAATTATTAGAACAGAATATTTATATATCTTTATGAGACACATTGTGGTAATTCTATACATGTACACAGTGCATGATAATTAAATAGAGTAGTAGCATTTTTGTCTTTTCAAACATTAATAGCTATTCATGGGAAATTTCATACTGCCCTTGTCATGTTGATATAGTTCATAGACCATTTTAATCAATATTCACCTCACTGGGCTGAAGAAAACAGAACTACTTTCTCTTCCCAGTGTTGAGAAATACACCCATCCTTGCTCCTATGCTCCTCTTAGTTTTTAGTGACTATTATTTCATTCCATTTTTCTATGAGATCCACATTTTATTTTCCACAAATGACTGAGAGCATGTGAAATTTGCCTTCCTATATCTTTAAAGCTTATTATGTTCACCAAAATGGATTCTAGTATTCATTATTAAATTTTAGGATGAATTAACATCTACTAGGAGGCATGTTAAAAATTTACATTCTGAAGTAGGACTCTGGGATTTGAATGTTGTGTAGTAACCTAAGTAATTCTAAAATGATGGTCCTTGCATTAATTGTTCCCTCTCTTTTTCTTTCCTTCCTTCTTCCTCTCTCCCTCCCCCCTCCCTCTCTCTCTGTCTTCTTTCTTGGCTCAAAGCTGGTGCTCTACCGAAAGCCACATATCCACTATGACTTTTTACTAGTTAATTGAGCATAAGAGACTCTTAGCTTTGTTTTCCCAGCCTGGCTTCAAACCTCCTGACCAGCTAAGATTACAGGCATGAGCCATTGGTGCATAGCATGGAATTTCTGATTTAAGGCCTACAAAAACTTGTATTTTTTTTTGGAACTCAAGAAATAATGTAGTCCAATGATATGTGTTCAAAAATTAATGTCGAAAGAGATTGCGCAAATTCTTAGTTCTAACTTCTTAAAGTGAGGAATTCCTTTTTTATGTTAAGCCTAAACCAATATGTTTCATATTTATAGATTTTTTTCTTTGTTAGTTCCAGTACTTTAATTCAACTTTTTTTTTTGGTCTGTCATGGGGCGTGAACACTGGGCTTGGGAGCTATTCCTGAGCTCTTCAGCTCAAGGCTACCACCTTACCCCTTGAGGTACAGCCCCACTTCCCATTTTATAGTGGTTAACTGGGGATAAATGTCTCTTGGACTTTAGCACCCAGGCTGGCTTTGAACCTTGATCCTCAGATCTCAGCCTCCTGAGTAGCTAGGATTACAGACATGAGCCACCGTGCCCGGCCAATTAAACATTTTTTTTCCATATATTTTTATTGTAATTAATAGAAGAGTTACATTATATTCACCTGATAGTGCATTACTTCACAAACATTGATACCCTTTCTCATGTCTTGGTCCCCATTTCCCTCCCCCCAACCCCACAATTAAACATTTTTTTAAGTGATCATAAAGCCTTGTAACTTAAATAATTCAAAGGGATGGTTTATTCCTGCTTTCTCTCTGAACAAAAATTAGGTAAATTATTTTTAAAAAGGTAAAATTATTATAAGAAATTATAAAAGCAACTGTCTTGATAAATGCCTTACAGATATTTTGAAATAAGCAAAAAAAATAGACAAAATGAAGAAGCTATTAGGGATGTTTCAAGGCACAGGACTCTAGCCAATAATTGTCATCTTCAAGGCCAAGCAACTGTCTAGGAGGAATGGGGATAAAAATAAGCAAGTAAGTCTCTTTGGGATTTGTGGATGTGTGGGTAGGTCTGCAGGTTAAGTGTGGAAAGAAGGCTGAGAACAAGAAACCTAAAAGCTCTTTACTCACCAGTGCTTGTCTAGACTTGGAGTCTCTAGATTGTGCCCAATGACCTGAAAGTTATTTTGAAGTTCTGTTCTGCTTTAGGTTCAAGGGATGTGTTGGTGGAGAAATTGAGCTTCTCAATATCCTTTGTCATTAGTGTATATAAGCAGAAATTGTGCTATGAATGTTGGTGACACCTATCTTCCAGTGACAATAGTCCCCAGACTCATCACCTCCCAGAGCTACATGGCTCTTTGGCTTTTTCAGCATTCCAGGAAGAAGATAATGAATTTTGGCCTCTTTTGCCTACTCTTCTGACCCCTTTTAAATGCATCTTATTGGCAAATCCTTTTTTAGTGTGTAGGCTGAACTTGAGCTGTGATCTTAAATTAAAAAAAAATTAAGAATGGAAGTAGATGGAGCTGGAATTGGAAGCTTGGCTTAGGGGGGAAAAAGCAGAAAGCAATTAGGTAAAGATGGACCCACATCAGAAATAAATTTAAATGTAAAAATAATCTCAAGTGGGTGTGTTCAGAAAACATTTCCTGCTTCCCTTCTCTTTCTTCTTTTTTTTTAAGAAACAAAATAATGTCTTCAGATTATTTTATTGAAGTATATTTAAGAGTTCCCTAAAAAGAAACACCTTTATTCTGGGTTGTTAAAAATTATGTATAAAGTCATTAATTTTATCTTTTGCATCATAGCTGTTATGTACTCAGAATTTATCATTATCATAATTTGCCCTGATAGTTTGAGAGTGTGTTGAATTAAAACAAATATCCTGAATAATTTACAAAATGATAACTTTCCTCAGATCCTAGACCCATTTTCTTTTAATGACATCCATGTTGATAATATTGTTATAACAATAATCCTTAATTGAACTCTATTTTGGAAGGGACTATGGAGAAAATAACTTTTTTTCCCCCCAGAAATGCCTGAAGTCCATTTGCTTCTGTTTCTGCTCCCATATCCTATTGATATATTTGTAGCATTTTTTTTTACTACATGTACTATAAGTAACACAGGAAGGAGGGCAAGAAGGTTCATTCCCAAAGACTGAAGCCTGATCTTACTTCCATCACTTAACATCTATATGACTTTAATTGGACAAGTTAACCCCCTTTGACTCAAATGGAGACATCATTAAAAGGAATGGCATGAGAATTCAATGAGATACTTTTTGTAGAATGCTTGAAACACTACTTGAAATATATTGGCTGTTTATTAAAAGTTAACTATAAATTTTATCTGTCTGGCTCCTCCTTTATATAACAAAATCCTACAGGACTCCACTTATATGTTGACATTTGTGTTTGTTCCTCTAGGTTTTGGCACTTATTTGGTACTCAATAAATGTTGAGTGAAGAAATAGTATAGTACCAGGGCAGTGTAGAATCCAGGAAGAAAAACGAATTAAACAAATATAAACCAAGTCTCAAAGCTAATATTAATGGGTATTCAGTCTTGGGTTTTTCCTAGGTCTGAGTGCCTCTCACTGGTATGCCTTCTACAGAGATATATTTTGTAAGATACCTCCACCCTTTTTCTGAGACAGCCTCAAGTACCACATACATATATATTTTTTTTCCTTGAGAGCACAATGGAGCTCTCTATTTTTGTCTTGGCTGGAAATGAAAGGGAATGCTTCCAAATGTTTAAAATCCTCAGATGTCTTTAGTTTGGGATAGAATAATAGGAAAGATGAAGGCTGGCAGGGATGTGATTGAAGTCTATGAAGTCACACAGTGTCTGAGAAGGGTGAAGATAGACTTGCTCAACAAACTCTCTGAAGGCTGCAGCCATGGTCAATGCCTTAAAGAATGAGGCTAACTCATTGTATATTGACAGCTTACTAAATACTAGTTTAGTGATGCAAAGGAAATACTGTAGAATTGTAAAGAATGACTAACACAATCATCTAAGTTTACCTGGAAAAGTGCTAACAGCTGGGCATGTGATTTAACTTCCTCACTGAATCTGTGATTGAAAGACTTGGATTAGAGTACATCTCAGAGCCTTTGGCATTCTGTGACTCTGTATGTAATTAGTGAAAATTAAGGAATGCTTTGTGGGTATATCTGTAGTTTTCAGAGGGTAATGTGGCATAAAGGGGAAAGAAAGTCCTTAGTGTAGACTGTGAGGAATATCTGTTTCATCCAAATCATTATGTAAATACTTTCATTAGGGTTTTTTTTTGTTTGTTTGTTTTTGTTTTTTTTTTTTCCAGTCCTGGGGTTTGAACTCAGGGCCTGAGCACCTTTGGGCTTTCTCAAGGCTAGAGCTCTACCACTTGAGCCATAGCACCACTTCTGGCTTTTTCTATTTATGTGCTACTGAGGAATTGAACCCCAGTCTTTGTGCATGCTAGACAAGCACTCTACCATTGGACCAAATGCCTAGCCCCAAGGTTTTTTTTAGTAATTTTAAAGAACTAAGCTATGAATTCTTTTTTTAAACAATTTATACTGGTCCTGGGGCTCCAACTCTGAGCCTGGGCACTGTCCCTTCACTATTTTGCTCATGGCTAGTGCTTTACCACTTGAGCCATTGATCCACTTCTGACTTTTTGAGGTTCATTGGAGATAAGAATCTCATGAAGAAGTATATCGAAAGAATGCTCTGTAGCTGGATGCAGTGGCTCATGCCTGCAATTTTAGCTACTCAGGAGCATGAGATCTGAGGATCAAGGCTCAAAGCCAGCCCGGGGAGCTAAGGACTTTTATCTCCAATTAACTGGTAGAAAACAGGAAGTGGGGCTTGGCTTAAGGGTAGGGCAGTAGCCTTGAGCTGAAAAACTCAGGGACAGTACCTAGGACCAGCGGTAGGGCGGTAACCTTGAGCTAAAGAGCTCAGGGATAGCACTCAGGCTGAGTTCAAGTCCCACGACTCACAAAAAAAAAAAGAAAAAAAAAGAAAAAAAAAAGAAAAAAAAAGAAGGCTCTGTATATTGTCTTTCTAGACTAAATATTTCTGATTTACTCAAATCCTTGAGCATTACTAATGGTTGAAATCAAAATATTACACTTTTTTTTAGCAGGAAAAGTGTGTGTGTGTGTGTGTGTGTGTGTGTGTGTGTATCTTTAGTTAAGTTCTAACCTTTGTTTCTTGACCTACAGTGATTTTATTAGTTTTAAAAACCACAGTGCACAATTTTAAATGGATTGTGTGCTTGTTATAGCAAATGTGTATTGATTTGATTAAAAATGCATTAATTTCTTTACATTTCAATAACAATGGATTTGTTTTCAGAAAGAAAAGGCTGAAAATGGGCAGTCATGTAATCTGATAATTTTAGTGAAAGGTATTTAATATTTCTCAACAGGAAATGTTCCCTTATACTTTTAAAGCAAAATCTCTAACACCAAGTGCTCTATGTAGTGCATATGAAACATTTAGAAGAAAAGAAAGCTCTCTGATTTAACTCAAGGTCACATGCACACTGTCAGAGGGAGTTGTCAAATTATCCAGGGAACCTGAAACAGTCTAGACAGTCAATCCAGATCATTTAAAAAGATATGTTAAAGATGCTCATAAGACTAAGAGAGTTATCGGCTAATATGAAGATACAGTTTGGGAACAAATCAAATTTAGTGGTAAGAGCCTTGAGGTCTTTGCCTGAAATCCATTTTAGCAGAAATATACATACACTTAAAATATTCCACAAGCAGGGAATGTTTAAATAAATTAGCATGTTTTATTCACTTATTACACACACACATCCAGAAATACCTTTTAAAATAGCCTGATGTGTGTGAACACTTTTCTTTTTATGTCAAATGAATGGAATTGAGAAAATCCTATAAAACTCAGTGCATTATGTAAAATAAACAAATCCCAGAAGGAACACTTGCCTGGAAGAAGAAGCCAGAATTCTCTCAGATCTTTTATTGACGACATTGAGGTAAGTCTTTCTCTTTTCCAATTTTTCATGTGTAAATGGAAAAAAATTATTGTTGGAAAAACCCTTAGAATAGAGGACTTCTAAGTCTTGCTTAGCATAAAATACAAAGATATATCTGCATAGTTTTAGATCATATACACATTCCATAAGTCTATGACAGTTAGCTAATTATATACACAGAAGAATAATTAGAAAATTAATAAATTGGGTTTTTGTTTACTCTGCTCCCAAAGATAATGGCTCAGTAGCTCAAGCTTCCAATTAGTAGGTACTTATTTAATAGTTGTTGAATTAAATTGACTATGACCCATACATAACAATGGGTTCAAATTTTACCAAATATGCTTACATCTCCACAAATCTTGCATTTCTACACTAGAATAAAACTCAAAGTATTTCCACTATTTTCATGGCTTCGATAAGGTGGTAGATTTCACTAACAAATAGTTATCTTTGAGACTAGAAATATGAACAAAATCGCAGCTTGTATGTGAATAGATTTTCTGTTCCAATGCAGACTGAAGGCCAAATGTGTAAATATACATTTTCAGTGCTAAGGCTCTCTCTGAGATAAGCTGACACACTAATTCTGCCAGTGGAAAGTCATGCACTTGCCTTTCTCACCATTTTCAATACTGTCATCATTTTTATCACTGTTGCCTTCCTGGATTAGTCCCAGATGATTTCTCTGCTCTTAGAACTGAAATGTAAAATACAGTAGTCACTGGCCACGGTGACTATTGAGTCTTGCAAATGTGGGTGGTTAAAATTGGGACGCACTTTAAGAGTAAAATATGTATTGGATTTCAAATACATGGCATGAAAAATTAAAATATATTATATTAATTATGTCTAGAGATAATAATATCGTGGACAACTTTTGGTAAATAATTATGAGGAATCTCATGTTTGCTGTTCATTTTTCTTAGTATGTCTTCCAGGAAAATGTAAAATCATATAAATGAACCCATATCTATAATTCACATGATATTTCCATTGGACAATTCCGATTCTGAGTGTCCTCGAGACACTATGTGATGTTTTTCAGAAATGTTCAATAGTTTTCTAGTTTAATATACATGTTCCTTAGGCTCTTAGCTTTCAAGATCTTCAGTGACACAACTCCTATTTAAATGATTTAGGAGGGAGGTAGCCTTTCCTTCTTAAATGGATGGAATGCTCTATCCCTATTCTTTTTTCTTACCCTATCTGTGCCAAAAACACTGAACACTTGCATTCATGGGACATTTATTGATATTTATGCTCTGAACAAGAGGCTTTCCTGGGTCTTGGTGCTACAGTACCTGCCCTCTTAGAATACACAGTTCAGTGGAGGCAAATGGGAAATGACCATGCTGGATCAAAGGTGACACAAGGGAGTTGAAATAAACTACTGGACAGTATGAGAATGGGCCCATAACTCATGTCCTAGAGACTTGAAAAGATTTAAAAGTAAAAATCAGAGTTGAAGGCCAAGTCAAGGCTTAAAGAATGAGTTTACTGGGTAAATGTCAGATGTTGTACAGAAAGGAAAATGTCTTCTTGGCAGAAAGAGTTGGGTCTGTGCCCAGGAGAGGAGAGAACACCTATCAAATTTAGCAGGATGAAGAGAGGGACACGAGTAGAAAGGTGACAGGAAGCTGAACCTATAAATTTGAATTGGCCACATCATGGAGGCCAGACCTTCAGAGCTTAGTCATGCATTTTCTCCATAACAACATGTACAGGTTGATTCTAGTTATAGAATCATTTCATACCACTTCATGTATCTTAGGCCTTTGCCATGTGACATTTTAGTTTCTCATTATAAATGCAGAATCCTATCCTTGAATCTGGATTTGGGCATGTGTCTTGCTGAGTTGCCTCGGTTAAACTATTACCATCTTCTGAACTAGAGATGTAATTCAATGGTAGAACTTGTGCTTAGAATGCATAAGGATCTGAGTTTCAAACCCAAATACCAAATGAAATAAAGTAATTGATTTGAAAAATAGTAGTAGATCCTATTTTTAAAATGTTTGTGCATTTTCCCTCTGCTTTCATGAAAAGAAATGAGTTGAGAAAGAAAAACATTTGAAGGGAACTCTGTGACTTCAGTCAACCAGACAAAGAATGTGAAATAAACCAGCTAAGATCATCAGATCCTGTGAACAAACCCGGATGCACAAGCACTAAGTGATCATTTTGTAAGTGGTTATTTCTTGTACAATATTACAGCAGAGATAGGATATGCACATGTTATGGATTGATTGTGTACTCCGTGAGGAGAGGTATGCACACCCTTTGTTTATTTTTACTAGTGCTCAATATATGACTGGTAATTGACAGACATGGAGTTTCCACGGTTTTAATACTAGAGTTGTACTCATGAAAAAATGAGAGTTTTCTTGAGCTAATGTTCTTGACTCCTTTTAAAACTTTCCATCAGGGAAAAGGAAACCTTTTCACTCATTTAAAATGTTCTACAGGCAACGCTGAATGAGTGGGAAGATGAAGAGGCTGAACGGATTGCTCTGTGAGTTTTAGACTCTGGTGGGCTTTGGGTTATTGTCTCTGGTGGCACACATATTCTTTAAAGAGCAGTTGACATAAGAGAAACTTCTGGAATCTAAATCTCATTGACAGTTTTTTCCTAGAATGCATGTTCTTCCTAGGAAAGCCTGGCTCTGACAGATGCTAAGTAGAGTGCCAGAGAAAATTGCTGAGTTTCATGGACTTTGGTCAGGTGGGTCAGAGTTGATGGCACTGTGTCATAGTCACTGTCCATCACTGAAGAGTGAGGGAATGTTGCTCCAAGGATCCACTTGGCACTGTTTGTGCGGTTATACTTCAGAAGACCACTAGAAATCCAAGGATACTGTTCATATCTGCTTTCCATCTCTTGGGAAACTTACCAAGGTTATCAAGAGTTCCTGAACACCTAAAATGTTTTCTTGAGACAATAAGCCAGGTGGGCATACAGATGGCCGCAAAGGTATGATATGAAGAAAGTCAGTCTGCTTTGTAGGATGAGTATAGTGCTCTGCCCTGAGGAATAAGATTTTGTGTACATCTCACAAGAGCAATCAGGATTCCTTGGTGAATGGTAGCTGTAATATCAATTTGGAATCACATTGCTTGGGTTCAAATCCAGCTGTGACACTTATCTGACGCATTATCTTGAGTAAGAAAAAGTATTCTCTAGGCTTAGTTGCCTCTTGAAGATGGACAGTTCACTGAGTTGTGGTAAGTTCTAAACGAGGACTAAAGGCCCCGGTAAATAAAGACTTCTCCAGAAAAGCTCACTGCTCTCATTTGTAATTGCCTTGCTCTGTGCTGACTCTTAAGAGCCAGGTAGTAAGCAATAATTGTCCAGCTTGTCCTATAAAGGAATAGCTGGCTGAACACTATATTGACAAGAGATCCATCTTCAGGGAGAGTTAAGTTTCAGCTTAAAGATGTAGCTATCACTTTTTCCACTATCACTATTTCACTGGCTGCAAGTAATGATGTTGTGAAACCAAATTCTCCTGAGATTCTTTTATGTTCTCCTACCCCAACTCTCTCAAGGATGGATCATAATCTACAAGAAAAGACATTTGTTCAACTGTTGGGGCTGCTTGCCACATTTACTGCTCAGGGATAACCATTATTCCAGCTGACTAAAATCTGGGCATGATGGTAACTTTGGATAATGTAGAGACTTGGCATTTCAATAAGCCAGTAGCCACAGATGTCTATTATCATGGTTTTATTAAGCATAGTATGTATGCTTAATATGTATTGATAGTGTGTGTATATATGTATAAAAGGAGGACATCTGACTTTTATTTCTTCAACCACTCAATCTTACAATAAGTATTCACTGAGTGTTTGTTGTGCTCTGCATATAAGTGGAGCACATATGCCCCCACCATTAAATGCTTTGAAAGCAAATTCTTCCTTGGCCTATCCTGTATCCTGTTTCCATGTTTCCCTGCTGACTGGTTTCTGGCCTGATTTGGCCAGTTGGAGGTGGTAGAAACAAACAGTAGCAGAGCCAGGTGCCAGTGACTGACACTTATTACCGTAGCTACTCAGGAAGCTGAGATCTCAGGATCAAGGTTCAAAGCCAGCCCAGGCATGAAAGTCCATGAGATTCTTTGCTCCAATTAACCACCAGAAAACCAGAAGTGGTGCTGCTGTAGCTCAAGTAGTAGAGTGCTAGCCTTGAGCTGAAGAGCTCAGGTACAGCACCCAGACTCAGAGTTTAAGTCCCATGACCTGAAGAAAAAAAAAAAAAAGAAAGAAACATTAGCAGACACGAGAAAGAAAGGAGAAAGAGATAAAATGGTCTTTATAACTGTGTCCTACACCTTTGACTATATCACCTCCTGCCAGGTAGGTTCTGCCATGAGTCTAACTGCTACCAGGCACCTGAGTGCTTGGGATAATTTAACAGTTCTTTCTGCTTTCTTTTCTTCCTGACGTAGGGATGATAGCAGCCTTTTGCTCCTCCCACTTTTTTCTTCTAACTCTGGATTACTTCATTCACAATTCCGTGAATAGCTTTTTAACTTGTTTCCTAAATTAAATATCTTCTGTTGAACTACCAGATGTAGTCTCTGTTTACTTGACAGGACTGAATAATGCAATCTCAATACTTACTTTTTTGTTTGTTTTAATATTTTTTTATTTCAATGTATAGAGGGGTTACAGCTATATTCGCCAGATAGAAGGTACATTACTTCTCACACATTGCTATCCCTTTTGTTTGTTATGATGGGAAATAAATACTATTAAACTAACAGCTGGATGCTAGTGGCTCATGCCTGTAATGTCAGCAACTCAGGAGGCTGAAATGTGAGGATCAAAGTTCAAAGCCAGCCTGGCAGGAAAGTCTGTGAGACTCTTATCTCCAATTAACCACCAGGACACCTGAAGTGGTTTGTGATGTGGCTGTACCAAATGAACTAACTGGTGTTGGAAATCTGCATTTAAAGCAAAGCAAGCCAATAAATTTCTAGGAAAATTTATTGTTTATGTATTACTTATTTTTCTTTAAGGGGAAAATTTAGGCCTCAGCAGAGTGGTTAAAATGAGATACATTGTGCTGAGATCAAATAAAACTAAGGACTACAGTGTCCCCTTAAAATCAGTTTAAAAATTTTCTTTTCTTTTCTTGTCATAAGTTATTTTTTAAAATTTAATTTTATTGTCAAGGTTATGTACAGAGGGGTTACAGTTACATATGAAAGGTAATGAATACATATCTTGTCAAACATTGTTACCCCTCCCTCATTTTTTCCATTTCCTCCCCACCCCCAGTTGTAAAGATCCTTTCTAACATTATTTTCTGAGTACCATTGTTGCATTGGTTCACACTTTGTTCTTTGTCTCACCATTTTGTTTTGACCCTTCCCTTCCTCAATTCAGAAGAACATATATACAAGACATAAGGTAACAAAATCAAATACAGTGACAACAGTTGTTTATTTATTTTTTAAAGGTCGTTCTGTAATGTGTCTTGAACCTTTTATAAATTTGTGGCTTCCAAGATCAATTAACCAAGCTTGTGTGCCCCATGAATTTGTATTTTACTAAAGCCAACTTCACTTAGCATTGAAAGTCTGTCAGTGTTATGCTGGAATCTACCTGAGGATCTTCAACCTGACTGGTCCTCAGGAAGATAAATATCAAATCTCCTTTACAGTTTTCTACTACTCACCATTACTATTTGTCCAGTTCTAATCTTAAGTACAAGTATTCTATATTCACCTTATTTTGGGGTTTCCTTTTCAAATTGCCCCCTCCAAAAAATAGACTGTTCTCCAAGGACTGTACCAAGTCTCCTACAAATTTCCTGGGACTAGTGAGAACTCTACTTTTCTTTATTCATGAATTAAATTTTATTTATTCATTCAGTTACTCAACTAATATTTATTGAGAAGTCAGTATGCTAAGTTCTATCCTAGAAATGAGCATACATATCCAAATAAAACGGAATGCTATTGTCTTCATCGAATAAGCTTTTTAGCTAACGAATCAATGGATCCTACATTCTCAATTATAGTAATGAAGAGGTCAACTGGGAGGAAGTGTGCCAAACCATTAAACCTTCTAATAGGGTGCTGGACTAGGGTGCTCACCTCCCTGAGAAGGTTACATTCAAACTGAGCTCTGGAGGAAGGAATGGATGGATGGAACTAGAGAATTTTATATGGAGGAACAGTACATAGAAAGGTTTCAAGGAAAAAACAACTTGGAATATTTGAGGAAATGAATATTATCTGACAGGAACTGAGGAAGAATGGAATCAGGAAAAAAAAGTAGTTGTGGAGGTAAGGAATCTTGTACACCACATGAAGAATTTGATTATTTGTGGAACAGTAGTTGATAAACTATTGAAGATTTTACTTTGGATGTGATAGGATCACATCTAGGCTTCCATACAGATAATAGGCTGGGTGGATGTGGAGCTGGGATACTGTTAGAGCATCCAAGAAAGGGATGAAACTAGATTTGTTTAAGGTGATGGCTTTGGGAACAACAACAGGTAGATTTAACAACTACTAGGGAGTGAAAAATTGAAAGGATGTGGTGACTCATTCTAAGTAAAAGGAAGATCAATAATTAGGTTTGTTACCATGACAAAATACCCAAGGCAATCAGTTTAAAAGGAGAAAGATTTACTTTGGTTTATGGTTTTCTGAGCTTGGCCCTATTTCTTTGGGCCAGAAGTAAAACAGAACATTATGGCAGGAATGACACAGTTTATCAAGCAGGAAATCTGTTCACCTCATTGTAGCCAGGAAACAAACAGAAAGGGTGTGAGGTTCTCATGCTCCTTTCAAGGTCACCTGAACCCAGTGACCTTTTCTTTCCCCAGGACACACCTTTTGAAGATTCTACCACCTTCTGATATTGGCATATAGATCAGCCAGTAAGCCTTAGAACCTGGGGCTTTGAGAGCTAGCTATTCTAGATCCAAACCTTTGCAGACAGCAACCAGGACTCTAGTAGGCATATGTGGGTAAAAGGTTATACTGTTCACTGATATGAGACATACTGCAAGTGAGGTGAAGTAAGGAGACTAGGTCTATGCTTCTCGTAGAAAATTGGCCTTTGATTTCTCCTGATTGCTTCCCTAGATCATTTGCTTTTCTATTAGGTTTAAGCATCCTCATCTGTTTTGCTTTGCTTATGTATAACACTTTTGTTAGGTTTAATTTCACACACTTTATGGGGTTTTGGCCTATGTAAGCTTTGTGCTAAATGCATTCAGGGATGCTGGTCTTTGAGATAAGAGTCCACCAGCAGTCCACTGGCTCTCCAATAAAGACTCATAATTTGGCCCCTTTCTTTCCCCCTGCCCCGTCAGTCCTGGGACTTGAACTCCAGGCCTGGGTTCTGTCCCTGAACTCTACAGTTCAAGGCTAATAGTCTACCACCTGAACCACAGTGCCACTTCTGGTTTTCTGGTGGTTAGTTGGAGATAAGAGTCTCATGGATTTCTCCTGCCCATGCTGGCTTTGAACCTTGATCCTCAGATCTCAACCTCCTGAGTAGCTAGGATTATAGGCGTGAGCCACCAGAGCATGTCTTAATTTGGCCTCTTAAGTGGTGGCTTCTCTTTCTCATGACTGAGTTTCCTTACAACACAAAAGGTTTGTCCTTCCTTTAGAACAACTAAGGGGAGATGTTGAATAAATACTTGGATACATGTATCTGGAGGGCAGAGGTCAAGTTTGGGCTGCAAACTGCTGCCTGTTACTGTGTCATTGATGGTTAGATAAATACTTTAGGCACTGGGACAAAATCCCAGATCTACATTTATGGCAAAAGCATCTCGATCAGTCCTCTCCTTGAGACAAATCTAGCTAATATTGTTTTCAATACCTCTGAAAAGATTTCCAGTCTTTTTCAATGACTTTATATTAAATCCCAGGCATTTAGGTGTAGGATGGCAGTTTGGTGTGCATTGGCAACCACCTGATACATGACTATGACTAGAATAAAATCTTGTCTGTTTTAGAAATTGCTAATTACCTCCCAATATTTATTTATCTTTCCTCCTTAGCTACAGAACCTGGGCTACATTTCCTAGTCTTTTTCTTTTTTTCTGCAGGGATTTAGGTCATTATTTTCCAGTAATATGCAAAAAGTCCTGTTGTATGGAATAGATACATTAATGGGCAGAAGGTAGGGGTAAGGAGAAGTTTGTGTTTTTCCTGTTGTTTGGAAACCATGTATAATGGCTGGAAAACCCATTCTCACCTTGGATTAGAAAAGTCATGTGTAGCAGAAATAGAAATATACAAGAAGCATTGGTCTTTGATGACTCTATTGAGCCCTAGTGTTGGTCTTATGTTAATAAAGTATGCCTTTTTTGCCTATAAGCTAGGAGAGAATCTTATGGGCATGTAAATCTTAGTTGGATCTCTATTATTAGCAGTTGAATTCAATCCTGTCACTCTATGGATGGCAATTTTCTGGGTACTTTTCTCTAATACAACCTATCATGCCATGAAATGTGGTGTGAAGAGAATAGGTTTGGATTTCATCCAAAGAAGTTTATTACTAATGGGCTAGTAGATCTTGTTCAATACTGTCTTTTGACTAAAGCTTAATCAGAATCATGTTAAGGAGAGGATTAGAATGGTCAGCTACTGGGATTGAATGGTAAACAAGAATGGAAGGCAAGAAAATGAATGATTAATGGCTTTCAAAACACTTGTAGATTGCATCATTAAGCTTTTGCTTATATGACAAAACACCTCCAAATTTAGTGACTTCTCAGGGCCAGATGTCTGCATCTTCTTTAGATTCACATGATGAAGCACTCATCTGCATGAGATAGTAGTTAGAGGTAGGATCCTCTGGGAACTAAAGTCTTGAAGATGGAGCCCCATGAGGAGATGAGTGCTCTACATAAGGAAGAGAAACTAGCTCTTTCATCATAAAGCAAGAACATAGCAGAAGGCAACCATCTGCAAAACAGGAAGGGGGCCCTCGTTAGATACTATACTTGCCAGCACCTTGATCTCGGACTTAGCCACCAAAATTGTGGAAAAATAACTATTTATTGATTCAGCCATCTAGTTTTTGTTTTTCATATATACCAACATCAACTAAGTAACTTCCAAGAATGATTTATTTAAGCAGTTATTAATTCTTTAATACTTAAAATACTTCACAGATTAATAATTTCAGCTAGGTTGCTGTGATGATTGGAGCCAAGCTTAGCTGTCTTGGCTGGAACTCATGCATATACAAGGTTGGCTGGGGCTGACTGACTTGGAGCTGATATGTTTTGCTTTTCCTCTATACAGCCTCTTCTACCCCAGGACTTGTTCTCATGGTATTGGGACTGTACAAGGTTTCTAGTACAAGGTGGCAGCTGATCCATCTATTGTCCAAATCAAGTCTTAATTCTGGCCCAGATTCTAGAGATGAAAAAACAAATTCTTGATGAATTTTAAGAGCATGTGTTAAAATCTGTAGCTGTTTTTGCAATCTACCACACTGACATCTAAACATCTAATTTAAAGGCTAAGTGATGAGAGAATCTAGGCTCTAGCAAGAGTAAGATATTCACACATACTTTTAGGATTTAGGAATGTTGCTATGACATTAAATAAATCTGGATTGAAATCCTGACTGGGTTATTGACTGGCTAACTTCCTTATTTGTAATGACTATCTCATTTGCTTGCGAGGATTCTGTTTAAGTAAAACTCTTTGCCTGGTACCTGGCTTGTAGCTTAGCAATGTAAAATGCAGTTGTTATTATTGTATGATATATGGCTGGGCATTGGGTCTGGAATGCAACCAAACTTGACCACAACCAGGAATGGAGACAAACTTGACCATGAAACACTAATGGAGGTTAGGCTACAGAGAGGTTGGCCTAGAGAAGTAAATATTCCAGATTGTGTAGTGGACTATATAAAGACTGTACTATATAAAGACTTCACTGTACAATGTGAAGATTAAGGCAGCCAGCAGTGTTAGGCAGGTGAATCCTGGTAGTTTCCAGAGAGGCAGAGTAGATTCCAACAGGTACCTGTGGCATACCATGAGTGAAAGCAGGATTCTGGTGGGGGGGGCGGGGAGGGAGAGGAGAAGAGAGAACTGTCTTTCTAATGGAGACTTTCTAATGGAGACTTTCTATGTAGCTGAGCGCTCTCATTTGCACTGTATCTGGCATTAAAATTTCAGCGTTCAAAATGAGGAAGGTGAGAATTACTTTCCTTTCACAAGTAAGCTACTGGCAAGTGTAGTCTCCACTTCCTGTCTTCACTTTCTCCTGTTACTCTTTCAGCCTCAGGCAGACTCACCCCCAACCTCTACCTTTGTCAAGGTAATTGAGGTTGCCACTTCCCATGGCCTCTCTTCAGTCATGATTTCTGGGTGTTAAGAGAGTTGTGGGCCATTCCTCTATTTAAAGGCGTTCTTCACTGCCCAAATAATTTAAGCCTGAAGAAGATGGTACCTACTTTATGGTGCATCCTACTCACTCTTGAGGCCATGTCTACAAGCCCCGCCTTCATCTCTGATCTGCATTTAGAGTAGTACATTCTTACGGTCAACTTCAGGTAATCTCCATTATTTTAGTTTTTTCCTGTTCCTTTGGATGATGAAAGCTTAAATGTTTCTACAATCTTTCAATTCTAGTCCAGAATAATGTTCTCTTCAATGGGGTGGTAAATACCTATGGTGCTCACATTGCAGTACTTTATTATTTGTGGAGTAAGTGATGCTATTTTTCTTATACACAGAAGGAAACTGAGGCTCTTACATAAAATGTAAATAAAGCCAGTAGAAGAGGGGGGACAACAAGATGATTGGGAGGGGGCTGGGAGATGGAAATGGGGACAAAAACATGAGAAGGGATATCAATGTGTGAGAAGTAATGCACCTACTATCTGGTGAATGTAACTAACCTCTCTATACATTACAATAAAAATAATAAAATAAAATTTTTTTAAAAAAGAAGAGGAGGCCTGGAGTCAAATACAGGTCACCAGATCCCCAGATCATTTGACCCCAGTGCATGTGTTATCTGACTGCTACATATTGCCTTTTACAATTCATAAATTGAAAGCTTTGTCTACAAAAAACACAAGAGTCTAATTTGCATTTTCTAGTTGTGTTTGCTGTTTATTTACTGTGATTGCCTTTGGGATACAGCAGAACCTGGCTGATTAAGAAAAATTTCAGATCTGTTTCCCAACTGTCCAGAGTATGAATGCCAAAGGTCTGAATCCTATTTGAATGCCCGAGTGCCTCTTTTTCTATAATTTATAGCCAGAATGCTTAATTAGAATATTCCTGGGATTTTATGAGAAAGGAGAAATATATTGGTAAGATTATAGATCAATAGCTCTTCAACAAGACACATAGAAACAGAGCAAATGGTAGTTCAGAAATTAGAAATTGCAATCCAGTCATGAAGATACCTTGGAAAAACTCATGTTTTACTCCTCTCACCTGCTTTGGGATCATTGAGTGTCATTGAAGATAGTAAGTTAAAACTGAGTATGTGAAACTTAATGGACAAAGTGGCATATTAACAGAGGAAAATGAGAGGCATTTCTTGACCTGGTAATTTGGAAGGCGAGGAAGTGAAGTGTGTAAATTAGAGAAAATTCAAAGGTGAATCATTTTGGAAATGTATAGTAGACATGTATCACATTAACTGCAGCTGAGAATTATGCATCTCACTCCTGAAACCTATTAAAGCAAGGCTTTCTAGAATTTTTACCATTTTAATACTTGTATTGTGGTTTGTTTGATTTTGTCATGTATGGCCTGGGTTTATTTAAAACTTCAAATATATTAAAATGGATCTTTAATGATGTTCCTCTCAGGTAGTAAGAGGCACTTGGATGGGAAGTGTCCCAAGGCTGGGAATTGTGAAGCTATGAAAATGAAGCCATGTGCTCTCCTTCCATTTGTTATTTACAAGGAGCAGCTGGGTGTAGCCTTTCAACATTGAGGTAATAATCAGAGGACACTCAGGGCTCCAATAGACTGGTCTGAAGAGAATGGCAACTTCCAATTCTCCCCACAAAATTCAAGTAGGAATGAACCTTGTCACTGCAGGAGAAGAGGACATTCCTATTCGATTTTAGCCTGCCCAAGTCCTAGCCTGTTACATCTAGGAGTTCATTCATTCAGCAAATATTTATTAAGGCTCTATTATGTGTCAGGTTTTGTGTTACACAGGGGGTTATTCAGTGGTTGAAACAAATAGAGTTCTTGTCTTCAGGAAACATTTTCTAGTGGAACAGGCTGTCAAGCAAGCAAGAAATATGGTACTGTGTCAGATGGTACTATGTGATATAAACAAAGAAGATGGGTATAGAACTTGGGCAGAGGAGCTGCTTTTGTATGCAGGATAATTATTGAAGGGCCAGCTGAGATCATACTACTGTATTTGAACAAAGGATCAGTCTACCAAAACTCAGTGTAGTAAAACAAATCTGATGTGTTTGGAAGTGCAGTCACAGAGTGAAAAAGAAACAAAGTATACCAGAATTCCTTTGGAAATCCAGAATGTCTTTGGCTACACTATTGGGTGGAGGTTTGGAAAATGACCTTGAATTCTCTTAGGGTCTCATTGCCAGGAAGCTGCTATGCTACAGAATTCCATAGCCCTGGAAGGCTATGAAACACTCTCAAGTGTGGATACTAATTGAATTCATTATTTTACCTGGTCCACAAGAATGACAGGAACAAGCAAGGCAATTATCCAACTTCAGGGGAAAACACATCAAAATGCTTGGACTACACAAAGCACAGCAGATATTCTTTTTGACAGGTTGTCATGCTGTGTTAAATAAAATTTCTTATCTAACATCTGAGAGTGGGAAATAACATGGAATAGAAACTTCAACAAGAACAGAACTGGCTATTTGGGGAAGCTTTACCTTCAAAAAGAAAATCATTTGTTTACTTAAGCAAACTATTATCCATCTGCCTGCTTATACCCAAATCTTCTTTAATCTATTTCAGGGTTTTTTTTTGCCTTGGTTAGAAATTATTTGCCATTATTGTATGTTTTAGCTTATTTGTGGGCTCTTAACATAACATGATGATTATAATGATTATGATGATGATGATGATGATGATGATGATGATGATGATAATGGAATATTAATGGAGAAGTGGGAGTCCCAGGGGCATTAAAGGGAAGGGTACAGGGAAAGAAAAGAAACTGAGGGGTAAATATGATGGAAATACATTAATATAGTATGTAACATAATGTAAAGTGTTATATATAATATATAACATAACAAAACTCACAAAACACTAAAAAAGGAAGAGAAATGGAGTATGGAGATATAATGGGGAAACTTGTTCAAAGTACACTATCACCATGTATGCAATTATCACAATAAAATCCTTTTGTGTAAGGTATGCTAATTTAAAAACATAAAATAAATAGTCTAGGAAACAGAACCTGTTCAATCATAAGGAAAACTGGATAAATATATTAGGTAATAGCAAGGAATTGAAGGGAATAATGTTAGGTAGATTCACAGGACACTGGAACAGTCATTACTACCTCCAGCTTTCTGCCAACTTGTGGCTTCTTGTCTTTTCCTCTCTCTGCTCATCTGCTTCTTTGTGTTTCTCTGAAGAGTAGCGTTCTAGATTTCTTTGAGCACATGGCTGGTCCTGCTTCTTTTATATTTCTTCCCTGTTCTTTCTTAAAAATAATCTCACTTGAACTAGTACTAGCTAATGAATAAATATTTTTAGAAAGCAGGTTATAAATAAACATGCATCATGTAATTCTATTCTTTTTTTCATGTATTTTTTATTGTAATTAATAGAAGGGTTACATGATATTTGCCAGATAGAAGGTGCATTAATTCACATACATTGATACCCTTTCACATGTCTTGGTCCCCATTTCCCTCCCCCACCCCCACCCCTCATCATGTTTTCACCCCTTCCCTATCCAATTTCAAATAACCAAATACAAATATATCTGATATATCAAGTAACAAAGTGAGATACTGTAACAATATGAGATAACCAAGGGACAGCAAAAGAGATGAGAGGTAACATAGTACCTTAAGGACAACAATCATGCGTTATATGGCTTATGTTTCTATATCCTAGAGATCCTTTCATTTAGCGTCATACTAAACAGTTTTCATATGTGTATGCATGCTTGGGAAAAGAAACAGGAATTTTAAGTTTTTTGTACTCTACTATATATGTATATTTTCATCATTAGCAGGGGAAGTTTGAATTTGTAATTGAGGAAAACATCATTGTGTAAAAGTTTAAGGTGAAATGCCTATAGTAAATACAAGTGCAAGATCTACATAAGAATGGGGCTGGCTGTTAGCTGAGTAGCATAAGGAGTGCTTAGGAGGAGGGACTGGGAGTTTATTTAATTATATTCAAGAAAACATCATCAGACAGCTTTTAGTACCAGGGTAGGAATAGAACTTGTAAGCATTGATTACCCATTCTCCTGATCTATGGATTTTCCCAATTCCCTTCCCTTTGCACTAATTATGTAACAATCAATTGCGTTATCTGAGATTCCATACATCTAGAATATCCTGTTTATTGTAGGGCTCTTCAGTAACTGCCAGGTGAGAAAGTTGAGATCTTGTGTTCTATTTATTTCATGATGCAGCTTTCCTTGTTGGAAGACATTGGAGTGAATCCTATAACTACAAGACTCCACCTGAATATGCTGGTTCTCAGAGCCTTTCTAGCTCCTGTCATCCATAGGGTCAAGTCTACATTTCCTGGCATTGTAGAGAGAGCTGTCAGTGCCCTGGCTTGCCAGCTCAACTCCTGCCACTCTCCCCTTTCACTTCACGCTACAGTAACACTGAATTGCTTGCAGTGCTTTTAACATACCATGGCATTTCACACTCTCTTGCACTTGTACATGCTGTCCCTTCCTTCTGGAAGGTTCTTTTCTTTTGTGCCCTTAGAAATATTTCTTTTGCTGAGATGTCAAATTGTTGGGGTAGATTTCCTTGAAATCTCAAGCTGAAACTTTATTCTCTGTGCTCTTATACCTTCTAGCACCCCTAGCTTTGTTCTTATAAACCCACAAATAATTTTTTGCTTCTCTTTCTTTCTGCCCTTCTTTCTTTCTTTCCTTCCTTCCTTCATTCCTTCCTTCCTTTCTTACTTCTTTCTTCCTCTTTTTCTCTCTCCCCCTCATTCCCTCTCTCCCTTCCTTCCTTTCTCTTTCTCCCTCTCCTCCCTCTCTCTCTCTCTCTCTCTCTCTCTCTCTCTCTTTCTTTCTTTCGTTCTTTCTGTCTCCCTTCCCCCTCCTGTTTCTTTCTTTTTTTCTTCTCTTTCTTTTTCACCCCACAAATAATTTCTTTAAATTCATCTCTCGTTTTAGAGTAGAGTCCAGAAGATCTATCTCTTTGAGGGCAAAACTGTTTCTGAACTCTTAGTTTTTGTTACCTCAGAAACATTTAAATCTCTTAAAGGAATAAATATTTCTTTAACTAATTCCTTTATCCTTTTCAAAACCCCCAGGAGATTGTTTTTTATTATACACCCATAGTACATACAAGGATAGCTCATAGGTGAAAAATTACTTACTCAAAGACATGGTTCTAGAAAACACTAGAATTTGAATTTGAACATGGCTCTGAAGTCTATGTTCTGTTAACTACAGAACTTGTATGAATCTAAACCTTTATCTGCTACTAATGAGCTACTACCTAAAGTGACTATATTTAGCTAATTAAGATCAGATTTTTTTTCACATCTGTAAAGTGAACTAATTCCACACTTTGGTTGCACTAATGGATTACCTGCCAGTCCTTTATAGAACATTTACCATGTAGCTCTGACACCCAGAGATCTTGTGGTCATTGGCAAAGAGCAGTATGTATGGACATTAATAATTTTTTTAGATTCCTCAGGGAATTGTAATGCAGAAATAGAATTAAGAAAAAAATCAATATGCAGCTTGGTAAATTTAATCCATCTGGAGATCTTACAGATGATTAAGATCCTATAGATTGGGATCTGTATTCTATGTTATCAGTAGGTCTCAGTTGTGTGTGCAGCTGCATTGGTTTTCAAACTGAGTTTGTAGCAGTAAGGGTAGGGATCCTACATAACCAAATATAAATTACCCAAACAAATGTCCTTAATGAGATATCACTCCTTCTATGTAGACAACTACAATTCTTCTATGTAGGAAGCTACATAGAAAAGATCTTGAGCAGGCAATCGGAACAGAAGGTAATAATCCAAACAAGCAGGAAGCCAAAGTGTACCACAATGGTTAAGTGTGGTAACTCTGCTTTTAGATTTTCAGTGCCCAACTAGTTGAAGTCTAAAGGCACATAGAGGAAGGGGGAGGGAGGCTGTTAAACAAAGTTGAGCTAAGGACTTAGAATGAGCCAAGATGGCCTTCCATGGGGCCAAGCTGTCAACAATTATTATACAAGCAATATGCAAGTTTTTTTTTACAGTACATCTACAACCTACCCACCTTGACCTAAATATAGATCATGTGGAAGTGTTTGAGAGGTGGATAAGTTTTGTAAATATTTGTGAGACAGAGAAGAAACTTGTTTTGCTAAGGCCCTGCTGCCATAGAAAGGCCAGCAGTTACCTAAGGCAACTAATTACTTAGCTGATTTGGATCATTTTTTTTCACATCTATAAAATGAGCTAAAAATACATATATATACATGCATGCATACATACAATGAACTAAAAGCTGAGGAAGTAGATCACAAAATGACTTAATCCGAAGATGTTTACAGCTTGACAATTATGCTTTTGTCGAATGATTGACTGGAACTTCATATCCACACTGGTGCATAAATGTAATTTTTTAAATACTTGGTGTTGAATTTACTAACAACAGGAGGTTTTACTACCTCATAAGAAAACACTCAAAGAGAAAATTATTTAAGGAGAAGTCCCCCACTCTTTTCGTAAGCTTTAAGGAAGCACTGCTGTTTACATGGGAGGTAACTTCATGGCCATATTTTCTACAAAATTTGTACCTCATTGGTTTAAATATTGTTTGGCATGGAGAGTGGACAGGTCTCAAGTGCCTTTCTAATATGGTCTTCCTGTTCCCAATGGATGTCATATTTATGGATTAGAAAACATAACATTTCAACCTCTCAGATATTCTAGACACTGAATATTTTTTCACAGATTTGGTAGCAGGAACATCCCACTTCTTTGTTTAGCTATTTGAAAAGGAGGATTAAAAGGGGAAAAAAAAATCAGAGACTAGCTATGACTGGATGGAATGGAGCTTGTTTTGTACGGCAGTGCCTCCACATTGTGCCTGTACTCTGTATGGAAGCTGAAGGCAGAGAAGCATTTGCTTTGTGCAAATTCAGTAGCACCAGGACCCCTTGGCAGGATGCCACATCACCCCTTCGTTGGACAATATTTGTTCACAATCCAACTTGGTGAGGCCTTACTTTCTTCCAAGGAGCAAACAGAATGGAAATTCCTCATCTACCTCTGTGTCACAAGTAATCTGACCTGCAGGTTTGTACCTGAGTACTGAAACCTTGGGGTTCACTGCTCAAATATAATACTTGGGAAAAGAAGAAAAGGAGTGGAGACTCTTCTTAACCTTTGCAAATGTCACTCACTATTTATATAACATTTACCACTTTTATTTTCCACAGCCTGGGATTTTTGTGAGGAGGCACCTTCAACTAAACCACATTCCTCTGGGTTTTGGATTACAGCCTCTCCTTTCTGAGGACTAAGCTTATTGTATGGACATCATTCCTCAGGGACTGATTGCCTCAAAAACAACTTGAATTCTATTTCTTTGACAAAGCTGGTTTTCTAATAGCTTCAGGAGACAAAAAAGCCATCCCCTTCAAATCAAATGATTTCATAACTCTAAAAGACAAGTTTCTATTTGTTGTATGGAAGCTTGGAATTCTTTCAGTCTGGCTCCTAAGTAATAAATGCAACAAGTGTTCGTTTTCCAGCCTAATATTATTACATAAAATTGCACTTTTACAGAGACTGGACTCAAAAGGAACAGTTCTATTGTCTTACTCTTGTAACCACTCAACTCAGTTGTCACATGGTAAGAAAGGCACAAAATCTCATTTTGACAACCATCCTAACTGCAGGGAGATAAGAAAAACAAATACAAGTTAATACCATCCAAGGATAAAGAGAACATGAAACTGGAAAATGTGAACGATCAGTATGTAAATGCTGTGGCCTTATTTTCTTTAACTATAATGTAGGTTTCATAATTTGGTATTTTAATACACATTAAGATCAGGAGTTTCCAAAGAGCTCAGGTGGTAAGAGTGTTCTAGCATGTATATAACTCCATCTTGTCTTAAGATAGCGGCTATAGGTGAAGTCAGAGGTCAATGTTCCAACTACTTTTACTTGAACCTAGAAGTGTGTTGATTGAGTCTCAATCTATTTAAAAATGAAGTGGTTGCCACCATTCAAAATAAAGATGTTTCAAATAAAATAAATCTTTATAACTGGAGGTGGTGTTGGACTAACTTATGTCCCAGCTCAGAAGTCTGAGGAAAGATGATCATGAATTCAAGGCCAGTCCTGGCCCACATAACAAGGCCCACCCTGTCTCTATGCAAGCACAAACAAGCAGAAAGTTCAGATTCTTCTATTCTCTTGAAAAAAATCTGTAGGTTCTATAAGGCATGGTTAACATTCTCACATTTGTATGATTGGCTGAGTCTTGGTAGAATTGCCCCTTACTTTGATGCCAGGCTTCTCTCCCATTTCCCACTGGTTGCTCAGGCTCATTTTGCTAAACTCTTCTGCACCATTAGTAACTGTAAGGTCTTGATTTTTTAAAAAATCTAAAGCTCAAATTCCTCATGGTAGCATGTGATGGCATGCTACTGTGTCTTAAAGGCCCATGCTCACATCTGTGCCCCAGAGATTGCAAATCTCTTTTCCTTTTCCACATATTAGTAGCAACATTTTTTCTCTTCTTCTTATGGAGGCATTACAGCTTAAATGAAGCAGCCCTTAACTGAGAATTGAAGACTAGATTTTAGTAATTCCTTCTTTTTATCAAACTGTGTAAGTTTAACAAAGCTGTTTCATTTCTTGGAGACTGTTTCTTCATCAGAAACGCACAAAGTTTCTTATTCATTGATTCATTCAACTAACATCTAAAACATTCCTCTGCAGTTCCACAGATATGAAGATGCACCAACGGACTCAATAATAAAATGACAAAAAATGATATTGTATAGATGCATTGCTCTATATCAATGTTCAGCATCTTTTGTAAAGAGTGAATTTGAATGCCTTTAGATGGTACCCCACAGTGCTTACTTCTAGCCAATCAGGGGCTCTGTTACCTGGCTGACCTTTCAATCACCTGAGTTCCAAAATGGTCCCTCACCTCTACAGCTTTCCCCTCAATGCCCCCCCCCCAATTCGGGCATCCTGTGGATTTTCTCTTTTCTAACACTGCCTCTTCCTTTACCTTGCTTCTTTCTTTTGTTCTCCTGTTTCCATGTCCCCAGCCTAAAGCTTGCCAGGGGCCTGGCTTTTAAAGTTAGTGCTGTGGAGTTTCTGGTGAGAGAATTCTTCTGGCTTAATCCTTTGTTGCTTTTCATCCTCACCTTGACAATAAGGACAGACAGGATTCTCAGTTTTACTCTGTAGCTTGGTTTACTGTTCACAGCAGAACCCCTCCCTTCTCTGCAGCAGCTGTTCTCATTCTTTTAACCAGTTTTTAAAAGGCTTGAATGTGGAAATACAGTTGCTGTGTGCCTCTTCAGAGACTCATCCATAACTGTCAGATCCTTTTCATTCCCTATCTTTTGTATAGGTTTCTTTTATGAGCAGAGTAATTTGCATTTGTCTTTAATTCTTAATTTGTCTTTGCATTTACTGTAGATGTAACATGCAGCTGAATTTGCATTTTCTTTTCACTTCCATTCTCATGGACTGGGGCTGTCTGAGGTGTAAACCATGGAGAGATTCAGGAGTATGTTTGCTGAGCCATAAACTTGGCTTCACTGGATTTAATTTATTTCCTTCTCTCCTTACACTGAGTTGTCTTATTATAGTCAGATGCTGTAAACTGCGATCAGGCACAATCTATACTTTTCAATCCATTAGTTACCTACTCCCATTAACTGAATATTAGATCTTTACAAAGCAGTCATATTCTATTAGAAGAAGCCATATATAATAAGTTAGGATTACATTCTGGGATATAGAAAGCTTCAGATTTATTTTGTCCATAACATTAACCAGTTATACTAATCAGTACACGTCATATAGTTCTGAGTCCTCAACATCTCTATTTATAAACTGGGACTCAATAACTTTTCTGGCTGTGTCAGGTGTTTATATTTGTGGGGGGGCAGATTACAATAGTAGGTGTGTTGAACTCATTGGGAGTCTCGTATTCTTCACTAGTGAAAACACAGTGCCCAAAAGACAGCCCAGCCCTGCCCTGCAGCTCTTCATTCAGTTCTGTTTGGCTGTTGATGGGACTTTGGTTCCATGCAGAGTTTTGCCAACAATGACCACTGTGTTTCAAATCATCTCAAAGTTTCCCATTAGCAGGGTGAAAAGGATCAGGCTAAAATCCACCCACAGCCCCATGCTAGGAGCTTCTCTTTAGTACTGTGAAATAACATTTAAACAGAAGGTTAATACCTTATACTAAACCTGGACTCCTGATGTGCCTATGGAAAGCATTAGATCTAATTACTGTTCCTAGAATGACCTGGGCCAGAAGTGGCCCTATATATTCCAACATTCAATTACCAGGCTATTCCAGAGAAATCGTTTTTTTTTTTTTTAACTGCATCGCAGGATGTTGAGAAAATTGTTACTTGCTCCTATTGCCCATTTCTATTTAGTAGAAATATGTAATTTTTAGCCTCTCTTAAGAGGGGCAAGCATTTCAAGGCAGTATGAACTAATCATATGGTATATTGAGGGATCATATCCCCATGTCCTCACTGCTTCCATTCATTTCAGTTTACTCACCAGAAGGTCCTTGGAGACCATGAAGGGACTATTAGAATTCCTATAAAATCTCCTTGGTTCCTGAGCAAGAGCCATCTCTGTAAGCTGAGAACTCTCCTCCCCCTCCTCCCCAGGAGTATTCTTTTCTCAGTTGGAATCAGGTATGTGGAATCAATAGATTTCCCTGAATCAGAGGATCAGCCTGATCATTTAGACAGGAGCCATTTTTCCCTTGTTGAAGGCCCCTTCTCCCACAGTTCTTTTTGTGGTTACCCTTTGCCATTCAGAGAACTCTTATTCTGAGTTTAGGGAAAAAGCAGTATGGAGATCGCCATACTAGCTGATTCAAATGTGGTTAATGTGGGCTCTGATGGGAATTTAAATATCCTTAAACTTGGGGGACCAGAGAGTAAATGCAAATGGACTCAGGCTTAGAGGTCAAGAAAAGTATAGAGGATATCACATATTAAGTAAAAAGGAAGATGAACCAAAAAACTTGGTAACATTTGATAAGCTGAAGAAAGCATCTGCTTTGACTCCCCCCTCCCCAACACACCAAATGACTTTAGAATTAAACAGTTGGGTTCGGAGGGTTGCATTTTATTTTATAACGTATGAGCCATATTTCATTGTAGCAGGAAGAGTCTTGGCTACAGTGTTTGCAAGTGCAAAAGACACTGCTGTTTTCTTGGAGTTCACCAGAACTTTTTGACACTGTTAATTATGATTCGGCACTTTGAAAGCGGATTTATTGTCTTCTTTGCCCCTGTCTGGATAGATTGAATGCAAATTTCATCTCAACTGATTTCTTTGGAAGTAGCTGCCCAACTTCTGTGGATGGGAGGGCAGACCATTTGCTTTTACAAATTTGATGGGCTCCAACTGGACAACTATAAATTCTTTCTGACCTGATCTCGAGCCCAGCGGAGGGTTTTTTCTTTCCAAATTGCCGACTAACTTCCTGCCTGCCATGCTGAAAAGCCTTGTTCAAAGATCTCACATCATGGCTGCATCTCTTTCCTAATGAAGCACCCTTAGCTCAAAGCTGGGGGAGAAGGTCCATCTGGCTTCTGCCATATGTGTGTATGCTGTCAAACCAGTAAACACAGCAGAGTTTGCTGACAGTGAGGAGTTTCAGTTAGTCAGTCATAAATTAGAGAAGAGATATGCTGTGTTCCTACTGCTGTGAGCTTTCACACTCCAAAAAGGAATATCTACTTACCTATTCTGAAGAAGAAACTGTGGTCAAGGAACCATCTGATGAGAGGCCAAACCAAGTCAAATAGCCATTCATCCATCCTTTAGTGATACCTAGCACAGTGTACTCTTAAGAACCCAAGTACCTGATTCAAATTTGTTTACTCATGCAGTTGGCCCATTGGCTCTTCTGTTTCAATGCATATATATCTAGTCAATTATGCTGTTTGGGGTGGGTGTTGGGAAATATCTGTGTGAAAAGCCTTTAGAAATATTTCAGTATTGGGTGAACAGATGTGTGTTTTCCTCCCCAAATGTGCTTTATTCTTGTCTTATATTCAGGTAAGGAGATAATAATTAAATTTTAATGCATCTGTCTTTTTAAAGAGAAAAGTGCTTTCTAACTCCTAATAGCAAATTTCATTATTATGATTTTAATGCTTTTAGACTAAAGGGGAGTTTACACTTAGGCTATAAGAATCGCAGCTAAATGATTCCTCTAAGACATCTTTGCTTCATTTATAGGCTTGTGTTGAGGTGTGTTTTAATGTATTGCATTTAAAAGAGACTATGATATATTATGTTACTTAAATATCTATAACCAGAATTTCTGCCTGTATCTGAAGATAATTGTCATAGATGGGTCCAGACTCTGAAAACCCTTCTTACCTAAGCATTCCTGTGACCCCTTCACAAGTCTCCAAATACTTCAATTAAAAACAGAAAGAATAAGATGTTAGGATAATTTAAATAATATAAGAAGTGTAAAACTGACAGTCTGTTTTATTTGACTGGTTCGGAAATGATCAAGCTCTTAACCTCAGCTGGTTTTTGTTTCCTTAAATTTGGATTTAGGGCAAGAAAAGAAAGTTGGTGATGAATGGGTGTCAAGAGAAGCCTGAATTTTAAAAAATGGACTAATTGGGAGAAAGGCCAGTGCATAGATGTTACCATAGTCTCAACACTAGGTATTTTGAAGTCCTCTCTTCCCTTATATGAAAAGAAATGGCCTGTATTTAGCAAAGCCTTTTCACCTTACATGAAAAAGAATGATACCTGGTTGGATAACCTTTACACTTTGCAAATGTAACTGTTTTTTATCCATCCACCTATGATATGTTTCCTTTGTGGCTTATATAGCATCCTCCCCAAATTCCTGTCGACCTGAATCCTCAAAATATGCTTTTATTTGGAAATTTGATCTTCTCAGATGTAATTCCTTAATGATCAGGGTATTATACTGCATTGAAGTGGATCCTAAGTTCAGTAATTGAATTAGTGTTTTTTTATAGGAAGAGCAGAGAAGAGACTCAGAGAAAAATGCCATGTGAAGCAGAGACTTTCATCTGCTAACCAAGAAAGGCCAAACACTGTGGCAATCCCCAGAACATATGAGAGAGTAATAGTGGGTAAGATTTTCTTGGTGTCTCCAGAACGATCTGAAGCTGTTGACACCATGTTTCTGGCCTTGTGGCCTCTATAACTATGAAGGAAAATTCCTGTTATTTCAAGTCATCAAGTCTGCAGTAATTTGTTAGGGCAGCCCCAGAAATAAACACAATTCCCTTAAAAATCTCATTCTATTAGTTAATAATCACAAATTTAAGTGCTTTACCAACCCCAAAACAATTGTTTATTGAGCTTAAATATTCAAGCCACAGTTGAACTGTGATTTTTGGTAAACCTTCTTCAGAAATAAGGTTCCAAAGGGGGATACTGATTCTTCTGGGTTTTCTGTGGTGAATACAACTACAGTTCCTGTGATGTTTCCCAATGGCTCAGTGCTCACAGAACCCAAATGGAAAATGGAAGAACTAGTGGCTCGGGTCTTATTCTCTATATTTGGAGGTTCTGCACTTCTTGTTGAGGAGCAGTGTGAAGTGAAGGGAATTTAACAAGATGTTTATTGTGGAGATAAGAGGCTTCAGTAGGCATCTGATTGAGGCCTCCTGGTTAGACAACCATTTGGCTACTTCTCATAGAGTAGCACTTGTAAGTGAAAGCACCTTATCACAAATGCCTGGCCATTTTCCAAGACTTCTTCAGTCTTTTCCCAAGTAGAACTACAGTTTTATGATCGGAAACAAAAGGATAATTGTTTTTTTTTTTGTCTTAGAAGCAGTTACTGGGATCTCCAATTTTTCTGTTTTCCTAGAACTTATTCATGATCTTTGACTTAGAGCTTCTCACTTTAGGGCTAATTTGGAAGTAGGAAGAGGGTGGACTTCCCCAGGGCTGAGGGCATCCAGTTGGAATGCCCATCTGCTTGGGAAAGTTCAGGTGCAGTATTTTGGGGGAAGACCAGACTTTGAGGGACTGAAGATCTTCATCTCAGTATAGAGAATTCCAGTCAACCCACTGCTGAAGGGCAACCTGGCAGTCACTGCAGACTCACTCTCCTTCATTTCTCATACCCCATGCAATCACCATGTCTAGCGGATCCTTCCTTTCTTGAAGATGGATCTACTTCTCTCCAATCCTTGTGTCAACATCCTATTCTAAGCCACCACCATCAGTACTTTCCAAGACTACCCCTCTAGCCCATTCTCACAGCTATGGAGACCAGATTAAGTTTGATTCATGCCATTTTCCCTTGCTTAGAAGAGTCCTGTAACTAAGATAAAGATGTGACGTCTTTGAGTATGGTTTATATACCCAGTATTTCTCTTTCATTCGCTTATGCTCTGACTTTCTTTTGCTCTTCTGACCAGTGAATCTTTCTTTAAAATTGTGGTTCTCTCAGGCCAGGAGTTTGGCCTAGTGGTAGAGTGCTTGCCTAGCATGCACGAAGACCCGGGTTCGATTCCTCGGTACCACATACATAGAAAAAAGCTGGAAGTGGTGCTGCGGCTCATGTGGTAGAGCTCTAACCTTGAGAAAGTCCAAGGACAGTGTTCAGGCCCTCAGCTAAAGCCCAAGACTGGCAAAAAAAAAATGTGGCTCTCTCTCTCTTAGCTGCACATTGGAATCACTTGGGGAAGCTTTAAACATTGCTGGGTCCTATAGTCAGATACTGTTATTTAGCTGTGGGATATGTCTGAGAAAAATCTTCCCATGCAATCCCAGTAACTAACCTATGCTGAGAATTATGAGTATCCTGGGCATTCATCCTTTACAGTGTTTACCAGGTTAACACTCACTTATCCATTTTGTGTCCACTTAAGGAGCACATGCTCCAAAAGCTTTCCCTTATTACTGCTAGACTAGTTACCTCCCTCTTACATGTTCTTATAGCACTCTTCACTCCCCAAAGGAATTCTCACATCTAATTGTAATTGCTTCTTTAATCCTGGCCTTCCTGTGAGATTGTACCTGGCTTTACTCAGTATTCTATACCCAGTACTTAACTTTCTTTCTGGAATTTAACAACTGATAAGATATTAGATTGAATGCAGGAACAAATGCAGGAACAAAGACTGGTATCTTCCCACTGCAGTCAAAAGACAACATATGCGAGTTGTTTAAAGCAATTCATTTTGGGAGACTGATTCTCAGAATTGTCTGGATTTTCAGTTTCTTTCTGCAGTAATTACCACTTCCTGTAGGTAGACTTGCTTTGGGATGGGCCTGGTGGGACCTAATTTCCTCAACTGCCACTTCTCCATTCACTGGGTCTTCAGGATACTTCTTTGTCAACCCTGTACTTGACCTGTATTTCCAGTAGTTGTTAGATAGGTGTTTCCATCAAAGGTGCTTTGAAAACTTTCAAACACATCTATTCAAATTTGTTCCCCTTTCCAGATTCTGACTCAGTAAGTTATAGAGGGACCTTAGCTATCCATGTTCTATAGATGAAGGTCTTTCATGTGTTCCAAAGAGCAATGTAACCTCACTTGGGACTTTCATGTTTAAGTGAAAGAAGGTCAAAAGGAGGAAAATAATGGCCACCACTTCTGTTCAAGAACTAAGGGTTTCCCTTTGTACCTCTGGTGCATAGGACATGCCTAAGCTTCTCTGCAGAAATGATGACTCCTTATATTGTAAAAATCTGGTGGAAGGATCTCATGATGGTTTTGTCAGTGAAGTAGCAGCAGACCAAAGAAGGATATGTTTTGGAGCTGCTAGGACACTGTAAGACTGGAAATTACAAATATAGGTGGCCTCTTTTGAGTTTCACATAATGGGAAACTTTCCCTCCCCGCTGCCTAACCCAAGCTGGTTTCCATCAATTTGCAAGAAAGGGACCTGGCACTTAGCTGTGGTGTCACTAACTATACCACTTTATGTAACACAGCCTTTAGAACATTGCTCTTAAATATATGTTAGGGTTGGGCTATTTAAAGCTCAAGACTTCTGCTGCTCAGATGTGAAGCACAACACTCCAACATAGCTTTAAAGTTATGCATGTGGGTTCTTCTTAGTTGCTGCAGGAAGCTTTGTTTTGTGATACTGGCCTAGGGCCAAACAGGTAGTGTGATATGAGTAGGCAGGCCTCCTACTACCTCTCAAGAGGAAGGTTTCAGCCACTGCTGAACACCCAAACAGGGCCGAAGAGAGATGAGTTGGAAGGTGGCATATTTGTGTTAAGTGTAGGCTGCACCTGACTAGAAAGAAGAGAGTTGAGTTCCACTCTTGGCTATGAACTCACATTTTGGTGCCTTACATTTTCTACTTAGTTCCCAAAAGTTGCTGAGCTAAGTCATCTTTTCTAACCATAAAATTTTGCTTCTTTAAAACTCTGACATTTGCAAATGTGCAGAAATAACAGGCATCAGTATTTCCTTTCCTCCATCAGAAATTTGGATCTAATTAATTTGAATCCTTGTCATGTCCCAAGGCACATAAAAGTCCAAAGATTTATGATTTCCATAATTTTCCAGATGAATTGTCTATTTTACCTTTCTTGTATTACTGAGTACAAGCTCAACCAGTTTTTGTAAAATCTCCATATAGACTCCTAGTGTTTTATAAGTTTTAGTGGAACTTTTCTCATAATAGGGAAGAAAGAATACAGGGAAGAATTACATCTTCCTCTGTACCACTTCTTGTGACCTCCTGGCTCCATTTTTTCTTGTTCCCACCTCCTCTCTTTATTCATTTTTCCATTCCTTCTGCTCTAATTCCAAATAACTTCTGTCATGCAATATGGTTGGGTTGGGAGAGACATCAGAAGAAGATGGGCTCAGGTTCTATCCTTAAATTTGCAAGCCCAACTACAAGTCCCTTAACTACTGTTTTCAATTACCTTTCTTAGAGAACAGTCTTCACTATACATAATCCCCCCCACACCTCTGCATATTTGATATCTTACCATGTGCTCAGGTATATCATGCATATGGATACAATGGGAACTGTGGAAATTTTAGACTGTACAGGTGGGCTCTCCTGCAGGCAAGCTGTGTGATGTTATTAGCCCTGAGCTATATAAAACCACCACAACTTTAAAGCTTGAATCTGCACTATTTTGGTGCATAGACGGGGAGGGGGGGGAGGGAAGAAAGAAGGACTTGAATGCTTAGGTATAGGAGTGCAACTTTCAAAGTAAAAGGTGGAAAATATATAAACTACTCTATGAATATTAATAAGAATGCTTTGCAAAGCAATCCAAGTTCTCTGAAGAAAAGACGCTACATAAGCATAAAACTTTACCTCATTAATCCTAACAGCATCCTTGTGAAAGGAGAGCCAAGGAAGATTACTACATTTAAAGACAAGGAAGTAGAAAAAGAAGACATTACTTGTCCCTCAAATGATCATTACCTCTGTAGCTGGATCCTGCAAAGCCCTCATTCATATAGTCTCCTCTCAACAGCCAACATCTGGCTTCATGATGATGCTTCACTGATAGTTGCTGCTCACCATTTCACTTGGCAGTCTCATCCACCAACCAACCAGATGTGAGTTCTTTAAGGTGAGCCTGGGCCTCCGTCTTTTCATCTCTCTTCCTGTCCCTGCAATCATGCAATAGAATAAATACATAGTGTTTAATTGATGCTTGTGAATTGATGGACAGGGTGTTATAGAACTGACAATGGTCTAACTAGCTCTGTTTTCCTATTCCAGTCATTTTTTTTGTCTTTTCATACTATTGCTAATATAACTGGAAGTAACGTGGACACTTTGTCTATTCAAAAATAATTACAATATTAGAGACTTTCTAGATATCATGGCTGAGAAGTGATGAAACTAATCTTTTAGTAATATACATATGTACCTGTATATATGCAAATACATACCCTTTTCAGATCAGTTCTTCTTGTGATATTGTGATGATCAGGCCAGTCTCAAATTCCTAGGCTAAAGTAATCCTTTTGATTCTGCCTTCCTTATAACTAGGACTTAAGTATGTGCCAGCACAGTTAGCTAATACTTCATCTATTAAAAATATGCTACATTTGCATGAGGCAAAATTAAAATGTTTAAGATAGTATTTGAGAAAAACGGCACACCCTTCAAGCTTTTCCAGGGCCACCTTTTTCACCTTCACAGAGGTGACTGTTACTACTTGTCTCTGAGTGTCTTCAGCTTTGCATTTATAAGCATGTAAGTCCATACTGTTTTTATTTCAAATTGTAGTATATTATAGACATTTGTCTATGGGTTGTTTTACCTCTTATTTTGAAAGTTGACCCATATCTGTGTCATGGTTGCCTCATTTACAGCATTCCTTTGTGTAGACATACCATCATTTGTTTCCTCTCCTGTTTTTGCACACAGGTGATTTTTCTTCACAATTTGCATTTCAAACACTGTTACAATGAATGCAAGTCTACATATATCATATTATATGTGGAGAACCAAGTACTAGAATAGAATTTTGGACTGAAAAAAAAAAACTTGCACATGTTAAATCTAAAGTGGACATTACTAAAGTGCTCTCCACAGAAAAAAATATTCTAAACTACTCTCCCAATCACAATTCAAGAAAACATGATGCATTTTATTTATTTTTTATTTTTGTAGTGCTTGAGATTTCATCCAGGGCCTCACTCTACTATTGAGTCACATGTGAAGCTCAGTAAGAACATGGCATGGCAAACTTTAGAAAAGGTTGGAGAGTTTATATACAGACATCAGGTCATAGCATAGTAAAATACCTTAGCAGATGGGTAACATTTATATATACAACTTACTGTGTACCAGCTCCTGTTGGACTCTTGTGTTCAGTATTTCAAAACAACCCTGAGATTTCTGTGGACTTAAAAATAAAGACTTTGATGACTTGCTGAAGAGTTAAAGTAGCTATTAAAAAAAGAACATACATTTATTGACTATTACCTGTGTGCAAGAAACAGGGATAAATAATTCCTATACTATATTATTTACCCCAAGAAAGTAGATATTATCATCCTCCATTTTTGTTGGTCATGGGGCTTGAACTCTGTGCCTGGGCACTGTCCCTGAGCTCTTCAGCTCAAGGCTATCGCTCTACCATGTGAGCTACAGCACCATTTCCTCACCCTCATTCTTTTAATGAAAAAATGAAAACTCAGGTTAAGTAACTCACACAAGAGGTCCTCTTTAAAACTTATTTTTTTAAATCATGCTACACTAGCTACCTATTTTACTTCTGTGATTTGGAAGATCAAGAAAATACTCAGCTGACAGAAACTGCATTTTTTTTCTAAAGAAGAAGGTAACAAGCACAGTAGTATCACAGCAGGTATGATGTTCAAATACAACTATGTATTTTGAACTAGTCAATACAAAAACAAATCCCTTGCTAACAAAGGTTATTTTCTGATGTAAAAAGTTTAACAATATCGTTGTTATCTTCCTCTTGTTTTAGAGACAGAAATGCTACCACATATAATGACACTGCTCAAAAAAGAACCAGATTATTTTTAGCTGTAATATTTTTTTTATTGTCGGGGTAATGTAGAGAGGGGTTACAGTTTCATTTGCCAGGTAGTAGGTGCATTAGTTCTCACACACTGGAACCCCTTCTCATGCTTTTGTCCCCATATCCCTCCCCCCACCCCCTCCCAATCAAAAAGAAACAGAGTTTTACCATCATTGGAGAGTTTGAGGCTTAGAAAAAGGAAAATAAGGGAATAGAAGGTGTTATTTCTCACATTGCTATACATGGCTGAGCTGAGCCACTATCAATGGCCAGAATCTAAGCTTTGTGGGTGACAGCTGTGATGAAATCCTGTGAGGGAGAGTTTCACTTCCAGACACAGACTGACCACTAACAGAACCAAAAAGACCTGGGCAAACATCTGCTGGTTTTCCCCTACCAAGGAAAACTGCCAGTGAACTTTTTCAGAAAGCCAGGGACAGCCATGTGCGTCTACTAGGCGGCTGTGTTCATAAGACAGTGCCAATTATGGAAGGACACATTTAAAGAGATGGCTTGCACATTGCACCTAGATGAGCAGCTCTACTATGACTAATTGGCTTACTTCAACAATTGCTTGTTATGTTCTTGCCAGTATGTGAATATCTCCATGATGAGTCAGCTAGAAGATGCATAGGATATAAATTCTTGTCTTTATGTGCTACACATAGAGGAATATCCAGTTTCATTGGGCAGATAAAAACACATACCCATACACATACTAAGCTAAAGACATTCCTACAGCAAATGTTTGTTCAAAATCTGCCATGTGAAACACATTGAACGAGGAATCCAGAACACAATAAAGAGAAAAACAGGTCCTTGGGCCTCCTCCATATTAATATGTACATAGGGATATAGACTGAAGTTACACTGAATGAAGATTACAGGACTAAATACTGAAGTAAGAGGTAACATTATCTTGGCTTGATAGAAGAAGGTTTTAAGTAGATTGTGAACATGCAAGTTAAAAGTGAATGTACTTTTTTCCTTATGGGTATGGTATAAAGGAATCTTCTAGTAGAAGAGGTGTATAAGTCCTATGTATTGTCAAACACATAGTCCCATCTTTCTTTCCTCTGGGTTCATGTAGTACTATATGTTTCTATTCTCTTTGAATTTAGGCCTGGCCCCACAATTTACTTTCCTTAAAGCAAGCACACCAATATGTATCACCTTTTGCTAGAAACCTTAAGGGGCAGAATCAACCTACTACATCTTGTCTTTCTTCTGGTCAATGATCCCTATAGACACACATATCATGAAAAGAGCCATGATGAGCTGAGCTGTGCCCCACCTAATATTTTCAAGATATATCTCATTGTGATTATAAACCAATGAAGTTTGGAATTGTGTGCTTCTATAGCACATTCTGACTCACAGTGGGTCTGCCATTCACTTAATTCTTAGTGAATACTTATTGTGACATGCTAAGTACTATTGCCTAGGAAGGAAAAATAGAAAACTATAGATAAGTTTCATTCGTTCAGTGTTTCTATCTAGTCATGGGAAAGTTAGGAAATGAAGTGAGAGACAAATAAATAAAAAACAATAAGGCCAGGCATGGTGGCTCACACCTCTAATCCTAGCTACTCAGTAAACTGAGATCTAAGGATCGAGGTTCAAAGTCAGCCCAGGCACTAAAGTCCATGAAACTCTTATTTCCAATTAACCTTTAGAAAACCGAAGTGGTGCTGTGGCTCAAAGGGTAGAGTGGTAGCTTTGTGTTGAAGAGCTCAGGGACAGCTCCCAGGCCCAGAGTTCAAGACCCACAACCAACAACAACAATAAATAAATAAATAAATAAATAAATAAATAAATAAATAAATAAATAAATAAAATTTGACAAACAAACAAACAAAAAAACAGTAAGACTTAGGTTGTGATAACCCTTATTGATGTTTGAGATGGATAATACCTTTGTAACAGAGCCTTTTACACTATGTGGTCACAACAGCCTCTCAGAGAAGGTAACCTTTGAAACTAAAATAAGAAAGTGAGTAATGATAAACAAGTTCAAAATCCAGGATAAAGGAAAGCAAAATCTTTGAGGTCAAGAAAGAGCTTGGTTGTGTGAAGAATCAAATGGACCATCAGGACCTGAGCAAGAGGTTTATAGGAGATAAATGGAATAACTGTGGAGATCAGAGAGGTAAGAGTCTGGTATTGTAGTCCATAATAAGAAATTTGAATATCATTTCATTTAAAATAGAAAGCCACTGCAATATTTTAAGCAGGAGACTGCTATGATGTTATTTACACTTCTGTAAGATCCCTGTGATTGCTGTCTTGCACAGAAGGCCAAGTGTGGCTTTAGGAAGGCCATATAGGGAATGACTACAAATTTCAAAGGAGCAAGTGTTGGTAGCTTAATCTAGGGTGGCAGCAGAGTAGAAAGAACTGCACATATTTGACATGTATTTTGCTGATGAATTAAATGTATCTAAATCATTGCTCTGAATTAAATGAGTAGTGTCATTCAACTGAGTAAGGATTGGACTAGAATTAGTAGAGATTAAGTTTTGCTTAGAGAAATTTAGTGTTCATAATAGAAATCAAAGAGGGCTGTCTAGGACACCAAGTAAATGTAAAAAGCCACTAACAAATAGATAATATTTGCAGCCATGAAGTAAGGCAATGTGTGGGAAATGTGTGTAAAGAAGAGTCTAGAACTAAGCCTATTGGTGTTTGGGAAGCTAAGTAGAAAAGAGAACAAAGAATAATTCATGACCAATAAAATAAAACGAAAAAGTAGAGGAGTGTGGGATGTTTGAAACTGAGAGCATAAAAACAGCTAAGAAGGGAGGAATGGTTAGAAATGTTGGCTACTATCGAGAGGTAGATAAGATTTGAAGATAATGTTTATATTGATTTAGAACAGAGGAGATTACTGTAAACTGAAAAGAACAATTTGGTAGAGCAAGAAGCTAAATTGCAAAATGTTGAAAAGGGAATGAATATGAAGTCAGAAATAGAGGAGCTCAGTTTTAAAAAGTTGTGAAAGCAAACAAAATAATGGACTGAAATGGTTCATATAGATGAGTAGAGGGCTTCCTTTTTAAGGATAAGTTCTAAAGCATGTTGTTTGGTGATAAGTATAATTGATCGGAAAGAGGAAAAGAAACAAGTAGAGAATGGAGGGAAAAGGATGGAGAAAAATGATGAGGAAAAAAAGGAGGAAGGAAGGGAAGACTAAACATAATGTACTTGGAAAAAAAAACAAAACAGTGAGCATCAGCAGAAAAGAAGCCATTGACTTTGACCTTGTTAGATCATTAAGATTTCTTGAGGGCAGAAAGTATGATGAACATTGGAGTTTATGAGGAGTTAATATCATAATTAAGATGGCATCTTGATGCAAATAATTAGTAGCATGGATTGAAGCTCTGATTTATTAGAGAAGTAGTTGAACTCAAGACTGGAAATACCTGATACAATTGAAGAGTTGTGAATTTGCTTATTGTGGAACTCCATCCTAAAATCTAAATCAGCTTTGGAAGTTTATTAATTAGGCCACATAAAGCTGGGATTGGAGAGGGACAACATAGCAGATTATATTGAAGACTTTAAAAGGAAAGAGTTGGCATTTAGGAAGTAGATTTGGGTAAGAAGAAGATAAAAACATAACTGTATGGTTTTGTTGTTGGTGGTGGTGGCGGTGGTAGTGGTGTTCGAGGTTGTGGGGCTTAAACTCTGGGTTTGGGTGCTGTCTCTCAGCTCTTCAGCTCGAGGCTACTGCCCTGCCCTTTGAGTGTCAGTCCCCACTTCCTGTTTTTTAGCGATTAATTGAAGATAAGAGTCTCACAGACTTTAGTGCCACAGCTGGCTTTGAATCCAGCAATTCTCAGATCTCAGCCTTCTGAGTAGCCAGTATTGCAGGCATGAGCCACTGTGGCTGGCTGTAACTTCATGTTTTTAAGCCTGGGATAATTATAGTGGTTTTTGGGGAAAAACTAGAGAAATTGTGAATGGTGCAGGGTTAATTAGAGATAAAGAACTTGAACTTTGAGATTGATTTTCACGTGTGATTCTGGAGACATGTACAATGTACATGAATCTGTATAGTGGAAAGCATGTGGGGAGAAGAGCAGCTCACGGAGGAGGGAAAGACACAGCAGTGCAATGGGCTAGAAAATCGAGTTTCAGGAAAAAAGTCCATAAGGCCACATGGCCCAGAGAGGCGATTTGAGTTAGATAAGATATGCCACATTTGCTTAATATACAAAGGCTATTCTCAAATTTCATTTCATTTATAAACTATGTCTCCTCAGTAAATCTGGGAAATAGTGAAAGAGTATGTATTCTCACATTCCAAGAAGAGTATATAAGTTTATATAAGGTTCTCAGAGTGACTTTCCAGATGAAGTTTCTTGACCAGAAATACTGGGAACTATTCAAAGGTAAATTCTCAAGTCTGGCTCAGACTTCTTAGATCAGAAACAATGGGAGTGGGGCAGCAGCTTCTTTTCTAACAAGCACTCCAGGGAACTCTGATGCACACTACAATTGAGAGCTGGCACCTTCCAGATTGTAAGCAAATGGAAAGAATCTAGGAGACTGAGGGCTAGGAGTAAGAAGGAAGTAAAACATGCAGGCAGCTAGAGTGATCCTTTGCCTAGTTAGATCTGACTGCATTTCCTGGGGATGTGGTTTGAAGGACTCAAGAACTTTTAAATTCAGCTTGTTTAGTAATGTCTTTTAAATTTTAAATCTTTTAAAAAAATCCCAGTAGTTTCTTGATTTTCATTTGTCCATGTACCATTTTGTTAATAAATTTGTTCAGTGCTATTATATTTTGAAGATATAAGCTCTTCAACTAAAAAGAAAATTTTATTTTTCTATTCTCTTTCTCTCCTTTTGGTGATACTAAGGTTTCAGTCAGGGCCTCATGATTGGTAGGCAGATAATTTTCCCACTTATGTCTTAGCCCTTTTTGGTTTAGTTATTTGGAGGATAAAGGTTTTGCCCAGGGCTGGCCTCAGACTGTGATCTGCCCAGCTATGCTTCTTGTTTCACTGTGATTATAGGCATGTACCATCTTGCCTAGCTTGTTGTTTTTGTTTTTTAAATATGTTTTGAACATTTGTTGGGACATACACACATCATTATGTATCTCAAATTAACAGAATATTTATCACATGTATTTCCTCAAGAAATTTGTAATGATGAAATGAATGAATGAGTGAATTCAGAGACCTGCCCAAAGTCAAGTGTGTAACAAGAGGGACTAGAATCCATATAATCAGATTTCCTGCTAAACAATCCTGGGTAAGATCGCAACACAGCCTGAAAATAGCCAGGAAAACTATAGCCCAGCTTGTTTGGTGGAGACAGCGTTTTACTAACTTTTTGCCCAGGCTTGTCTTCATATTTCAATCTTTCTGAGTTGCCAGGAAAATTTTCATTTTTGAAAAGTGTTCTCATGCTATGTAGCATGATGGTTATGAGTCCAGAGTATTTATTAGTGCCCCCAGACTCTATGATACAGGCCTGATCACCCATTGATCTTTAGGAGAAACATGAAAGAAGAACAAAGCAATAGAGGTATAAACAAGGGAGGAGAACCAGTTATGAAGTTATTTAGTGGTCTTTACAATCTTGGCAAAACATTGAAATAAGCCTCACTGATGAGATAGGACAATTGATTTGCACAGATTAGCAAATTAACACAGAGCCAGCTCAAGGAGAAAAATTCAAACTAATTTCCTTATTAGCTATTTGTTCACCACAAATGGCAACAAGCACCTTTAGTACAAATGTGTTCCATCCTTCTGTCAGTCACATTTTGCCTTGCTCCACTGTCAATATGTACAGCTTGCTTTCTGACTTGGATGGCCATCCATTTCTTTTCAAGTGTTTTCACCTTGACTTCCACTTTGATTTCTTTTCCAGCCTTTGGCTTCAAGCTGTTGTTGTGAAGCTCGCTACTTCTTTCAAAGTCTTTGAGATATAACTTCCTCTTTTTTGAAATATGACTCTTCATCACTTAGGCTGAATGTTGTGTGTGAGTGTGTGTGTGTGTGTGTGTGTGTGTGTGTGTGTGTGTGTTTATGTGAGTGTGTATGTGTGTGTGAAGAGATGAAGTAAATATTTTGATGATGCCACATCAGTAAATCAGTTATTTTCCTCCTACTTTGGCCAGATGCATGTCCCATTATCCAAGCAGTCAGGAAGGAAGGAACTATCATCTTTCTTAGTCCTTTAAATAACTTGTACTTGATTGGCTGGCTTTAAGGGCTGGGGGTGAGGGAAACAAGTGCTTTTGGCAATCTTCAATAGGACAGATGGAAATGTGCCTGGCAGGGTTTGAAGCTCTAGGATGACGTTTCCATCATCTTTTGTCTTGTCACAGAAGGTGCTTTGGAGGAAGGAGAGTTAAACTGAGTCTGATGTAGGCTAATTTGGCTAGATAAAAGCTTGTCGGATATGAAATCATTTGGAATAGGTTCCTAAAGCTGTCTGTAGTAAATAAAAATCTCTGAGCATTTCAGCTATTGTAGCAATGAACAGAAAACATTAAGATAGGATACTACAATCTACACATATTAGTAATTGTATAAGCAGAGAAGTATACTAATGAAACAGACCCATTTAAAGAAAAATCTAGGTTAGATTGAATGCTCACTGAGCTTAGTGGAATGAACAAAGGTATTCTGCAATTTGTATTTTTGATGTGTGTTCTTAATTAATTTTAAAAAATGCAACCTTCCTCTGAAGTGAGTCAGGGTTCCTCATTTCACATATGAAGAAGGAAGGGCAGGGAGGATAAATGAGTTGCTATTTTGCCAGCCAGAGGCATCACTTGAGCCATATTGTTAACATTTCCTGTGAGATTTCAAAGGATGACTCTAATTTCCAATTTAGCCTGGGTTCATGCAAGGCCATGGAGGTGAAATTTCCAGTTCTCTGAAGTTACTTGCTTGGTCCTATCTTGGAGGTAGATAATGGTCAGGAAGGGTTTATTTGGAAGACATGGGGATTTTCAGTACTTTTCTCCATGACTTAAATTAGCACTTGTCTTGCTTTCTTAGTATAAACTTTCCATCCCCAAGTGCCACTTAATGTGCTGTACAGAAGAAAGAGCAAACTTGCTGTAAAGCTAATTAATTCTATAATTGGTGGCAAAGGAACTTGCAAGCTTGCCAGACCAGCAAGCCAATATGATATGTAGCAACAGAGCAGAAAAAATACTCAGGGAATGAGTTTCACGTTCTGTAATAATTGGTGGTAAGGAAAAAAGGTTGTTAAACCAAATGTGGATTCAATTTTTCTCTTGCATGATGGAACCTCTCTGTTCAGAGTGACCCATCCACATGATGAAACCCTCAGGCATGTTGATTAGGAGAGGAAAGCAAGGGAGATCTGACTAAGGTTTGAAAGACTGGATCAGCCCCACAGAAACTGGTGAGGTGAAGGTGATTTCTTAAAGAAATTGCATAAGAAGGCACAGAGGTCATAGGTTCTGCACATAGCTTGGTGGTTGGTTTTATATTTCGACTTGAGGAGGCCACAAGTGTCAATGTGTTTGTTCAAATCTTTCTGGGTATCAGTGAGAGAGCTCCTTTGTGAGAGTAACGTTTGAAATGTTAGGTTGAGTAAAGAAAATAGATGGTCCTTGTCTAGTGAGATCTGAGTAAGACAAAAATGCTGACCCTTTCTCAGGGAAATGCCTTCTACTGGATTGCTTGAGCCAGAACATTGGTCTTTTTTGCCTGCAGACTGAAAATATTCATTTGGGTTTCAAAGCTTGCCAGCATTTGGACTGAAACTACACCATTGATTCTCCTGGCTTTCCAGTGTGCTGATGATTTTAAAGACCTTTTAACCATAGATTTTGGGAGCTGTCAATCTTTGTAAATCATCTGAGCCAATTTCTTTATTAAATCTCTCCCTCTCTCATTCTCTCTCCAAATATAAATGGAGGGAAGTTGCAGGGATTTTGAAGGACTAAAAAATATATTATTGTTTGTGGGCAGTGGTGATCAGTGGCAAGAAGGACAATGAAAGCCTAGGGTTACATCTCAGACAGGCACACCTGAAAGATGAGAAAAAGCCCAGTAAGTGGTGGGAGATTTCAGCAGTACTAGATTTATTCTAGAATTGGTCAGTTGCCTTTTGCCAACTGGAAAAGAACTAATTAATTAGAAGAAAGGAGGATCTTCCAGCACAGGGAAATTTTGAATTTCAATAGAGAAGTTGTCAGGGTGTTTCAGGATGAGTCAGAGCAGCTAAATGTTTAGGGGTGCTTGGTCTGTGAGCATATGATTCAGAGGGGGAATTTTATGGAATAAAAATGTCATTAAGTAAGTTAGATTTTCTTGATGGGGGATGTTAAATTTTGGCCTATTAGCAACAAAGCTTGAACATAAAGCAATTATAAGTAAGGAATTATATATTAAAATTTGAAATTCTAATAATATTATAGATGAATTTTAATATGGTACTTTCTTATAATGACATTTCTTAAAAGAATCTTGAGAACCAATATCAGCAGGTGTTGAAGGGCTGAATAAAGAGCATTATGTCAAGGGCTCTGGTTAGAAAGGAATGAATAATCTAAATCTATTGAGTTTTTTACTCCTGTTTTCTGCCTGGGGGCGGGAAATTCTTTTCTTTTTTTTACCTAATTCTTCTTACTTTTATCTTAATAGACAAAAATAAGTCCTTGCTAATGTTTCCAAAAAAAGTCTATTATCAAAATGTATCAAAGTACCTAAAGATTGTTATATCCTTTCATCTTTTAAACACTTTCTAGGGATCTGCTTTATGAGAAAAATAAAGAATATAGAAACAATCACTACATAAAGGAAGTAAGATATTATTATAAAACTAACAGAAAATTTGAAAAAGTAATCAGGTATTATTTCATTACCATTAATAAAAGTTACAGCACATTTAGTTGATAGAGCATTTGGTTATGTACAATTAAGTACCAATTCAGCAATGGCTCTATAATCAGTATGAAAAGGGACATAAACTTTTATCACATGGAAAGACCAGGATAAGAATATCTAATATTTATTTAGCATTTATTAGGCAATATATTTGCTTTATGTCATTTAAATATTTTGAATCATTTAATTATCACACTCTTAGATGGTATTGCCATTACTTTGATTTAGCAAGTGAAAGAACTGAGACATAGAATGGTTAAATAATTTTCTAAGGTTACATATCTTGGAAAGAAGTAGAGAATTCATATGCAGGTCATCTGGCCCCAGAGATAGTATAACATTGTCTATTATATGATTAAAATTGTATATAAAGAGGGAAACATTAATTTCAAAACATGAAAACTATTCCTAAATGTAACCATACTTCTACACAAGACCATTATCTTCTTTGTACTTTTTACTTAACAAGTCACCAAAATAATTACTTAGTTAGGTCTAAACGTACTGAATGGATTGTGTGACTTTTTGGAGAACATAGGTGCAATTGTTTTCCTGGAACTGTATGAGTAATCTCCATTGATAGTAATTCTGTTTTGTCATAGTGAATGTAGTTTTGTGTCTGGTTATAAACAATTGGAGATCAGAAAAAAAAATGGGTGCTATTGGCACCAGCAGAACTTAACTTTGTAAGTCAGTATCACCTTTGAAGGACTTTGTGGAGTCTAAACTTCAGACTTTCATGAGCCAATCTCCTGATTATTTTGTTGCATTAAATTACTATTTACAGGTCACAAATTATTTTCATCATCACTTCATTTGATCTTTACAGAAGGACTGCTTTTGCCTTTCACATGGCTAAATTGAGGTTCAAAGACTATTTATTGAGTAAAGTAAACCAGGCCCAGAACACAAGCTCTAGTATAAACACACACAGACGCATATGCTTACATATGTGATATAGTTGACTGTGGTATAGAATATGCAGGAGTGAAACTCCAGGAAGTAAACAAGAGACAGTTTACCAAAATAAATATCAGAAAGTTGAAATGAGATCGAAAAGAGCATGAGAAAGTGGGATAAGTGTGGATGAATGAAAAAGAAAACAGGAGACAAATACAGCCAGAGTACTCAATGTTCATACATGTTACAGGGAGGGGAAAAGGTAAAGTTGTCTGTGGGGTTAGCTGGGAGGTGCAAATGGGATGAGAGAGAATGATGGAAGGGATGACTCTAATTAAGAACCACTGCACACTTAAATGGGCATGTTAAATTGTAACCCCTTTTGATGAACAACCTTTTGAAATTTAGACAAACCCATACATGCAAACAAAACCCATAATTCAAGGGCCCCTGTTGCATTCCTTCAAATATGTGATCAAACTACATCTGTATTTATCTGTCCATATGTTTTCCCATCATCCTTGTAATGTGATTTTCTCATTTAGGATTATATCTACTATATCTGTCCATATGAAGGTATAAAAATGACTCATTCTTTTAATAGTCACACTGTACCAATAAGATTACATTACAGTCTATTTAACCTTTCCACCCTTTGTAGACATACAAGTTGTTTTAAGTTTTTGCCATTACAAACAGAACTTAATCAACATTCTTGTTATGTATGCTCTAGGTATGGGTACTTTAATTTTTACAGGACTGATTCCCAGAAGTAAAGTTGCTGAGCCAAAGAATATGTGCCTTTGAAATTTTAATATATCATGTCATATTCCTCTCCAAAAGCCTGGATCAAAGACATTCCCACAGATGATAAATGGAAGTGCCAGTTTGTCTCTATCTTCACCAGCACTGGAAGTTGTCATTTATACATTTGGTCTAGTCTTT